>NC_138150.1:14489155-14544155 GCF_964199315.1 Orbicella franksi | reverse complement strand
TTTATGTATACTCAAAGAAAAGTTGTTGGTTACTTTAGCTGCCAAGGCGAGTCAACTTGCCCACCTGAATTGTCTCGCCCCCAAGTCTGGTTCGTCATCCTCGTGTAAACGGTTGGTTGAATTTTGCAAAGAAATAAGTGAAAAGTTAGCTCCGCCAGGGTAACTCGGGGAAAGGGTTGTCTCTGGTACACAAGAGCTATTCTATTTTATTTCCATTTTCCCTCTTCCTCTTCCAACTGATTATGCAAAATATACTGTCCAAAATCTTTATGGGTACTGATGTTTGAGAGTGTCATCTTTATCACTACTGTGGAATGTACCTCACCATACGGCCACCCCTGTTAACACAGCCACCTAGTTATTATGGCCACTCTATTCTGGCTCAAACAAAAGCTCAGTCGGTCATTTTCTTATTTATTAATTATACAGTCAGATTTTTGTGACCTGTTGGTGACCAGATTAACAGAATTCTGGTACATTGTAGGAGTAATTTATATACAATTTACAGCAAGCAACAGGCATCATTTTGTTAGTGAAGTCCCATGCATATATGTAACTCTTGATTATTTTGAGATTTTATCTTTATTATGTCATCAAGGCAATAATATTTTGATTCCTGCTCCAGCGGTAGGTGGTGGGGGGGGGGGGGGGGGGAACTCTCCCCTATGTGCTATATACAGCTGTGCAGCCCCAAAGGGTATGGTTATTCAGTCGTTTTGGTCATAAATACTCCAGGGTGAGGCTTTTGCCCTTTAGTCTTTAATTTGTTATGTTTTTTTAGAATAAGCTACCTCAATTTTCATCATTATTGATAAGACCATCGACAAAAGTCCTTCAAAACTTATGTTTAGGGCAACTGTAGCAGTCGCAACAGTCATAAAAGGGGTAGGGAAAATCACAGATTTTGGTCATAAATAGGTTAAGAGTTTAACTTTTGTGAAGAGGTCTGCACTGACCCCCACTCAATTTTTCTGGGATGTACAAAACACATTTTCTTAGCAGTTACTACAGTCTTGCTTTAGTAAATCAAAATAGTACTTGCTGCCAGGTGCTTTATAAAAGTATAACCCCTCCAGAAGCCTTCACAAAGTACATGTAATATCAGGTGCTAACAATTTTTTTTTGCGGCTGATTAAAATTTGGTATTAAATTGTACTGAACTGGTGCAGATTTAATATACATTATATTTTGTCACACTTAGTTCACTTATTTTAAGACTACTCAGCAGCAACTAGTACCTCTTGTATGACCATGCAGTAACAGTATATTCCAAACAAAAAAAAAAGTACATGTATATGTATTACTATCCTGCCTGGAAGAGTGTGTAGAGAGAGCACACAGTGCAGTGGCCTACTGTATGTCTTTTGTTAGGTATAATAATCTTAAATTTAGAAGACTCATATTGATCTTAGAATTCACAAAAAAGTTGATTTCTTGACAACTCTCCTTTAGCTGTGTCACTTCATAATAAATTAGCAGTTTGGTATGTTGTAGCATAGAACTTTAATTAATTAAGTTATCGCACCGGTATCACAGAGGTCATGGGTTAGAATCCAGTTCACACCTAATTTTTTTTTTCAGACTATAATTTCACCTTTGCTTAAGTTGTGTATAGTAAGTTGCAATGATCAATCATGTCTTTATAAGTTGATCAATGTATATATGTCCCACTGACTTATACTTCAACATTTTATCTTAAAGTTTGTTTATTTGTTTTATTGTGTGGTTCTAGAAAATGTCCATACCCACCCCAAGGAGATTACTGGAAATTCCAGGGATGGGGAGGGTCTCAAAAGCCAAACTTTTTAAAGAAAACTATTAATAAAAATTGGAATTTTCATAGGGATGGGATGGGGAGATCTCTGTTTAATAAATACATAAATAATATGTACAGACCCATTATCTGATGTGAAGACTGTGCAACATATCCTGGCCAACGAGTTGCCAAGGTGTAGCATCCTTGTTATCAATTTCAAGTACCAAATTAAAGAAGATCAGCATGTTAGATGGGAGAGGGGAATTTTCCAAAATATCATAGACTAAAAATATATATATTTTCCAAACTCAGTCATGTTAGTAGTGTTACTGTCTATTTATTTATTTATTTATTTATTTATTTATTTATTTATTAATGAATACCTGTGAAGAGATAGTCATACATTCTTGCAAATATTCTGGGAGTCTCCCACATACCGGTTAGATCATCCAGTCCCCCAGGAAAGTTATGAAATTTATTGTCCAAGTAAACTACTGAACCATGGGCTCCAGTGGGGACAGTGCTATTACGATGCAATTTGCAGATGTGCTACATAATATGAGCGTAACAGTTTTGTTACCATGGCAACAGACTGCATTTCAGAGCTTCCCTGATATTCTAGGCTTTTCTGGCCACCTCATGTCCTTGATTAATGTTTTTCAAGCTGAAAATCACTGCATTATTGAAATTGGGTTAGAGGGGACTGGAAGAGATTGAGTTGCCAATAGGGAACATTTTTTTATAGCCATATTAGTGTGTTGCTTGTAGAACTATAAGGTTACCAAGTTTCAATGATCTCTGCTGTATATATGGTCTGCACTTGATGTAATAGTGGGTTTGGTGTATGACATCATCAGTCCTCTCATTTGCATATATTTTACACATTTTGAACTTAAATATCTCCAGAATTAATGCAAATATTTGTTAAGGTAAACAACATTTGTAATCTATAGCAGAATTCTATTTGATACTCCTAAAACTTCTGAATCAAGGGATAAACATTTGATGATAGTAGCATGCCAAATCATTGAGTTGAATTTATGCTGCTGACATTAACATGTACTGTAAGGTGTTGAAGAGAATTTTGCAGGGGAATTTGGTGTGTTTATTGAATTGCCAGAGGTTGGTTGACTGGTTTTGTTATTGCTTTGTCATTATCTTCCATGTATTTTTTTTAAAAGCAGAGTGCTTGGTGGCAAAAGCAAAACTGGTAATATTCTCACTTACCTGTGTTTCTAAAGTCCTGTTTTTAGGTTTTTGGGGTCAATCTATTAGTAGTTGCACTGTCTTAAATTACAATAGAAAAGATGTGATATTAATTATGTAAGTTATACTTTGGTATCATTCATACCAAAATTATAGTAAGTTTCTGGTTCAATGTTTGCCTCTGCATTAATTTGATTAAACTACTGTTGTTTATTTTTTAACGGAATTTAATTCTGTCAAAAGGGAGGTGGGAATCTGAGAACAATAGTGAACTAGACCAACAAATATCCAGAAATCTACCACCATTGCTTTCATGGCTGAGTGGAGATGAATCTAAGTCAGACCAAAATTAGAAAAAAAATTACTGATTTATTGGAGGGTTGAAATGGGATCCTGGCTATGGGAGAGTAGGAATCAGGGCTGAGGGGCGTGGGTGGTGTGCTTGTGAATTTAAGAACCTCTCTGAAAGTGAAAACAAACTGTAGGTTTGAAAAGTTTAAAGCGGAGGTAAAAATTATACTTTAATATATCTTGTTTATTAAGGTGGTAATGAGCATAATACCCACTTAGGGTGAGTCATTGAAACAATGACATAATTTATGTTTGTCTTTTCTTAGGTGGTTACCTCCTGGCATATACACCCCACACAGGCATACAATGTTATGATTTAGATGATGCAACCTACTTTCCCATGTTTAACATACACATAAGAGTATTGATCAGTGGACCAGTGTACAAGTGTGATTTCTCTACTGATAATGAGAATTATAATAAAGATACAAAGCCACTCTGGTGTGATTTATTTAATTATTCCTTAACAGTAAAGTGAACCAGTTAAACCAAAGGTTGCACTCTGTAAGATCAGGTGTACAAAAATTAAATAGAAAATTTCACTACATCAATTTTGTTAATAAAGTATACTTCTCTGCAAAATATAGCTGGTATGTTGTTGTACTGGTAAGAATATAATTTGGAAATTTTTTATGGGAAATGTTTCCATTTGAAAATGTAGCTCAGATGCCACAACTATAGTTCTCCTTTCTGTGGTGTTTTCTTTTGTGGTAAATTGTGAAAACAAATTATGTTAACCTACATGTAAGTTAAAAAAATATACAAGTAGTAGCTCTTCAGAAAAAAAAAAAGTTAATTTGTTGTTGTTTCTTCCTGTTCATTTTTTCCTTGAACATTTTTATTTTCCTAATAAGTAGTTTAGCTAGCCATAAAAATGTTTTGTTGTCTCTGAGACCATTTTCAAGATAAAAAAGTGATTTGTATATAAAATTTGAATTTTTTGGGGTGGGGGTGGGGACCTTTTCAGAATTTCCCTACAAAGGTCACAAGGTACAAGGGAAGAGGCAAAAATAGAATTTTAAGTGTTAAAACATATGTTTTCATCATCAGTTTGGGCCTCTCTGTGAAGCTGCGTAGTATACTTGAGGATCATGTTATACCCATTTTAATTCAAAATACAAATGGAAACTTGCATTGACAATCACTTAATCTCTTGGCACCGTTTTGTTTTTTAATAATTGCCTTTTTTCACAAAACAATAATTTGAACATCTTTGTTTCACAAGCTGGGAGGGGGGGGGGGGGGGAAGAGGTATTCTACAAAGTTTTGAATGGAAAGGCCTTATCTCAAGGTCCATTACCCCTTACCCTTTTGTATACATTTGTACCATTTTGATAGAAATGGCACCTCTTTTGTCAACCTTACATTGCAAAAGGGTAAATGTACCCCTTTAACAAACCTATTTAAGAATACTGCATCCCTTTTCTATTCCCTTGGAAAGAAGTTAATAAATAATATTATAGAATCTCTTCATTCTGGCTGAGGAGAGTAAATGAGAGCTTTTCAACAACATTTTAGAACCAGAAGAATGGAATCCCTAAATGACAGATTTTCCTACCCTTTCATACACCTCAACTTGTGAAATCCCTATCATTAATTTTATACCTGAAGCCAGAAAAAGGTACTCATCGTGAGCTGAGCCTCCCCATATAGGTCATTACAGAGAGCCTTCCCACATACACAAGTCAGGAACTCTTGACAAGTACTGTAAGTAGATGCTGGCTTTAAGACTGGTCTGAGCCAGCTTCTTCAGTTTTTTAGCACAAACTTGTTGCTCTCCGTCAATTTCTAGTACAAAACCTTTTCTTTGCTGATCTGGTCCAAGTTCACAGACACTAGCATCACTCTCACGACACTGACTCTATCACTGTCTCTCACAGTCTGATTCTTCAGTTTCACTGCACCATGCTTCTTCATCACTCATCATTGTTAGACATGAGTTCATTAGGTTGTAAAATTCACCAGCCTGGCACTGTCACTGTTGCTATTGCCTGTTCCCAGACTTCCTTCTATGGCTAGGTGTAAAGCCTTGAAATTTCACTACTGTTTACGAACAATTTGTTTAGATGGCATATTGAAAGTGATGAATTACTGAAAATTGTCAGTATTGCTAGTGTTCTCTCGTTTCCTTAGGGATTGAAATATCTTGATGTAAGATTACAAAGAGAAAGCACACTGAAATATAATGCACAATTTTTTAGTAACCTTTCAAAATGGGTTGCCAATATGACAGGGATTAATAGATGAGGAACTTGGTCTGCAAACAGGGCAAATGAAAGGGTTTGAAGAAATTAAAGGTGCATGCTTGACCTCAGTGGGGGGGGGGGGGGGTATTGGAACTTAGCGCTGCTGACGTCAAACACTGTTGAAACGGAAAAATAAATTTGATTATAAATGAGAAAAAACCACGACATGTCCAAATTACTTAATCGCCGTTAAAACTAATCCTCTTGCTTTTTTTTTAAGGGGCTCACGGCCTGCCTGTAACGAAGCGTTTATCAATTAAGGGATTGGTTAGGGATAACATATCTTGTTTAAGGTTCTTAACCAATCGTAACATATTTTATGGCATCAGTTTGAGTCATGAGCAAACACACGAGTTTGTGTTAGTGTCGATCGGCAAGAAAGTTCTGCAAAGCGCGTTATGTGTGTGGGTCTATTCTTGCAGTGATACGATTAACAGCACTCAAGTACTCTCGAGTGTTTGGCAATAGTAAATCTTAAAAAAGGCGCTTCTGTTAATAAGGTTCCCCCATGTCTAGAAACCTGTCATTGTGCATTTTTCTTAGTGTGATGCCTACCTAAGAGAATAGGATATTTGAATTGAGTGCAACTTACCTAGAATTCATTATTTCTACACAAACGATGACTCCTGTGGAATTCAGCGAGGAAGAAATGGCGACATTTCGTAAAAAACACGCCTTCAAAACAGCGTGTTTTTGAATAAATAATTACCCTGTCCTTCAAACAAACTGATATGACGAGGAAGAAGACAAAATTTTGTTTATCGCGGCCAAATAAAACGTTAAAAATATCCGGCCGATTGCAAAATATTACCAGTTTACTTACTGAGAGAACGATTATGCCATGGTCAAATTTGATTTTGCCGCTCAGCGTTCTTTTTTACCGGATGTGACGTCATTTTTTGTTGGATGATTCAGATACACAAAAAGTGCCAGGCGTCGCAGAGTGTTCTCCCCCGCCCCTGCTTCAAACAAGCAAATGTTATTCTTTGGCTGAATTGTATATATCATTTTAGACTTAAAATATACTTACTTGCACTTTTCTTTTTTGCTGAAGGAATACTTGCCCACAAAGGTGGATGCTCACTATGCGAAAGCAGCAGAAGGCCTTGGCGGCATAACAAGGCATGAGGTTAACTTTTACTATACTACGTTGAACATGATCCATATTGGTGACCAGAGGTATTCCAGCCCTAACACTAAGTGGCAGAGATTTCCTTGTTTTGAAAATGCGGAGTCCATTCTGTTCCTCGTGTCGTGTATTGCTTACGACCAATTCCTCATGGACGGAACAACGAATTGTCTTGTGGACTCATGTAACCTCTTTGATACAATAATCAACAGCTTTTTCTTTGCCCATAAGTCAGTCATCCTTTTCTTCACCAAGGCAGACCTTTTAGAGGAAAAGATCAAACACTCGAACATAAAGGAATACTTCCCAGAGTTTCAGGGAGATCCACGAAAACTAGAAGATGTGCAAGGCTTTCTTTTTCAGATGTTTGATGACAGGCGACAAGAGAATTCTCGCGCTCTCTTCCGCGGCCATCACTTCATGACAACCAGTGACCCAAACAATATCACATTGCTTTTTCACATAATTAGGGATACTTATCCGTGTAAGGGTTGCCTTTATAGATTTGCATTGTTGTAGTTTTGACTAAGTGAGCCCAGTTTTTCTTAAATGTGCAAAATCGCTGTAAACCCTGTGTAAAATACAAGAAAATAGTGTTTTTTTTAACTTGAATGAACGAACGAACGAACGAACGAACGAACGAACGAGCGAGCGAGCGAGCGAGCGAGCGAGCGAACGAACGAACGAACGAACGAACGAACGAACGAACGAACGAACGAACGAACGAACGAACGAATGAAAACTTTGTTTATACCACGGTAAAAATACCAGTACATAATAATAGAAAAAAACAGAAACATTTTCTATCTACTAGTTTACATATCTGCCGTGTGTCACATATCTGCAGTGTGGGAGTCCCGATGCAGAGAACCATATATTAATACTTCTTTTGAAGAGGTCTAAGGATTTTGTAGTACAAAGTTTCTCGGGAGGATCGTTTCATAGAGAAGCTCCGCTGTAACTGACGCTTCGCTTTAGGTAGTCGGTTCTTGGTTTCGGTCAGGAGGTAGATACAATTTTTGAGTAGCGTCGCGAATCGAAGATCAAAGGACGAATTTCGGAGTGAACTTGTTACAAAGATAAACTGGGGCGAGCTTATTAACGCATTTGTACATTAAATTTGCCTTTTGCTTCGCCCTTCTAACTGATAAGTTATCCCAGCTAAGCGAGATAAGAAGATAGCTAGAGTTCGTATCATAACTTGATTTATTAATTACTCTGGCACCACGATTTTGTAGTTTTTGAAGTTTCTCACTTAGCAGCTGAGACAAGCATCCCAACTGAACACTGCAAAACGCTGACTTGCTTATGTGCACCGATACTGGAAGCGACTTTTTTCGAAATTGCGTTTATGTGCTCCTTCCAGGATAGGTTTTCATCTATGTTCAGTCCGAGAGCTTTGCTATGATCTGTTTGGTTCATTTTGACGTCGTCTGCAGTAATATTTATTGTCTCGTCATTTAAAGACTCCAGTTTTTGACGCGAGCTAATGCCCATAAACGCACTTAGTTTTAGCAACATTGAGGCTTAACTTGTTGGCTCTGAGCCAGAGATTAATGCTTTTAAGTTCACTATTGATTTGGGTATCAAGATCAGTCATGTTAGATGCAGCAAAAGTAACATTAGTGTCATCAGCATACATTGTAGGGGAGCCTATAGGTTCGAGCGATTAAGTCTCTAATATAGATAAAAAACATAGACGACCAATTATTGATCCTTGGAGAACTTCGGGCTTGGGCTGGAAAGGTGATTCAATGTTTACGTTGCCTCGTTGCATACGATTCGTCAGGTAAGACTTGAACCTTTTTAGGACCCCATATTTAGCAAGTTTTTACAAGATGATTTTATGATCTATAGTGTCAAAGCCTTCTTTGAATCAATGAAAATTACACCATTGAGAAGACCGTTGTCAACATTGACACACCAGTTATTGCTAGTCTCCAACAAGACAGTAAGAATACTGTGTTGAGATCGAAAGCCAGACTGGCAATTGGTTAATAAATCATTTGCATTTAGATAATTGTATAGTTGGTCATAGATAATTTTTTCAAAGATTTTGGCCACAGCAAACAACAGGTAACAGGAATCGGAAGAAGGTGGAGCTCTCATCCAAAACAATCTACTTTATGCTCGTTTCTTAGTCGACTCTTTTTCCGAATCGAAGTGTAAATAGCTTCCTAGGCAGACGGTGTTTTGGAAGGAGTGCGCGATGATCCATAGGAAGGAAAAGTTTTAACTGCTTTGCAAGTACGAAAGAAGCTTTTACATTGTAACATTGTTTGGTTGCGATCTTTACCGGGATGAATACCCAGACTGCTATTCGGTCTCACGCGTCATTCGAATGCTCGGAATAAGTTGTGACAAGGCTGTCTTTGTTGTGACTTGAGATACACAATATTGAGACCCATTGACGACTAATGTATTGCATAATGACTTACGTTGGTAAGCGCGAAACAGGAAAGTGGGTGTATTTAGGAGAATAAAAGTGGGTGTATTTTTGAAAGCGGAAGTGGAAGAAATCGGAAGCAGCCCTTACGAATAGCGGATATGATATACTAGTTTGACGTTGTACAATTACCGCCTTCTGCTCCCGCGAAAGCGGAACTGTTAAACATTATTTCAAACAAACTTGAAAAGTTTACATAACAAAACAAAGACGGCTTTCCAAATCGTACTGGTAACGCGAACAATCAATCATCACCAACCCAAATAGATTCTGTTTTCAGCCTATTGTGAGATAGCAAGGCTATTTTTGTTCTGTCGAGGACTTTAATAATAATATTATTACAAGATTGTTTGCTCATTTATATATCTGTTTATCAACACGGATGTCATTTATCAGCAAACAAGGAAACATAAGTGTGCCCCTGTAATGAACGACGAGATTTACTGATCCGGAATGTTAAAACGTGTATAGATAAAATTCCCTTTATAAACAGGTTTGTGAATGAAAGTTTTTCAAGGGCTGACGCTTTCCATGAAGGAAGTTTGTTGCTAAAACATGGTTTGTCAAAGGGTTTGGCAGAAAATACTTTTATTCTCCTTTATGTCTAGCTAAACTTAGCTGACATTAGGAGCCCATGCTGATGTTGTAAACGCACCAGATTTATTGGAATTAATTATTGTAATGTATGTCAAAATAAATTTAATTGAGAAAGGCTAATTCCCAGTCCTTCCCAAATCCGGCACTCTGCCAAAGTAACCCTTCCGTCATTTCTGTTCATAGCATAGCTTGCTCTGAAAAAAATTCACGCTATGAAATACTCCCGGGGTAAACACTGAGCAGGTTTCAAGTGAACGTCTATATGTTAGCCACGATTTGGTAGCAGTAAAGGCAACTTTATGGGGTTCGTTTACTCTAAAATTGTAAAACTAAACTCGTATGGGAGAGGGCTTTTAGTTACGTCAAACGGATTGGAAGAGATCCTTTAATTCCACTTATTGGTGTTTTCAGCGAAAAAAGATACCAGAAAAACATATACTAGGCAATATATATCAATCTTAGTGTCCATTTCGCAGGTCTGTTAAGTACATTATTTCCCTACTCAGTGGACTTAAGCTGTTCTTTTCTACTCGTCAATTTCTCGACAAAAGAGGTGCAATGGCAATATTTCAAAACGTTACATTTGCTAATTTCTCGACCTGTGACGTGAATTAACATTGATTAGATCATTTGTAAGGTGTCAGCATTTGCGTCCACAGTTATTGTAAATTCCAGTGAAAAAATAATGAATATATGGTGAAAGCCAAATCTTTGCTAATTGAAAAATAATATATTCCAAATGTCAGAAAAAACAACAAGAACAACAACAGAAACAGAAATGCATGCACAATTCCGATGAAAACAAACACTCATCTATATACTTTAAGGCAATGTCATAGTTATGACTAACTATTGAAGGGAAAATTTAAAGTTAATTTTCGTGGAAAGCTGGCACGGAAGGAAATAATCAGACAAAGCGACCTCAAGTTCTAGTTTATCCTCCATTTTAACATGTTCCTATCTTGACAGCAAGTGTACATCGTCTCTGTTTTAGGCTTTCAAGCGGTAGATGTGTTTAATATTCAATGTTCTCTTACTGACATTGATTTAAAATTATTGGCTTTAAACTGGACTTGAAAAGAAAAGGGCAAATCGTTGAGCAATAACTCGAAAATGTTGAGAACTATGTTGTCATGCTTTGCTTGTCTTAGTTGCTATTGTTAACAGTTTAATTGTTTTCCCTTGACTCATTTTCGAAAATATCCTTAAAACCAGTAATTAGCTTTCCTGGAGCTTACCCGGAGCAACAAAAATGTGTTAGATATAATTAGCGACGAAAATCAGGTCTCGAAACGTGTTAAAATACGTGTTCCTTCCGGTAAGCTCTTTTATTGGTCGGTCTGATCAAAGGCCATGTTCTCCATAGCTCGCAACCCTCAGTGGGTGTGGATTTTGCAGTCAGTTGCAGCCTCAGTGTCGGCCATAATGGTGTTCGATGCGTGCTGCCTCAGCCAAGAGGAGGCTGAACAGAAAGCCAGATCAAGAAAAATAGATAGGCAAATCGCTCAAGAGAAAGTTCAATATCGTCGTCAAGTTAAAGTCTTGCTTTTAGGTGCCGGAGAGAGCGGGAAGAGCACTTTCCTTAAGCAAATGCGCATCATTCATGGCCAGGATTTCGACAGCGATGCATTGAATGAATTTCGCCCCATCATTTATGGTAACATCCTCAAGGGGATGAAGGTCCTGGCTGATGCTCGAAGGAAGTTGAGACTAGAATGGCAAGATCCCTCGAACCAAATGTACGCAGAAAAGATCTTGAATTTCCAAGCGACGCAACACATCGACACGGATATGTTCATGAGTTACTTCGATTGTGTGAAGAGGCTTTGGCGGGATAAAGGCATTCAAGATGCGTACGACAGAAGAAGAGAATTTCAGCTGGTGAGAATAGGCATTTAATTTTTATTGATCTGATCTGTAGGAGATTGAATTAGTGATCGTGAACTAAATGTTACGTTTGCTAAAAAGCGGCTTCTGCGAGCCACCACAAACAATGTATTATGCATAACACAACTCTCGCAGATTTCAACAATGCTAGCCCATGAAGGAAATTAAAACTGTATTTATTATGTTTCTTCGGTTGCACACACACTCTTTCTATTTTCTACGTCGTTGTTTTGTGTTAGATTTTACAGTATACCTGAAGTAAAAGCGAGGCCTGAAGGCGTTTTCGTGGGGATAAAAAATAAAGTTGGTTTACCGACTCATAATGATATCAGAGCGACATAACTATCGCATCTGATCTGGCTATCTTTGTTCTTTGTTTCATAAGCCCAATTATTTTGGAAGGAAAGTCGGAATGGGAGACTTTTGTGTACTTCCATCAAAGTAACTTGCAAAAGAAGTTTTAATTTGTGTTATACTGTGGACAGGCATTCGAATACGTCGTTTGCAGTTTTGGTTTACAGAATTGGCGACCGTTTGGGAGGGTTGAAATTGACATTCTTTCAGGCTTACTTTGACTCAATTGTAATCATTCCTTTTTTACAGGGCGATTCATCTAAATATTTCCTCGATCATTTGGAACGGGTTGGTCGGCCGGTGAGTTGTTTTAACCTTAAAATTTCTTCCCCTCACATGTGTATTGCACTTTAGAACGTTCAATGGACGTTAAGTTTTAGATGGAGATGTAAACATACCGACGAACTTGGGACTCATTTAGGGCAAATATCTCTTTCATATTCTTTCTCCTCGTATTATTCGCGAGAGCAAACAATCCTTCCTAAATGCAGTTCAATTTTACCCGTGTCCAGTTCCCGGGGAACATTGTAAATTTAATGGCATAAAACCATCCCAGTAAATTTCGAAGCTCTGTCTATAGTCCTGAGGAGAGAAAACCACTGAGTTTTTATTGGTTTTCAATCGATTGCTCTTTTTACATGTCTGTTATTATCTGATGTTTATACAATAAGAACCACAGGATTGAAATTATTTAGTTTTAAAGGTTGTTTTTATTTTCATGTTTAGACACGTTTAATAATTCGAGACTTCGATGAAGTAATCTGTCCGTGCTTTCAGCAAATACAAGTAAACAGAATCCAAAATTTCCTCATGTATAAAATGCGCACTCCTGAACTTGGATTTCCGTTTCCCCGTTGTGAAATTAACTAAAGAGCTCGGTTGGCTGTGTTTCAGGGAGTTTTATGCATCAACCCAATGTTAAGTGATTGATGTCGAGTGTCAGAAGTGGCTATACAAACTTATTATATATACAGACTCTTAAAACTTCGTACGCGCAAAAGTTAATAAATATACTTTTCAGAAAAGATCTGCGAAGTTTTGTGGTTCATTCGTTTTAGATTTATTTTCGATTTCATTTTGTCCGGACCTGTACGGGCTCAAAAGCTTTGGGTTTTGTCTGTATAATAACAGATAGAGCAATCACTAAATATAGATTGTAATAATTTTATTTACACAAAGGGTCCCTTTTAAGTCGCCTGACTGTGTCTCCGGTTATCTTCTTTTACAATCATTTGTTAAAAAAGAACACATAAGTTTTTGTGAACTGTTTGTTGAAAAGTTTGCTCAAAAGCTAAAGCTTGCTGTGAAGAGAAGTTTGATGCTGTACAAACAATGAATGAAAGAACGAAAAATTCTGATTATTGTAATGCAATATCTACATAGCCACAATAGTTCAAAACTTATAAAGTCAGTCATTTTGTGGGTCTGTTTTTTTCCACTTATTTATTTTCAAGCCACGGCACAATTTTGTTTGGGATTGAGGGTATGGAATGATCACAATCAAGATTTATGAACCCTGCAAAAATGGTTTTGAAAGGACTTTTTTTTAACTGAGCAAAAACACAATGTGGGGTAGGCAATGTTTTGATATGCACAGACTAACTGGTGGTTCTGAATGTGAAATTATTCACATACCGATTTGTGGCTTAAACAATTCTATTCTATGACTAAAATGTCTAGCCCTGCTAAATTTTAGCAATGATTGAAGAAATTGTGTGAACAAGGTGTATTTCTCTTGTGATACTGGCCTTCTATTTATGATATCAGTTATGTTTCAACAATCAGTGCTCCTGTTGACAATGACCTTAGTTGTAATCATTGCCATTTAACTCTAAGGCATTGCTGATTTACAATATTTAATAATGTGATAGGAATGGACACTCCAAGTGATCTAAGTATTAGTAGGCACCCATTGCATTCTATTGCAAATACCCAAATCTGTTTGGTTCCCTCATCATTGTGTACTTCCTGACAGAATATGATAGTCTGAGTGCCTCTTTGAAAGGGAAAGTGTATCTCTGTTTTTGGCTTTAACTTCTACCCTGCTGTAAGCATAAGAATAAACATTGTCCCTCATCTTGTTTTACTGTATTGAGGATGTAGGGAACCGATAATAAGGCAATTATCCATTCTCTGCATGCTTGCATGCTTATGCTTTTGTTTTGGGTATCCCAACACTGCCGTTATGCTTATGCTTGCATGCTTATGCTTGTGTTGTGGGTATCCCAACACTACTGTTATGCTTATGCTTGTGCATATGACCTAGTGAAAAACAGGTTTTATAGTTTATTATTAACTGTCCAGCCATGGGCCGAGCGCGGTTCATGATTTACCCGTGTTTTTTTTTTTAACCGCGCGGCCATGGGCTGAGCGCGGTTCATGGTTTACCCGTGGTTTTTTTTTTTCGCAGTTTTGTCTGCGACCAGACCCAAGCTTCCACTCGGCCAAATTTTGAGTCACGCAACCTGTGATGTTTACTCGCCAAAAGCTGTTGAAACATTAATAAATCTGATCTCCGATACTGACTTTCGCGAGAAAAAATTAAAAACCCAGCATTCGTCAAAAATTATATTTTTTCAGCAGAAATTTAGCTCGGAACATATACATATTTATATTCCTTTGAATCGTCGATGAAATGACCTTTTCCGGATATTTTTTCCTTCAGGGTCAACAAAAACCTCCAATTACAAAATCATGCCGAACCCACACGTTGCAAAAAAATCTCTTCAAAACCCTGACTTCGAAGCGATATAACACTTCAGCGTTAATAGCTACCACACATCGGCAGGCGGTAAATCTATCCGTTAACAATCCAGCCTTATCGTGTTAAAATTTCAGCGAAATCGAACAAAACCAGAATTAATTAGAATTTTTTTGTGACCTCACTCCCCAGACTTGACCTGACAAAGGAAGCAACGGTCGCCCATAGCAACCGAAAAACATGAACATAACAAAGCCGAACATTTCGGCCAAAAATCTCCAGAATTATCGCCTGAGAGCTTAAACTTGAATGGGAACATCTTTTTCGAACTTTTTTCAACTGATTTAGACGAAAGACTGGCCTCGGCGGGCTACAAGAAAGACCAAGAGAAAAACAGAACAAGACAGCAGAACAAGCAGATAACATTTCATTGCACGGCTTTCGGCACGAAAACGAAAATACAGCTTACTTCTGGATAAATTCAGCCTTAGAAGCCAGTAACCGGCCCCAAATTACTTTCTGTATCCTTACAAATGTCCTGATTTCCATCTCCGAAAGATTTTGCCCCAATTTTGAGCAAATAAACATTTCGTCGACGGTGACCGCCATTACGGTGGCTTGCATACTAAATTAGCTAACTTGACAAAATTCTCCTGAGGGGGGGATATGACGAAAAGAGCTGAAAGATGGCCTATAATTGGCTAATAATGAGATCATCGAAAGTAATGCCAATTTTCTGTCACGTTTTCAATCTGTGGTCACTGGAGTGACCAAAATCGATACATCGGTCGGGATAGAGTTTTATTATTAAATTATATGACTTGTGTGACTACTTTGCTAGCCCTTTACTCGTGGAAAACACCAATTAAATTTAATCATGACTTTTAAGAAAGAAAGCTGTTGTTAATAGTGTTATTATCATGTCATTCATATCGCTCATGCCCATACATATCCCGAAGAAAGTTCTACAAAGATTAAGACCATTACATCATCGGAGATTTGTCAATGGCTACCACTGATGGTGCAATAATACAGTTTGTGTTGATCAAGTGATGTGATGTCTACAGTAAGAAAAGAATCATCAATAACTGCTTTGGAATGTGCACTGCGTTCCGACGGTAGTGCTAAGCAAACAGTTAAATTTTAAAAGCGCGGTTATAAGATCTAACAGATCTTCTTCTTCTTGCCCATAGCAACTGAAAAACACGAACATAACAAAGCCGACGTTTCGGCCAAAAAAACTCCAGAATTATCGCCTGAGAGCTTAAACCTTGAATGGGAACATCTTTTTCGCACTTTTTTCAACTGATTTAGACGAAAGACTGGCCTCGGCGGGCTACAAAAAAGACCAAGAGAAAAACAGAACAAGACAGCAGAACAAGCCGATAATATTTCATCGCATGGCTTTCAGCACGAAAACGAAAATACAGCTTACTTCTGGATAAATTCAGCCTTAGAAGCCAGCAACCGGCCCCAAATTACTTTCTGTGTCCTTACAAATGTCCTGACTTCCATCTCCGAAAGATTTTGCCCCAATTTTGAGCAAATAAACATTTCGTTGAAGGTGACCACCAATATGGTGGCCGCCATTACGGTGGCTTGCATACTAAATTAGCTAACTTGACAAAATTCTCCCGTGGGGGGGATATGACGAAAAGAGCTGAAAAATGGCCTGTAATTGGCTAATGATGAGATCATCCCACTGTCCAAATTTGGTGAGAATCGAAAGTAACGCCAATTTTCTGTCACGTTTTCAATCTGTGGTCACTGGAGTGACCAAAATCGATACATCGGTCGGGATAGGGTTTTTTTTATATGACTTGTGTGACTACTTTGCTAGCCCTTTACTCGTGGAAAACACCAATTAACTTTAATCATGACTTTTAAGAAAGAAAGCTGTTGTTAATAGTGTTATTATTGTGTCGTTCACATCGTTCATGCCCATACATATCCAGAAGAAAGTTCTAGATTAAGACCATTACGTCATCGGAGATTTGTCAACGGCTACCACTGATGGTGCAATAATACAGTTTGTGTTGATCAAGTGATGTGATGTCTACAGTAAGAAAAGAATCATCAATGACTGCTTTGGAATGTGCACTGCGTTCCGACGGTAGGACTAAGTGAACCGTTTCATTTTTAAAGCGCGGTTATAAGATCTAACAGATCTTCTTGTTAGGATTATACTTGCACAGTAATGCAATTGCTGCAGTCTGATTGGCTGATTGTGAGGAAGATGAGAAGTTCAATTTTACAAACTTGAAATTGCAGAAAAAGAAATCGATAAGCACACTTGTATATATAGCAGGAAGTTTTGAGTGACAGTTCGGTTTGCATGAAGTATACTAGCATATCAAGTTTAGTACCACTAAATACATTGTATGTATAGAAATAATCAGAAATCTCCATTAGGGGAAAATTTACTTGGAATTTTAGCAAAACTAGTAGATTATACATTCTTGATTTCTATGAAGGCCTAGATCAACATCTATTGAATCTATTTGTTAAATAAAACAACAGGAATACCAGTGGCTGATCTAGGGGAAGGGCCCGGGGGCCCCAGGCTCCTTCTATTTTGGTTAGAAAAAAAAAATCGCAGCAGGAAGAAAAAGCCCGCAGGGCAAGCAAACCCCCCCACCCCCCTAAGCTCAAGGTCTGGATCTGCCACTGAATACATAACCTTGTTTCCTGTGAGCAATAGCAGGGCTAAAACTTGGCAGTTGCCTGGTTGCCAGTGGTGACAGGGCGATTAAAAATTGAGGTGTAAATATTGCTTGATACGCCACTACGGTACAAAATACTTAGGGTGTGATGTATTGTGAAGTATGAAGTTAGAGTAACAATAAATAACCACTGGTTTAATTGGATTAACTTTATTTTCTTTTCCCCAACTCTAATATCACTAACTTCAGTGAATGTTTAGTTGGAAGGCAGAAAATTTCAAGGGGATTTAAGCCATAAACAATTCCAAGTTGATCCATGTTTAGATGCCATTGTGATTTCTCTGTTGTTGCCATTTGACTCCTGCTTCACCCAAAGAACTTTGCAGACTGTTTTCATTGCACATGTTATTGCCTCTACAATGGTTTTGGAAAATTAACATTAACAGCAAATTCTTGAGATTTCTTTCTGGTTTGGGGCTGTTACCAACCAAAAAACAAGGAACAACGAAAGTGTTCAGAAAGCCAAAGTAATAATACGATAATAACTAAAGATCACAAACATTTCAAACCAGTTGGACAAAAGGGATATCCAAGAAGATGCCATGTTTTGCTCCATATGTTGAAAATTCAGATATATACTCATCGCTACCTATACCTGTCCATGTGATAGGACACACAAGGCTTTGAAAAAAATTCAGATAAGTGGAATCCTGATTTTCAAACACACTGGATTTTTCGAGACTCTACATTTAGATTCTTTGAAGCAAAAGTTGTGTCCCTCTATTCAGTCTGACACTAAGTTTACCCCCAACTTTTCAAACCAATTCTTACTTTCGGAGCTTCGAAAAATTGGAATTCCGCTGTGATTATGGGAGCTGGGCACAATATTTCAACTTTCTGAATTCTTTGACTGTCATGATAATATAGTGTTACACTGGTGTACTACTGAACATACAGGACCACTTTATTTGGTCCTGGGCTACTAAGAAATCAAGGATGCTGGCCCAGCTGGCCACCAGACTCTGAAGTTATTTTAATTATTAAGTTCATGTTGTGGCGATAGTCAACTTGGCTGCATCTTGTAGAAAACTCATGCTTTTACTCTAATATTTTTACCTTTGACTAATGCCTGCACTTACATGTAGACCAGATGGGCTTATGCTGTGAAAGCCTAAGCCAGTTTCTGTAGCATGAAATGACTAGGGGTTATTGCTACTCCTTCTGAATTGGATGTTAGTCCATTTCAGTTTAGGGTAACTTGATCTATATGGGTATTTTCAACAAAATAGTCGTCCAGTAACCTCTATTGATAAATCACTCGAGATCTTAGTCTTGAAAGTGGCAATTTACAAAATTATCAAACAGAAAAACATACATGTACTACCAATATTATCAGTATTAAATGTATCAGACTTAGAAGATTTGATTGCCATATCGATTGAAAATTGCGGACTGCGATAAGAGTTTTTTTGTATACCTTTTCAGCAATGATTAGTTTAATACAGCACCATGATAAAATCTTGGATCAATTCTAAAGCGAAAATGTTTTTCCAATACCGATACTGCTATGAGGCAAAACAGTTTTTGATTTAAAAGCAATGGTTTTTGTTGAAAAATTGACAATTGATGAAGAAGCCACCACTTACATCATTGATTAAAGGACGGTTTGTTAATTTTTCATAACTTTGTTTCTTGTTCTTGTATTTAAAGGATTACTTGCCTACAAAGCAGGATGTTCTTCATGCAAGAAAAGCGACAAAGGGTATTGTTGAACACGAGTTCATCATCAAGGGAATCCCATTCAAAATGGTTGATGTTGGTGGCCAGAGATCACAAAGAGCCAAGTGGTTTCAGTGCTTTGACGAGGTCACATCCATTCTTTTCCTAGTGTCATCAAGTGCTTATGACCAAGTTCTAATGGAAGATAGAACAACGAATCGTCTTGTGGAGTCATGCAACATCTTTGAGACAATAGTCAACAACAAATTCTTTGCCAATGTGTCAATCATCCTTTTTCTAAACAAGACTGATCTTTTAATGGAAAAGATCAAATATGCAAACATAAAGGACTACTTCCCAGCTTTCCAGGGTGATCCCCGAAAGCTGGAAGATGTGCAGAACTTCATTTTACAAATGTTTGATAGCAAGCGACGAGAGAGGTCTAAAGCTCTTTTTCATCACTTTACGACGGCCATTGACACAGAAAATATCAAGTTTGTTTTCCATGCAGTAAAGGACACTATATTACAGGACAATTTGAAGTCACTGATGCTGCAGTAACTCAAAGTCACAAAGAACAGTGTTGTGTGTTCAAGATATTGCAATTTAAAAAGGGTATTATGTTGGGGTAGAAGGGATAATGAGATGCAAACAATGACAAGTTGAGGTGTTCATGTGCCAAAATCAGTCATTAGGCAGCAACAAGGCTACGACATTTCAGTTTGTTTGATTATGCCTGTAAGAATACTTAGATAAGAAGAAAGCAAAATTGCTAAAGCATACACAACAAGAGACACTCTTGTAGACTGCTAAAAAAGCAACTTTTTTTACTTATTTGTTAGAGTAATTTGAAAATATTCTGGTTGATATGTGTAGGCTAGGCTTGTTTAGGTTGTGAATTTTTCTATTGTAATTGTGTATAGTCAATATTAAAACATAATATAGTCTGCAGTGATTGTCACAGAGGAACGGGCCAATATTCATTGAAACTGGTTTTCATCAGTCGTTTGATAATAGTAACATTATATAGTTTGATAAAAGCTATTATAACTTATGAAGCTTCCCTGCAGTGAGTTGAGACCAGCACAAAAGTCTCAAAAATATATTAAGGATGTACATTGTTGCAACATAGTGCACAGGCAAAGATTATATGGATTACAGGAAAGTGGAGGAGATTCTTTATGCATCAAATTATCTAGCTTGGCTTAGTCATGTTTTCTGTGGAGACATCCACCTAAGTTCAATGAAGAGAACAAATATTTATAGTCAAACAGTAGGTTCTTCTTAGATTGAACCTCTCACATCTAGAAAGATAAATGATCAACAAGAGCTGTTTTATGTTTGAATTCTTCCATGTTCTTCCACTTTTCTCTAATGTTCTGCTACTTTGCCAAGACAAACTGAACACTTCCAGTGCTTATAGGGCATTCTGGAAGTAGAAAATGGCTGTGCATACTTCAAGAAGGGATCAATTTATCACTACATGGCTTGAAGTTGAATCCACTGTTGAATTATATTTGCAACTGCTTGAAAGGGAGAGAACTTTCACATATAATGAAGTATCACTGGGAGCCAGTGATTCAATGTGTGTCAGCATATTAACCAAAATTAACAATGATTTATGATATAATTCAAATTAAACTAATTACAGTAGTAGTAATAAGGACAAGTTGTTGACTTTTTATAGAAATGACAAACAAAAGCCTCTTATATTTTAAGAATCTAGAACAGTTAGTAACAGCAAGAAGTGTATGTAAGGTATTTCCTAAAACAAGATAAATTCATTGATTTAGGAAGTGTACTATACAGTGTAAAAACAAGGGTGAAGCTTTAAATGGTAGACATCACCCTAAGAAAGAACATGTTCAAGAGACTCTCATTGTAATGCTCTTAGATGTTGAGTTAAATGTCAAATACATTTCTACTTAATATTTGTTTCTCTGCCCAATTATAAGTGACTGTGATGTGTACCAACATAATTTTCATTTGCAACAAATTTACAGTACAGAATGTGCCTGAAATATTTCTTTGATAACATAGGAATATCCGGGTTGAGGGGGTAGGGGGTGGGGGGTGGGGAGATTCATGCAGTTTGGATGATTGTACATAAAGTGCTATTTCAGATATTGTTAGTTCATGCCAAAAGTGTCTCTTCACACAACACAGTCTGTACTTTGTTGCCAAGATAGTCAACTCTTTCATTGCAATTTTCTTTTGATGATTATTAAGAATGGATATGTCTCTAGCAATTCATCTTTCTCACCTCAGTTTCTTAACACATGGTAAAATGATGATTAGTAATGCATTGTGTTGTTTAGGTAACCACTCCCACAGTTAACATGTCACTAAACTGCAATTCATTTTAGGGAAAGCTTCAATCTACTGCTTTTCCAGTACTTTGTGGTTAACAATTGATTTTTCTTTCAAAAGTTATTTTATATATAAAAAGATATTTTTTGATTTTTGTAACACTTGTGAAGTATAGTACATGTAAAGTTTGATACAAGGCCCTGTGTCTGAGTAAAGTGTATCATTTCATGACTGATGTTTTTCTGTAAGGTAAGGTAATGTGATAAATTATTTGCATGCATCAGTTAACACATGTACAGTGTTAATGACCAGCTGCAGCTGATGTTAAGGTAACCAATTACACTGCTTAAAAACAGCAGAACAAAACCAAGCAAGCTGCCCAAACTAATTACTATTCACCAGTGACAATTTAAGTCCCTTGAGAGAGGAAGGAATATCAATATCTTTGACCTTGGCTGGTTTTCATGCAAGCCCTATATCCTGGCTGAATGGGAATTTGAAGATGTTGGTTTTTGCAGAGGGAAGGAAAACTGGAGAAAAACCCTCTGAGCAAGGCAAGAACCAACAAACCCAACCCACATATGGCACCGAGCTGGCATCAAAATTGGGCCACATTGGTCGGAGGTGAGGGTTCTTACTGCTGTGCCATTGCTGCTTCCCATTAGATGTTGATCTTGCTTTCAGCAATATGGAGCTGGTTGGTGTTTTTTTTTTAACAAAAAGAGATACACTGATAAAAGTTTAGCCTGTGTAAAGTCATCAGCCACTCTCCTCAAGAAAAATCAGAGAGTGGGCATCTGTGTCTTACTCTTGCTAATCAATTCAAAGCTACATGATGTTTCCCAGAAATTGTGTGGAAAGTGTCTTCATTGGTTGATTGGTCATTTGTGGTTTAATACTGTAACGTTTGAAGATTGTTTCATTGGCTGGCAGATATTTCATGAGTAGGCTGTGGGAACAATGGAAATTTCTTCCATTTTGTAAGGGAGATCTACATCTTAAAAGTTTGACGTAATGGAGGGGTAAACATTTCATGGTAAAGTGAGTTTATCTGTGACTGTAGCAGAGGTCATCAATGGTCACATGTAGACTGCAATTTCTTTTGTTGTCTCAGTGACATGAACCATTTATGCGAGAAACACAATTTTTGATGCCCTCTCCGAATTTTCTTGAGAGCAGGTAGCTATACCCATTAATTTGACAATCTTCTAAGTTTCACCAGGCATGATTTTTAGCCCCAATTCGACCCCACTTCAAATTGCACTCAACTGCTGTCATGACTACATAACAATGTATTGTTAAGACAAGGTGTTTATATAAATAATTCACAGAAATTATTACTCAAGTTTGGAAGTACCAAGCCTGAAAATAGTACTAGATCAGTTAGTTGACCTTTTAGAAGGTGGTATGCATGTGTAGAAGATGAAACTTCAGCCCTTGGCATTACATTAACAACCAGGGCAACTTGAAACCCAACTATGTTGCTAAAGGAAGATTGTTATACTGAGTCTCTTTGGAGGCACAGTAGCCTAACGTCAATGGTTAGCCAGCTGCTGGACTCCAGATTCAGTGGTCTGGGGTCATGCCATGGCCTGGGTAATCACATGGTGTTCTTGGGCAAGATATTTTACTCTCACAGTGCCTCTCTCCACCCAGGTGTATAAATGGGTACTTGTAAATTTAAAGCTGGGATAACCCAGTAATGGACTAGCATTCCTTCCAGCTTACAGAAACTGGGACAAGCTCTGGTAGTGTGGACCACTTGGTCCCTGGCGGACCAAACCTTTTTTAATTGAGTCTTGTAGATAAATTTAACATCAGTACATCAGATACACAGTTCAGTAACTGTATGAAAACCAGGAAATCCAAAAGAAGATGCTGTGTGGAAATAAAGCAATATACAAATTGCTCTAATTAATAAATACATGAATAAATAAAATATAAAAAAAAATTACACTCTGATGCAATGTCCAAAAATATCAACAATAGCATTATAACTTAAATATAAGCCTTGAAAAAATTTACTCCTCAAAATACATTGCTTAAACTGTTGTAGACTACTTGACATGCAATACAAGCCCTCAGATTTTGTTGTTTGGATCAGTAGTCACATCTAAGCTTGGGGTCAAGATGAACTTAACGGTATCAAAAACACTCAAGGGCAACAAAAAAAGATTTTTCATTTTCCTTTGTTGGAAATGAAAGGGCCAATTATTTAAATCATTAAGATTTTGGGTTTGAAATTAGCAACTCTTTGCAGGCATAAAAATTCCCTCACAGTTTTTTTTTTTTGGGGGGGGGGGGGGGGGCGGGAGGGAGAGCTGTGTTCTAATACTTAGGTTTTTCCCTTCTTCCATTCAAGTGTGAGATCAATTAACCTTAGTTGATGATGCAGAAAGAAAGCCATGGGTTTGACCCCTGTTCTAGCTGTGCCACTACTGATAAGTACTATAAGCCTGAGCTCAGTTAGCTTACAGAGAATATTTTGTGATGTCCATTATCTTGTACTTCCTCTTTCCTTTTTTCCTTGAGACACCATGCAGCATTGTACAGGAATCTGTTAAATATTTCACCTTCACCTTGCTGCTTTACATTTTATAGTCTCCACTGATTACTAGCTACCTCTTTCTCACACCTTCTGAGCCCAGTTGCCCGAAAGCAATACCAGCCAAAAAAATCTGAAGGTGCAACTCTTAGCTTAACACTGGACACCAACAAAAGTTAAAATTTTTAGTGACCGAATTAGTCAGTGATTTTAAAGAAAATAATTAAGTTTTTACACTCCTGTTCAGGTAGCATTTGTTTGTGTTTTAGTCTGATCTTGACTGTTCCACTGCTGAACAGTTTTCCAAAATTTCAGTCATTGATGGAAAAAAGTAACAAATAATTCCTTGCAACTTCTGAGCCAAGCTGTAACCAAGAGCTGCTGAACTCCAGGTAAGAATAAGAAGTGCTGTTATGCAGATTGAAACAAAAATGACGAAAAATATGACAGCACTGAGCAGAGAGACGGCAATCATCAGTAATGTTCCTTCCACTAATGCAAATCCAAAGATTGTGAAGACGAAGCTGTATAGCACGAATGAAACAAACAGCACAATAGGCAAAGCCGACAGACCTGCAAAGACTGTTAAGAACAAGGTGGCCATGGGGTATTCCATAACAAAAGCAAGCACTGGCGCCACAACAACACCAATGTTAGTATCCTTCCATTTCTGGAAAATACGTAAACTCAAGTCTCCTCGTCTATTGACTTCTTGTGCCATGTTTTCCTGAGGAAAGGACTCAACAGTTAATATTCGATCAAAATTTATCAGAAATGCAAGTACCAGTTTAGATGTAGTCCCTCTTTTGCTTAGTTCATCATGCATGACGCAAAAGAAAACTGAGAAAAAAATTTTGAGTGGCCATTTCTTTCTCGCAGTTTTCTTTTGTGTAATGCGCAACGGATGAAGTGAAAGAGGGACTACTTGTAGTCTAGTACCAGTTTGACATTCCCAGTTTCATATAATCTTGAACATTTTGCGAAAGAGCACAGCCACCATCCATCAGATGTATTAAATCTACAGTCAGTGTAAAAGGCAGACTACAGACTTGAAACTGGGGGTAAAATAATAATTGAAACTATGTCACAGGTCTTTCACTGGCAAACCTTTGGAAACTGCTCATAGATTCTACGCTGGCACACCTCAAGTACTGAAACTTTTTTAGTTACCCAGAAATTAGATTCAAACACCCTCAATGCTCATAATCAATCACTTTAGAGTTACAGGGTCTTTGGCCCAGTCCCTGAAACCAGGTTTAATAAATAGATTTAGCCAAGCCTAAAAGTGGAGCTCCTCATTGCAATAAGTTAACCATAAAGGAAAACAGGATTTGTTTTTCTTGGATCAGAAACTCAAAAAAAGATCAATTGTGAGCATTGCTCAGCGTGTGGCTTCACTATTTTTTCCGGTTAAAACTTAACATACTATACCCAATAATGGTACCCATTGTTCCAAGATTGTGGAAATTACATACCCAATAAATCAGGGATTTTCTAAGAGACGACTGTGCAAGGAATATCTGTGAAGAAAAGTCAACGATGGGACAGGGGTTAATTCCCACCGCAATTTTGCCTTTGCATGTACCCCCGCCTTCTCCTCCAGAGTAAAAAACTGGCTTGAGCCTGCAATCCAATCAAAAACCAGCACATAGGCAGCGGCAAATTTTAAAACGACACACAACCTTGATGAGCTCTAAACCTGAGCCCGTAAAATAGTCAAGTTGACACCTTGTTTTAACAGCTGTCAATTAACCATAACATGGATGTCCAATATCAAAGACATACCTATGGTAACAGCACTACTCTCTTATTTTTCCAAGGTATGGGGCTTAGCTCATGCGCACGCAGTGCAAGTGGCGTATGGACGTACATATGGACAGATACACAGAGAGTCACATGACAACTGAAATTTTTTAGATTGATGGGTTACCAAATTTCCTAAGGTATGGGGCTCCGCTCCCATGCCTTCGGCACGCAGGAGCTGTGCTATTATGGTTGTATACCTGTCAGCTACAGTGTAATGAAGTATGGTGAATTCTCTCTTGTTTTCACTAGGTTTAATCTTCATATTGTACTGATTTACTAGTTTTCTAGTTATCTTGCATGTTTTGTCCAAACTTAAATATTGCCACATGTGTAAGTCAACCTCTGATGAGATTCGCAAATGTAAACTTTGGCAATACCAATCAACTACATCATTGGATTTGAACACTGGCATTGGGTTACTACAATTCAAAACAGTGGTAGTTACAGTGCAAATTGCGAGAAAAGACTTGAGTGTAATGAGATGCATCCCAAGAGAAACAAGAAACGTCTTGAGAGAAATGAGACAAGTCTGATGAGACGGGGGTAACTTACTTTTGGGTGGTACTGTTCTCAAACCAGGACCACCAGAATGGCAGTATATCACTAACCGCTTACTGCTAACAGCTGAAAATATAGCTGCTATTTGTAGAAAATTATACTGAAATCAAACTGTAAATTTCAACCTCCAGATAGCATATTGCAAGTGCAAAACAATATTGTGAAAGGTGCAAATATTTCAACAACTAATTCCCCGGCTAATTTACTTTAAGATGCCTGGTCTACTGTGTGCAGTTTACCCTCAGTCTGCAGTCTATGTTCTACACTGACCGACACCATATCGTAAATGAGCTTATTACTGCTTGAATAATTTCTTTTCGGCTCATAAAAGGAACGACTAGATTGTAAAATACCGGACCACTCATTTACGTCTCATTGAATTTGAATAGTTACTTTTGTTTCCATATGCTTCGTTCTTAGAAGCGTTGAGGGATATGTTAATAAGTGGCCCGGTATTGCAGAATCGCTCCAAAAGAACATACTGATAGAAATATCTAAAACAAATAGCTAAACATCTTTCTCCAAGCCATCCTCAATAACAAATGAACATTATTAGTGACCTGGGCAACAAATAATAACCTTAAATAGCTAATACTGGCAAAATTAGACAAAGTTCTTGTCCGGCTTTAGTACAAGCTTATTTATTTATTTGTGCTATCACAGCCATCATGCACGGAAATACAATTTTGTGGTGAGTAACTAGTAAAAACTTTTAAATACAGTTATGGCATCGAGTGACGGGTAGTGTAGGCCTGCGATAAATTACTTACAGTTTACAGGTCTTTGGTTTTCAGCTGAGCACTTGAAAGAATCAACTGCAAAACACTGTCTTACTTTTCAGCGACAACCATTTCACAAAAACTCGAGTGTTCCACCAGCGATCTGGGTACGATATAATAAAGAGAGGAATTATGGGAAAAAACGGAGGCAGGCAACACGTGCCAAATGCATTTGAGACGATTTTGTGTCATAATTTACATGATCACTATATCATTTATTAAACAATTCCTCCGTTATTTAGCGGCACCGATATCCAGGTGACTCCACAAAGTGAAGAAAACGAAAATAAAGAGCACTTGGGAACGAAAACATGATTTACACCATCCAAAATGTTCTGTTGATTCCCTCAATTTTTCAACGTTGGCACATCGACAAAGTACTTACGAAGAGGTATTTTAACCATTCAGCTAATCAGTTACTTGTTACTACAAGGCATTGCGATGCCTTCTATTTGAAATACTATCGCCAATTTTAGCCGTTCAGACCAGATAGTAGTAATACTGGCATGAGTGACCTTATCAATCATTTGGTGCGATTTATCCCCCATTCAGCTGTCCGGTTGGTTTGGAATGTACTGTAACGCATACATCCTTAGAGATGAAAGATGCCTACCGTGCCAAGAGAATGAACGTTAACGTGGAAAGGAAAAAAAGACCACAAAGTAGTCTTACTGTTTAATTCTTTCCCAAGAACTCACAAAGAAGAAAACACAAAATACTTGCGAAATAAATTTACGTCGTTTATTCCTATGCAGTCATTCTATAATCATACATCATCATTTCTCCACGCGTCAAAATCGAACGTAAACATTACTCAAAAATAACTAAAAAAAATTGAATCCTTGCAGGAAACCTTTTCGAAAGGACCTTTAATTTACATCACATGAAGTACCTTCTGAGAACTTCATTCAGTCAGTGTTCCTTAACTTAATTACATACGGTCTATAAACTGAAGCCCAATTCCAAAGTTGCTAGAGGAAAAGAATATTGCTAATGACCTATAAACAAATTGACACCTGTTTCAAGTAAATAGGTACAATAATTCTTGATCACCTCCATTAAAAAAAAGAAATCCAAAAAAGAAAACCATCATTGACGCTCAAAAGATGAGAAAATGCAAACTCCTGTCACTAGAAGTTCTGGATTCCTTTTTCAAAACTCAAAACACGTTTTGGGAATAAATAAAAACACTTGTTATTGGCGATTATTATCCGATATCAGTTTGGCTGGGTTACAAAAAGTATGAAGTACACTACAACGTTAACCCCTCCAAAAGATAATTACACATTTGGATACTTTGTCAGCAAGATACAAGGGTTTTCAATTCCTTTTCGATTTCAAATTATTCCCTTTTTCCAGTCCTTCAGATTCTGTAACATTGATCAAATTTGAAAACATTGTAGTGCGCTGCTAAAAATATCGCGATGTAAAACCGGCTAATAAATATTCTTCATTGAAAAGGGAGCCAGCCCTTCTAATTATTTTTCACGCGTATCTTAGTAAGGTCAAAGCTATATTCACACGAGGGAACAAGCGAGTTAGATTTAAACGAGGATGAACAAAGCTCATGACACTCTTTCATTCACGACTGTCGTAAAACAAAACAATGAACCAATCAAAACTCGAAGCAAAAAGGTGCAACCGGTGCCAAGCGCGGGAAAATGCACGCAAATCTAGTCGCGATTGGCTCAAGTTTTAATCCTGATTGGTTAAAAAACCCTATAATTTGATTAGCAGTAAAACATAACTTTGCTCTGACTGGCTCAAAACAACACGTTTGCTCTTTAACGGTTGAAGAACATAAATAAACGTTTACTTATTTGCTGCAGCAAGTTGTAGGATTTTCTAACTAGTTATATACATCGTACAGTGTATCTAACGCAAAACCAGGGTCAACTACTAACCAATTTACACATTTTATAAATTTATAGCAAACTAATCTGTTGTATTTTTTTCTAGTTTTCCCGTACATTATTTGATAAAGCAGGCTAGCGCGCTAGTTTTTGGATAAAAATAAACATGGCCGCAAAAAGAGAGAAAGTAAAGTCGTGAAGACTCTTGTTTTAAATACTACGCCCTCAGCTCTAGAAGTAATTATTTGAGCAAAGTTAAATCTTCTGAGCATCTCTGCGAAGGTAACGATTACTTAACATTAAATATGAAATAGAAATTTGACACTAAAAAACAACCGAATGCTCTTTTTGACATACACCACCTTCAGCTATGTACAATATTAAATCTGTACTATATAATCGGTTTCTTTTGGTAGCAACCTTGTTATTTGCCTGTTAAATAGATTCCATTTTCTTTTGTACCTAAATATCTTAATACTTACCTATAATAAAATTTGTTGCTATTTCCACGACGGATTCACCCATCTTGTTTCAAAAACGGAGACACACTAAACAGAAATATGGCGATGCAGCAAACAATTTTTGCGACCTGATCTGTCACTTGACTTCTCACTTGGCATAATTTCTAACACCGGTGCTATGCCAGTTTTGTCAATTCCAGGGAAACGAAATTCTGGTTGTGACGGGACATTGCTTATCACATGAATGAAACCTGCTAAACTAGATTGCAAATCCAACTGAGCACAGCACAGATGTTAACTCGTGCGCTGTGTAAAATCTAACACACATCTTTGGCGTGACGTTTGAAATTCTAACAGCATACAGGTTCTCCTAGCTGGTTTCCTCTCTTTTACCAGCTACGAGAATTTCTTGACGCATGAACAAAATTTCTACCTTTTCATGATCCGCACGTCTCTCTTTTTGTTTGACTGACAGTGTTTGACGCACGTTTTGGAGTTTTCAAGGAAAAAATAAAACGCCGATGAGATTTGGGAGTCACATGATGACAATATAAGAATTCGCTCTTGTCACACACTCGTAAAATAACCCGAAGAAGACGCAGCCAAAGCCTCTGAGCGCAACCTGAGGTAAAGCTTGCCTCGTCTCCACGGATTTTGAAGTTGTAGTGGTTTAAAATCGTCTCTAAAACACTTTTCTTGACCGCCTATTACCGCCACCAAACACAAGTCTTTAATTTTCTGCTCGGAGAGATTGTGCCAACGTGCAGATTTGTCTCTATCTTGGCACTTCTTGTGAAGTTGTTGCACAACCATTTTGACAACTTCACCCGCTCTTGTGCTGGGCGTTATGTGAAGCTACAACAACAAAGAAATAAAACACATAACGGTTAATTCAAGAGTTAGGTAACCCTTCTCAGTGGTTTTCCCGCGCTAAAATCCCAAATGGCGGATGGTCTTCAGTGATCAGCCGACATATTTGATTGCTCGCGGAGAAGTCACCAGCGGCTGGGGACAAGTTTGAGACAAGGCACAGGCTGATAGAATCTTTGTGCCACGAAAAAAAGTAAAATGCAAACTTGCCTTCCAGTTCCTGATCAGGATAAACAGCCCGGGTCAACTTTTACGCAAAGAAATAGAGAGCGAATAATCTAACTGTTTTAGTATTAAATCCACTAGCCAAAACTTAATTGGAAAACTAGCTTCGAAAACGCAAAGAAGCGGCCGCCATTTTGTTAACAACCGCACACTGCTTGGCTATTCACTATCATCAACAGAGTAGATAGTGAGTAGCGTGGCCAATCAGAGAACGACATTCGTGGTAGAACGCTTGTATATTTATACTAATACGGAACATAACATTTCTGAAAGGTATACAATACTACATTGGAAAACAACAAGAAATTGATGTTTTTTCTCCAATATTTTGATAGAAGAGCTCAATGTTGACTGGTTTTCCAACCCTCTTTTTCCATTTTCCATTTTTAGTGGTGTTAACTGATATTACCGTACCGTCACTGTGGCTCCAGGGGGGAGACTGGTCTCTCCTGCTGTGTGAATTTGAACCACTCCCTCTCTAGGACTACTGCTGGGTGAAGAACCTGACGAAACATAAATCACAAATCATGACACTCACAGCAGTACTGCGATTGGTCTTCTGCAATTTGGCAAACCCCTACAACTGGTTTTGACCAATCACAACGAAAATGTTTTCTTCTGAGCCAATCACGAGAGGAAACTAATCCAGACATGACTTGGCTCGGCGTTAAGTAAGGTTTTTAGTTCAATCTTTGATTGATTTCAGTGATTACAATATTTTTGTATGCAAGATAAGGTAGCTATGCCCTTACTGTGTCCATTGCAGAGGATTTTTCCTTTCAAATCCGACGAACACACGCAACACTGGCCATCAGGATGAGAAACAGTGTATTCGAACACCTCGACCAGCGGTATTCCACCGCGGATTTGACGATCTCTGGCATAATGGAGAGCATCTAATATCCAACGCATTCCTTGCCACGTCTCGTCCAGCTCCTGTGAAAATGTCAAGTAATTTATTAGGCAACACAAAATTACGAAAAAACAATAAACGCAAATTCGAAATGGTTGGCAAGTTGGAATAGAACGTTGTGAACGTTGATTCAAGCGTGACTCAAACTTAACTTTGCACTTACTTGCATCTTTTTAAGAGTGAATTTTCCCGCGCTTAGCACCGGTTGCACGTTTTTAGTTCGAGTTCTGATTGGTTCATTGCGTTATTTCCGTTCCCCATGATTGGCCATTTGATCGGCCAGCTATGAAAGCTTTGGTTTTACGATAGTCATTTAACCAATCTCAGAATCAGGCCCAACAGTAAACTTCACGTGACTTGGCCTACGCGCGTATTTCCGCGCCTGACGCCGGCTGTACGTTTTTGCTTCGCTTTTGTTATTGGTTGCACTTTTACCTGAAGACAGTAACTGCAAAAGCATATGTTTAAAGAGAGCTTGTACCTAGCTTGTCAACTCACCCGCTGGAAGTCTAACAGCTGCTCTTGTCGTGCTTTTGCTAACTGTACCTCGGGTGAGGAGAAGGCCTTGATGGAAGAAAGAGAACAAATTGTTTCAAAGTGACTTCGGAACCTAGTTTAAAAAAGTTAAAATATTGACAAACGAATGAACGAGACACAGGAACAGGTTAAAACAACAACAACTCAAGAACGTTTTTATAGCTGTTTTCGTGTTCATTTTTCTTCAGCCACTTTAATCAAGTATTTGCCATGTTGTACTTTTAGAACCGAAGAATCATAGGACAAAGTAATTAAGAAGCCTGTTTGACTATACGACATGCCTTTTGACTTGAATTGCCGACCCTGTCCAGTACAGAAAACAAAACCAACTGACCTCTCTAAGCGACTGCTGTGATATGACAGAGTCCATATCGAGAACAGACGACAGACGAGAATAATGGCAAATAAACTCTTGCTGATAGGTATACATGTGAACTGAAAAAAATAAGAAATAACACCATTAAATACTATCACAATGACTGCCAGCGTGCCTACTCGCGCTCAGTCACATTGCTATATCCGGACTCTAAGGTAGGAACCCTTTAAAACTTCGCTAATCATAAGTATCTTTTTAGTATGAGCAAAGATAATTTAATCGAATTCCTTTCCTTTCTCGGTGTCTCTATCGAAATGTAGAAATAATCATGAATGTCCAGGAGGACTCGAAAGAAAGCTGTGGAAACACACTCCTACGGTTCGTAATCGCAAAGCCTTTCTCGTTCTCTCGTACCTTCGGCCTCATCAACTATCACCTCATAGAGATCTCGAGCTCATAGTCTAATTGTTTTAGTAGAATTCTAACTGAAATTTAGTTCGATTGATGTATTATTAAACTTTGCGCCTTAGAAAGATCGCTCTGACTGAATTGCCATTTGAAATTGCAGTTGTGTCCGCGCGCGCATCATTTTTTCAATAATTTCAGGTTTTTTAAGTCAAGAAATCGCAAATGTCCTTCTTTAAGTCTTCTCGGAAATTTAATTATCCGTTTGCATCAAAATGTTCTTTAACACATTGGAAAAACGAAAAAAAGCGTCGCCATTACGTGGACAACCTCCAGCCACTGCACACTAATGGCTGATAATGTACGGCCACTCAGCCAATCAAATTGCAGCATTTGCATTAGTGTACTAGTAGAATTCTACTGAAACTTGATAGAAACACGAAAATGGTTTATTTCTTAAATATAGCACCCAATGGCTACTTACTCATTTCAAACGTTTGTACAGATAGAGATATGTAGCCCTTCTGATGAGTGAGAGAGTCCACTTGTCCCGGGGCGCTACACACTTCCTCAGGGGGCGGGAACACAATGATAAATGACACATTCTCATCTAGTTCCACCACCTCTCGGTCATATATTCTGTGAAGTTTTGACGCCTAGCAAAGACAAAGAAATCTCGTGAGACAACGCAGAAAATGAAAAAGTTCTGAACGACAATTTTCTGTAGCTTGAAGCTGTCAGTAACATTGATATTCTCCCTACATGGAATGCTAGTCTATCACAAGTTGCCCCTAGCATTTTGCTATTGCCGGGTTACCCTTCTATTCCGCTGAGTGGAGGAAGTTATTATGAGAGTAAGCTGTCTTGCCCGAGAACAAAACACAGTGACCCCTGGCCCTGCACTGTGCCCTGGGTCAGTTTCAGATAGTACTGTGGATTTGATGCCTGCTAAGTATTTGTTTTGCTTGTTTTCTGCGTGTACAAGTAGTGTGCTCCAAATAAACTTTCAAGTTATAATATCAGCTACCCAACTTGGTTTAGTTGGTTTTCAATTTTACAGTTATCCTCTGTGGCTTTTTAAAAATTTGAGGCAAAAAATCCAATGCCTGTGTGTTTCCATTAACACACTCACTGTTACAGTGCTGTACCTAAAGATAAAATAATAGGACTACCTCTTTATTAACTCCAACTTTCTCCATCAAGGTTTCGGCTGCTTTGGCCACAAGCACTTGAAATTCATGTGCAGTCTTCGACGGCTCCTGAGTGTCCTCCTGTACAAACAATAAAAATAGTAATAATAAAAATAATGGTTGTCAACACATAAACACTTAAGTGGTAAACTATGGAGAGTGATCCATGAGAAGAGCAAAACCTTACCTTTAGAGAGTCTAGTGTTTGAAGCCATTGCCATTCCTCTCTGAAATGGAAATCGTTTAGCAAAATCAGTTAGGATAAAGTCGGTTCTGAAAAGGACTGTTACTGTTTCTTGACGTTTTGACAACCTGAGTGAAAGACTAGAGTTGACCTGGTTCAACTCAGGTTGTATCAACGTTGGTCACCAGCTACATCTCCTTTTCAGATTACCTTCTCCCAGACGACCGAAGAAGACGAACTAAAATCAAATTGATTAGAAAGAGTTACTTTCGAAAAATAACATGTAAATCACACATTCATTTTGCTTACCTGGACACGTTAGGGTTATCTCGTAATTTGACATGCGGCAGGACGTTTGGACAGTTCTCTTGTACCACAACATGAATAGCATCAACAAAGGTTCTGAGCTTCAAATAACCAATGTATAAACCCCTAAATACACATGTAAAAGGAGAAGACATACAGGTAAGGTTCCCTTACTTGCAGGGCTGTTATCTTTAGTGTCCTTTACTGTCAGGTTTTTTTGGTCAATTAATCATCAATGATCAAACAGCCGCAACTGCATGATTGCGACAGACGTCAGTTTTTAAAACTTTTCTGATAAACGTCAGACTTTCCTGATTAAATAAATATAAAATCTCAAATAATAGGTAAAAGGACGTTCAATCAACTCTATTAAAGCGGAAAACAAAGTATGGTGGGCGCTTAATTACACAGACATCATAGCTGTCTCACTGGTCCTGACTAAATATCACATCTTTCTCTGCAATTGAACTTTCTTCAAGGCAGACACCTCTCTAAAGTGGACAGCAGGAGCGGCTACAGAAGATGTCCTTTTTAGAGGGTTACTTATTTTTGTCAATACACTTTTCTGACTTGAAAGTTAATTCATTAAGATAGTAAAGTCCATCAAGCAAGAAAAGAAGAAAAGGATGATGCATGACTCATTCTAAAATATATCCCGGGACTTCACTTTATATAGTAGAAGTCTACAGTTTACTCTTACAAGACATACAACCGTCCTTTCCACCCATTTATTCATGTCCAATGACATGTAAGTGAATTGGCAATATAAAATCAGTGTTGTTAAAATTTCAATTTTCCCTGATCCTGAAGGACTTGTCTGTTAACATTTCCTAACCTGTACCAGCCGTGATGTTTCTAGTGCAAACTCTTACCTTTCAAGGCTTTTTTTACTGTTTTCATAGTAATGGATCTTTTCCTAAAGATGAAATATAGATCAAACTTTATTCACTAAGGGTACATTAATGACGGTAAAGAGCAACGTAAACCATAAACATTACATAAATTAAATAATCTCGTGATGTCTTACAGTCAGATAATTTAACACTAACGAACATTTCTTGTTTCAAATCCCCACAACATTTAATTCCTAGAGGTTTGTCATGACATAACAAAACAGTTGCTAGTGATGTCTACTAGCTTTCCGTCTTACCTGAATGGAGGACACAAGCATCTCTGATGCAGAAAACAACTCTTCCTGTAATCCAGCTTGAAGCGGAGTAGTCTGAATCTTCTTCTGAAGTTTGCTCAATGACAACCACTTGAGAGACATGATACGTGGCTTAAATGAACTGGCATGCTGAACACAGTGAAATGAAAAAAAAAAAAAAAGAAAAAAAAGAACATCCTTTAATCTCCTGGGCCAGGTTGTTTGAAAGCCAGTTAATGCTAACCCAGGATCAAAAGTAAACCGAAGTATTCCTTTTTCCTGTGTACAAATGTTTTTGACTGCTTATGTTTTGTGTAGATGGAGATTACTCCAGCCCAAAACTGTAGGACAAACAATACAAACACAGAACCTCACCGAAAAGTAACAAAACTGAAATCAAAATGCTCCCTAATCCTGGTTTAGCTTAATCAGATTTTGAACAATAAAGCCCAGCAGTAAATTCGCAGTACCTGCTTAGAACATATTTAAGAAAATGCAACTAGTGAGATCAGTAATGAAGTTCTCCCACACTGAAGGTGTCAGGTTTGACATTAGCATTCAGTGTGTGAAAACTAGTCAGAATTCAGTATATTTGCTAGTACAATTAACAATAAATTAAAAATAGGTACAATCTGCCAAGAACACAGTGAAAGGAGCGCACAAATCCCTGACCTCTCCAGCGCTCCCACTCCTCAGATAGCCTACAATGTTTTATTGGAACATGGTTTATTGGTATCAACACAATTACACAGTATTATGATCAGCAGAGCATACTTACAATAACATTATTGACAGCAACAATCACAGTGCTACCATTTCGATCCTTGACAGGTTTATAATGCAGTCTTCCAAGATCTTGCTTTCCAAGAGCACCCTGGAAAGAATACGATGGGTTTGCGGCGAGGAATTAAATACTTGAAAAGGGTTTTATTATTGTTTATAGTGGCCCAATGAACTATTATCATTGTCATCTTCACTATTACATGTAGTTTTCATTTGGTCAGACTAAGATCCTAAACACTTAATTGTGATCTGTTAAAGACACTGCAAATAGTGTATAACCAATTAGAAATAACACACAAGGCGCTTGTGTCTACAGTGCAGTGTTATCAATACAGAATTTTCACTGCTCAATTTTCAGATGTCCTTTTTATAGAGGATAGGAAAATGAAAGATGTCAACCAGGTTGGCAGAGGCTTCCAAACATCTAGTAGTTGCACTATTTTTCTAACTTGTACATGATATTTGTGGTTGTTTCTTGTACAATCACAGCAACAACACTATCAAGCCATATTGCCATCAGTATGGCTTGAATCTTAGACAGCTTCTCTCAGCAGGGGTGAGTCATTCTAATGTTCCTTTCTAGTCCTTCCTTGCTGCTTCTCTTCTTTCTATTTTGTAATGTATAATTCATTTGCTTGATGCATGTTTTCATATGGCTGATAATTTGTGTAGTGAAAATGGATTAAATTAAAAAAACTAAATTAAAAAAAAAAAAACTACTCAAGCCTTTTCTTTTCTCAAGCTTTGTTTTACTGAGTTTACTTTGTCCATTGTGGCCCTTAGTACAATATTAGTAAGAGGAAAATATTTCCCAAGGCCTATGCCTCTTTTATGGTATATCCACAAGGTGGTCTGAGTGCAGCCTTTACTCTTCACCAAATTCACAAAGAAGCAGTAAAAATAAATAATTAAGAATATATTAATATGAATACCTGCAGAGAGTCAGCAGCTTGGAGTAATTTACATCTAAAGAGGACTGAAGTTGACGATGACTTTTTCTCAATTTCCTGCTTTAACTTTTTAACATCTTTCCAAGTGCATGCAACCTAAAATGATAAATTCAGTCAAAACAATTATGATCTATTAACAAATACTGGCTGACAGTTGAAGCTCACCCTGCAGTTACCTATAAGGATAACTGTTCACTTGACCCAAATGACTAAAAACAGACATGTACTCCATCACAACACTTAAGTTTGATCCATATAGATTTCTATCCCTTCTGAGAGATTTTAAATGCCAAGGCAGGGAATGTGTTGGAATAATAAGAAGTACGAGACATCACATGTTTATACAAACTCAGCACATTTTACTAAAATCTTAGAAACGAAATAAAAACTGTTAAATCATGGTAGTTCAAGATAAAAACTGTTAATTTGATATACATATATTTTGCTCTTCAAGGCTCTTGAAGTTGTCTGCCATATATATATTTCAAGTGTATCAAGTATGAATAAAGATGTGACATCTTGTTCTTCTTGTTAGTTTTCTTGACTGTTTCCATTGGTTCACTCTGTGATTGAAGTCTTATAGCATGTGATGACCATATCTATTAAGCAGTGCTTTCCCATGAAGCTATTTATTTTTAAAATAATATTCATTACTCAGGCAGTTTAGAAAATTGTCAAATTTGCATGGTATGTTTGTGGTTTTAGGAGGAAATCTACCTTCATTAACCAGCAGAAGTCTTGAAGGAAGGTACTTGGGTGATTATCATCCACTTCAATTATGGGGATATTTTCATCCAAGGTCACGAGCAGTTTCTCATCGTCAGTGAACAACAGAGAAGCCAGGTATACACCTCTGGCAAAAAAAACAAAGTTTGCCAACCACAAATTTTAAAATAATCAATATAATTACAAAGTTCTGAAAAAACAAACAAACAAACAAACAAACAAACAAACAAAAAAGATAATGTTTGTTTTCCAGGAGTTAACACAGAATGGTGTTAACTTCAGTTTCTGTCCAATAAAACAAATAGATGTGTGGCTTTTCCTCATGAATGGCATGCTAGTAACAAGTTACTGCTAGCATTTTGTCAGGTAGCCATAGCAATGTGCCAGTATATATTTCTATTTAGGCATAGGTGGAGAGAGATATTGTGAGAGTACACTATATACTGCCTAGGAACATTATTTTAGAAAGAAGCCCAAAGAAAATACGCACCCTGATTGGTCTTTAACACAGAACTAGTACAAGCTGTTGACGTAATGATGGCGTGAACAAAGAGAATTTACATTTTGATGATCAAAATAAACAGGTTGTTTTCTTTTTTTCATTACAGAATTTTCTGAAAGAAATAAGAAAACATGTTCTCTGTGTTTCTGTCAAGTTATAGCAACACTTGTGGAAGTTTGGAAGAACTCAAAAAAGCTGTGAAAACACTTGCCTGTCAGTTCCTGTTCTATAACTCGATAGAAACACAGTGCAAGCTTTGCGAAGATGGCACTGGACTAGAATCAAAAAAGGGGAGTGAAGGAACTTGCTCTTACCTTTTCAGATGTCTTGCAAATTTTGGGGTAGAATGGAAGAGCAGATGAGTGTATTTTGTTAGACTCTTTTTCATTGCTGATCTCCGACTTGTTCTAGGGGATACACCGCTCTCACTTGCTGTAATCACAGAAATTGAAAACATATGAAAATCACAAAGAAAGAGCAGCCCTGAAACATGATATCAGTATCAAAGCAATATTGACTTTGTCCACTTTCTAATTTCTTTACATTTTACATCTCTCATACTAGGCATAGGATCATTTCTACTCAATTAATTACTAAAAGTGCACTGTTTGGTTTAAGGAAGTACTTATTCCAAAATCAGGAATGTCTTGAAATCCTTTATAATAAGCTATTCCAAAAATATGATGGATTGAAGAGGCTACTTCTTTTCAAATTTCTAAAAATTTTTAATACATCTCTCTAGAATGAATTTTATTATTATACAAGTTACATAAACCATGCATTCTATCTGCAGTATACTGATATGACTTAACATGCTGAATGATAATGATGAACTCGGAGCATAATAATGGTCATCATAAGTAAAGAAAATCACTGCATTTAAAAGCTGCTTTCCTCACCTGTCTCATTGCCAAATGTGTTACTACGTGGTCTGTGTGCTAAAACTGGTCTAACTGGTGAGAACTCTTCATGGCTTTGCCATACTCGGCCAAACAAATCATCTATGACATTTAATCGCCCTTGGAAACGAGGTTTTGAGTCATCGACCTCATGCCATGCTGTAGAATAAGATAAAAAAATGTTGTTAAAATTCATATCACAACAACATACACAACTTTATATAATTATCATAATGAGGTCTACTGAATATCATGCTATGGATGTTATGGTCATACATGTTACTATCTGATTCACTAAAAAGCCGACATCAAATTAATTGATTTGTCTGAGGTTTTGGTCAGATTTTTAATAGCATGAAAATGCAGACAAACAAAACTGACCAGTAAAAACTCCTGGAGTTACTGATGCCAATCAAACATCCAAGTTGATGACTTTCATTATCTCAATTTGTACTCTCTTGTTATTGATTCATAAAATACAAAATCGATTCATAATGCGTTGTTATTCTAGACATTGTAATAATGCTGATCAGTCTAGAGAACTTAGGGAATTATGCAGGTACAAATAATATCTAGCCTTCTACATATGTTACAGGGCTAAGATGCTAGACATTCCACAAGGTATTATTACCAACAAAATACTGAAAATCTGATCAACATACTTGAGGGCATTGCACAGGGAGGACTAGATTCTAGCCATGGTCCAAAGCCTTTGAGATTTCCACAGCAAACGCGTACATAGTATAACACAGACTAGAAAAAAGCAACAACTTTATATAGTTGGTAAACACATATTAACAATGAAAAGGTAGAATAAAACTTTAAAAAGGATGGAAGAAAAAAGATAGAAAGAAACTGTGAACAAACAAGCAAACACAAAAATAAATCACTGCAGCTATAGTGTAAACTTAAGTTTATCTTGGCTAAGGAAACTGCTCTTTACACGCACCAACACGGCATCTAGATTTTGTGCGCTAGTGTTGTGAACATAACAACGTAAGAGGGATCATGTTTACCTTTTGTAAATTACATATTGTGTACTCTAGGGATCTTAAATCACGAAGAACATATTCCCCTTCTAATAACTTGAAGTCTAGGGTCTTGCTCCATTGAACTAAAACGAAGAACATACAAGTATATCACCAGCTGCCATAAATTTACAACACAGCTGCATATACAATGAATGTAACATGAAATAAACAAAGTAATGTTAATAAATTATTTTGACACCTTTATGGCCTGGTACAAGGTGAGGTCTTGAACACACAAGGTAAAGAACTGAGGATGTACAGTGTAGCTAAGAAAAAAAACTAAGCTGGCTCATTGTTGAGCCAAACCAACCTTTCTGGCTTATCAGCTGTACCTTCAAAGTTACATGTACCCCAAGTCTTCGTTTTGTTGGTGAAATTTAAACTGGGGATAAGATGTCTTTTAACCAGTGAAGTCAGCCAAAAGGATAGTATCTTGCCATCTTTACTTGCAATAAAATGAATTTTCTAATGCAATGGCTGATTAGATTAAAAAAAATATGATTAGAAATTATGTTTTATACTCACTTTTATATTTAGATACAATAACTTTTTCACAAAGTGGTTCAATAAAACGAACAAGCAGTGAATCTTCAGAAGCAACTGATATTGTCACACTGCTTGGCTTGTCAGGTGGATCTGAGCAAAAAAAAAACACAGTTATTTTGGAGTTCACAATTGCAATTTGATGTCTTTGTGAACAACTTTGGCATGATGTTGCCCATTCAGAAATCTTTACCTATTTTTGAAAGTCCTTTCTTCAGTTGTTCAAGCAAGTGTTTCCTCCATAGCCACTCTTGAAAGAACCTTTCATTTTCCTGCAGGATACATGAATGATTAATGCCATTCTATACTGTGCTATACTGTTAATAGTTCAGTCTATTACTCTTAATAGTCATTTTGCAGTCTCTCCAAGAAAAGGCAGACAACAGGGAGGCTCTCATCTTCCTGATCTCAGTCCAAAATATATAACTGCTGTTAGTGGATCCAGGAGGACTTTGTCTCAATCTTGTGAAGAGCTTGCCATGAAAGAAGCTGTCAAATGAGAATCAAAAGTGCCATAGTTGCATCTAATGTGTAACTTTGTAAAAACATGTGTACCTTTACTTCAGAAGATCCAGTATCACTGACATGTACCACTGCTGTGGTTAGATCATCCACTCTCAGCTCTGCTTCCTTCAACAGCATGTTAATGTGCTTAGCAAGATAAGTACTTGGCACTGAAAGATAAGACATCAGATAATGTTTAAGCTTCCATTTTGTTTCATGTATGAAACAAAATGGGCCTAATCAAATGAGAGGAAGAAGTAGAAAGCAGGATTTCCAAGATGAGGTGATCAGGGAAACATTTAAAACATGAAACAAGCACAACACCAGCCAGAGAAGAGGCACAAGTCACTTAACCCTTTACCCCCTAAGGCGAATGGCAGTTTTTTCCAAGTCAAATAAAGACACTCTGCCCAGGGCTCGAAATTAACTTTTTTGTTCAGGAGCCAGCTGGCGACTAACGGGAAAAACTTGGTCGCCAGATCGTAAGTTTTGGTCGCCAACTTATTTTATATATAACTCACATGAGAACACTAACATGATTTTGTATGTTACTTTGCATGCAAGAAAGTCACAAATGAAGAGCTAAAACTTTTGAAAACAGCACGAGTAAGACTTATAAACTGTTATAATGCTACCGTTGTTCTCAGATTATTATGGGGAGCTTAAGCACGCGCGTTTTTGAGACGCGGACGGCAACCGGAAGAGAAGATTTCGCATGCTTGGACCGTATTGTCCCCCAGATTTTTATACTACTCATCTCTAATGAAGAAAAGATACTTAGCAATGTGAATATGGTTGTGTGAGGACAAGTTTAAAGTGAAAAAAGCTCACTTCCGGTTACCGTCCGCGTCTCAAAAACGTGCGTGCTTAAGTTCCCTGATGTCTCTGGTTCGCAGGTGATGGTTTTCTTCTAAGTTATTTTAGATGGGGCGAAGCACAAAAACTTCTACGTCCGTGGTTTTCGTAATGACACAAACACGGGTCCTTTCGTATTTCTTCAAAACGCAGTTCTTTATTTTCGTCGCCTTTTGCCACTGATAAACAACACTGTGCTTGGTCTAGGCTCCTACACAACTGATCACATCTGCTGCCATTGTTCTCGCGTCAACTGAAAAGCGCATGGTGTTGTAGTGTGCCCGTGATCCCAGTTTTGGAAGAGGCCGCTGAAACAATATGGCACCTGGTAAATGCAGTTTCGACGTGTCGAAGTGATTTTTACAATAATATTACAAGTAATTTTTACGATTTTCTTGTAATACTCAGACATTATTTTAGTGGGGACGGAAAGGTGAATTGTCTACTAGCTACCAGATCCGAATAATTTCCCTATCTAAAGATTTAAAAACAAAAGTTGTGTTGTGGTCATCTTTACTTATCGTACAAATTGCGAGTCGCCAGCTGGCGACCAGTTCTGAAAATTTAGTCGCCAGTGCTCAATTTTTGGTAGCATTGGTGACCAGTGAGTCGCAATTTCGAGCCCTGCTGCCTGTGTACAATATGCCATTTGAAAGCCACTAATCAGCTTATTTAAGAATTGACATCAGCTGTTATGAAGGAGGTAGACATTTTGAGAGAAATTGCTTTAAAATGGGAAAATGAACGACTTCAAGAATGTATCAATCTTCTACAGTAACTATATTAGGTATACCCCTAAACTATAGCTTATTTAGCAGCTCTTAGTGCATAGCTTGATATGAAACAAGTCTTGTATTCAATTTGCATCCCGAAAAAGGAACTAAAAACTTCTGGGGGTGGTCAACCATGTCTTGGATGGGAGGGGGTCAAAATTTTATGACTTCAATGAGCAGATCTTCAAAAGACAATTTTCATGGCAAAATTCATAGAAATCTATCAAATATTCACAAAGTTATGACCTTGTGTGCCAATTTGCACTCTTAGGGGGTAAAGGAAGTGGGTACCTGGGAGTTAAAGTGTGAGACCTGGAAATCTCAGACCACCTTGTCCCCCTCCCCCCCTCCCCTCTCCCCCACCTTTACTATGAAGGAAAAAGGCTGTTCATGTCCAGGGATCACAAGAAGTAAACTTAAGACATCTACTACTGCATGGGAAATGTTCATCTACCAGTCTGGTTACAACAGGTTCCTCAGAAATGATGTTATTGGCAGGGAGGTAATGGACTTATCTTGAAGCTTACATGTACTTGTGAAGTGTAGCAGATAAGAGAGGGTCCCAAATCCCCAATGAAAACCAGAATACCATGCACTTACATTTTGAGCTTTCTTGAGCACCATACAACAAAAGCATTTTGACAATGGAAAGGGCACCAAGCATGGCAGCCACATCTAGAGGTGCCAACCCATCATCATTAACCCTGCACAAAATAAATAAATAACATTGATTGGCAATACAGGCATATGAGAGCTAACAGAGCATCAAAAATGATGATTGCTAAAAAACCTAATTTTGGTTGTTTTATATTTCAATTTTTTTAGTTATTATATCATGTGTAAGTAAAGATGTACAAAATTTAACATCCTGTGACCCATTAGTTAACCCCAAGCCAAGTCCAAAAGTACACCATGTATTTGTGTCAAGACAACAAGGATAAGAATGACCAGAGTGAAAACCATGATCATGGAGGCTGCCGATCTTAGGAGGAATAGTTTATATAAAAGATGTGGCATGTCTACCCATTGATGTCTACATCCTCTGATTCCAAAATATTCCTAATTTCATCAGTTTCTTTACGGACAATTGCATCAACAAGTGCTGTGAATGGAAATAAAAATGTAAGTAATAATTAAAGTAACAGCCAAATTCAATAGTGTACAATCAATGGTACATAAAAAAGGTAAAGACATAGTCTGCATATGAGCCTCACAAATGTATCTGCAGCTGGTGCTTACTGTATCTCCAGTTTCAGTAACATGAAGGGACTAGTGGTATGTCTCCTACCCCCTGGATGGAAAGCTAGTCTATTGCCAGGGTTATCCCCCAGCATTAAATTCGCCGGTACCCATTCATACACATGAGTGTACAGTGTCATCCCCAAGAACACAACACAGTCACAGTGCCCATCCAGGGCTCGAACCTGGACCACTTGATCCATGAGGCCACTCTACCCTCCAAGTTGCGACCATTCTAGTCGCCATGGCGACTAGAATTTTGGAGCTGGCGACTAAATTAGAACGCAAGTCGCCAGCTTGGCGACTAAAATTAACGTGACCTATGTGTCAGGAGCTTGAGCGGACTATCATCCAGAGCGAAAAGAAAAACGTTCTGAGCATTAAGAATTCACTTTGCAAAGCTAGTTGTTGTGGGATTTTAACCAACAGAAATGGAGACTGAATAAAATGAAATGTTACATGGTAAACAAAGATCAAAGAATTGCGTTCAGTTGAGCTTGGGACGTGACGAAATTTGTTCCACTCGACTGAACTTTGGCACATGTCAATTTTACCTGGAAGCGTGAGACAATGCGCGCAATCCGGTCATTTGCCATCGAAAAGAAGAGGAATTGTAAAAGCTTGGAAAGCTCGACGGTGACAGGATCCACAATATATTTGAGAAACATCCAGATGTATTTCCAGGGTATTTTAACTTGGTATAATCTGTGTTGTTTGCACTGCTCCTGTTGTGTGAATTACAATTGATATACACAAATATTTCTGTGTTTTGTGAAGCAACTTTTTTTCTTAATTTTCATTTTCATTTGATCATCAATCATTCCAATAAAAGCATATTTGAATCAAAATTAGGTGGTTCTTTCACTGAACGAGACTTCAATTTACTTGGTGGTTCAAGGAAAATGTTATTAATAATACAGTTAGATAATAATAAGATTATTATTTATTATCAATTAATTATTAATTTATGCATATATTTTGGCGACTAAAATTTTTCACTGGCGACCAAACCTGAACAGTCAGTGGCCAAATGGCCACTAAGGAAAAAAGTTAACTTGGAGGGTTGCCACTGTGCCTCCACAAGGTGCACAATGGATGCTGAATGGTAATGAAATAAAGAAACAAGGAAAAGTTCTGGTGATTTAGTCTGTGCCAATCCTTGCTGGACATTTCTAAGAGTTCCTTGATAAGTGTATCATTTTTCAATGCTTAAATTGAGGAAATGGAGCAAATTAACTCTGGAGACATTGAACTACAAACCATCTAAAGTGGTGTCCCTTTTTTTCTTTGATTTCTCTCTGAGATCTGAAAATAACAATTTATAAGAACTTGTTTATTATTACTAATAATAGCTGCTTTGATCATTTAATTTTAACTCTTTTATTTTAGTCATGCGTTTTATACATGAGCCTCTGGCTCGGATACTGAGGGCAACCTCAATCCCACCCAATGACTTTAATAAATTGATTGATTGATCATGTATGTGTGCTGCCTGTCTCCTTTTAATAACAGACCACTCTTAGTGTCAGTCCTTTGAATGAGGGGCTACTGACTACATGACTAAATGAAGCTAGGAGTCGAGCCAAATGGATGAGTGATGGACTCAGAAGGAACAAATGACTCTCAAATGTGAGAGTAATAAATTTATTAGGCTTGAGTTGAAAATAAAATTATAATGGTTTATTTGTCCCCAAAAGATGTTGGAAAGTTGTTTGCCAGCAGTCCCAATGCAGGCTATCAGTAAACAGCCTTACATGTATTAGAACCCACCTCTGTTATTGAAACTGAATCTATTTTCCTGGACAGAAAGCCGCATGCGAGGAGAAGAGCGTTGATTAACTGACATAGCACGCTGTAACCTTGGTGATTTGCTGCTTCCTTGTGATGATGCTGATCCTAAAGGAGATGCGAGATCTTCCAAACTGTGTGATCTTCCTTGGTTCCTAAAGGTAACAAAACACCACAAAACAACATTTCCAACTGACAATACTTTTGTGAATAATCAATAAGTAAAAAAAATCCTGAAAAAAATTTCCCACATCAGCTAGAATTCCTACCACTGATCTGTTATAAAAAAAAACTCATCAAAGTTATGCAACTTGTAATGTGTGAGAGAGGGGCAAAACTTGTCACACCTTGCACCTTCCCAGACAGGATGAAAGTCCGCTGAAGCTAATCGCCCACGTAAGCATTTTTTAAGATTTCCCTTACAATTTGCAGGAACACACTCATGCTGTTATATTTAAAAAAAGTAAGTGTTTCTTCAGCTGTTGCATGTGTATACTGTATGGGAAGACTATGACAAACAATGTTAACTTATAAGTGGAAGGTAGAGCTTATGGTGTGTTATTTTTAATTCTTATAAAATAATAATGATTTTCAAGACTAGGACGCTTCTTTCCCCCAGCTAAACTGGCATCTTCCTTAAATCCTGCCTCACCTTATGCTTCCTTTCTCCCTTCTCTGGCTAAGTCGCCGTGCCAGTTTGCTTATTCTAGTATGCTTTAAGCCACTGCAAAACAAACCAACCCAGTACAGTGTCACTGTATGGTACAAACTAGCTTGGGTTAAAAGGTTAAGCCTGCAGTCAAGTCTAGAGACCCATCAGGCTTACACTTATCTTTGGTTTCTGAGAGGCAGGAACTTACTACTTCTCTCTCAATGGGATGCTAGTCCAGTATGGACATGTAACTTGCTGTTACCCATTTATAAACTCGGGTGGAGAGCTATAGGTGAGTGTCTCTCACTAGAACACGATACTATGAGTTGGTCAGGGTTCAAAACTGGACTGTTTGATAAAGAGTCCAATGAAGATCCATTGGGCCACTTCACCTCTGGTGAGGGAGTCGTGCATATCGTTTGGAGTGACGTACATTTACTGATAAATTTTGTGTCAAACCCCACCTTTGCTTCTTCTCCTGGTCTGTTGGAGTGACAACTTCCTCTTCATTACCCTGGTAGGAATAACAAGTTTTGACCTACTTATGAAAAAGGACTTCACTCTGATACAAAGCACTCCTGTGGAGGGGGGCATAAGGGTTTGCGATGATGCGTTTATGTGTTATTTTTGGCGTGGTTTTCTGGAAATATTTATTGTAACCTGCAGCATTGCGGTTTTATAAGAATAAGAGGTTTGTAGCTTTCCCAATATTTAAGTTGAATTGCGACCAAAAAATGGGTGTTCCAAGCTTGTGTTCAGGATATTTTAGCTTGAAAACTAGCATCTTGATGACTTTTCACAAAAAAATTGTCAAAAGTGTGACCTTTGTACCACATTTGAGTGGTTTCCCTTGTTGAAGTTGTAAACATCAAGTTTTTTTCATTGGCTAAATAAATAAGGTGGTACAGTGGAACCTCGATTTAACGAAGTTGCTGGGGACCGGCCAAATTTGTTCATTAAATCGAGGGTTTGTTATATCGAAAACCTCAATATGACGAATTTGAGGGGAAATGGCCAAAATGTTCGTTATATCGAGGTCATAGTTAATGATTGAATCGTAACACAGGTGACTTCTCTCACACAATTCAATGCAGTTTTCATCACTCAGAAGTGCCGCGTTCTGAGATGCAATTCATTAAGTATGGTGGCTTTCAATATCAGTTATTTTAACTTTTAAGCAGACGTGCAGCTTTTGTTTGCAAAAGAACGACACTTTCAGAGTAGCGATTTAAAAATGTTGCAACATAGAGGTTATGCCATATATCGAGGTAGCTTTTACGTTTGGGCTTCCGGAATATGTTCGTGATATCGAAGAATTCGTTATATCAAGGTTCGTTATATCGAGGTTCTATTCCATACATTTTACTGTAACTTTGGCCAGGACATAGAATATCGTTTGTTATATCGAGGACTTTGTTAAACAGAGGTTCATTAAATCTAGGTTCAACTGTATTTCTAATAGAATGGCAAACCTGAAGTATTAATGACAGCATCTAGGACATTTTGTAACTACAGTACATGTATAATGGTTTCGGTTGCTTGAGCTAATAAATCATTTTGATGGAACATTGCTGGAGTGTTTTTACGTTTTTCTATAGGCTTTTGTGGTTTTTGGAACTCTTCTCATGCCCTCCTCCCTGGCCTGTAGGTCACCAACACCTGCAGTTTGTTTGATGCAGAGCCAGCTGAGGCAGGGCCAGATTCCTCCTAATAATGTTATGTGAAAGTGAAGAATGATCATTGCAGTAAATTTTCCAATTTAAGCAATTGGAAAGAAGAAGGCTGAAAAAATCAGGGCTTCAATGGGATACAAACCCGTGACCTTTGCGATACCGGTGCGATGCTCTACCAATTGAGCTATGAAGCCACACATTGGGAGCGAGGTCAATTGATTGAGCTCATGTCTTCTTATGGGGAGTGAAATGATGTGAAGTATATATGAAATAATTCATATTTGAACTGCGGTTGTAGATGAAAGTGAAGAATGATCATCGCAGTAAATTTTCCAATTTAAGCAATTAGAAAGAAGAAACCTGAAAAAAATCAGGGCTTCAACGGGATTCGAACCCGTGACCTTCGCGATATCGGTGCGGTGCTCCCAATGTGTGGCTTCATAGCTCAGTTGGTAGAGCATCGCACTGGTATCGCAGAGGTCACGGGTTCGAATCCCGTTAAGGCCTGATTTTTTCAGGCTTCTTCTTTCCAATTGCTTAAATTGGAAAACTTACTGCGATGATCATTATTCACTTTCATCTACAACCGCAGTTCAAATATGAATTATTTCATATATACTTCACATCAATAATGTTATGTCTTAGCTTGGTTTTTTATGTGCAATAACTGGGACATCTTAGATAAAATTTCTTGTTTCTTATATACACACACATTTAGACAGTAATTTGTGCTATATATTATGGCATTCCTAATACTAATTAATGAAAGGCTACATGTCGAATGCAAGTACACTCATAATGTAATTTTTACCTCTAATGTATGCAATGATTGAAGACGTACATCAGTTGAATAATATAACCCTCCTGTTGTGTATCCAAAAGGAACTCCATCAGTGCTACCACTTGCTACTCCACTCTCGTCATCCTCTTCAAGATTCCAAGCTGCCGCTAAGGAAAAGAAAGCATGTCTGTCTTCAGCAGTGTTCAGAGAATAGTCAACAATGATTGAGTGACCTTAAACATTCAGTACAATATGAAATTGAACTGTCCTTGAAAGTTACACTCGAAGAGTTAAGAGATACTTAACAGTATGCAATGTTTTAATGTATTGTAAATTGAACCACCTACTCAAACCTTGGCTCATTTGTGCACATAAATCTAGTGAGACAATCTCAGATACTGCAGACTACAATGTGCAGCACTGATACATGGTAATCACACAGGTCCCAACCCCCTGTAACTCCTTGGTTGTTTGTATTGACTTCCTTTTCCACTTGCAGAATATCCACGGATAGAAACTTTGATTAAGACATTATCTTAGCAGTGTACATGTTTCACATGCGTATTTTCATTAAAAGTACAAGTTGGCGATAAACAGGTTGCCTCAAGGACTGATCGAATTAAGTCATAGATTCAGTTGGGAGCATACAAGTACATCTTCTGTGTGTTTTCAAGAAAACAAGAGAGTCACATTACATACATGTACCTTTGCGAGGCAAACAAAAGTATCAAGTTACAGACGTTGATATGACGAGTAAAATTTTTAGTTTTCTGCTTAAACTTCTGATAGAAGTTAAAATGAACAACACCACAGTAAAATTGAAAACTGTCCTGGCTGCAATTATTGTGTTACATTTAGACTTGAAAGAAAATACGCTCAAGGCACAATTACATACTGCTAAGATTATGCCTTACACAAGACTTATCTGTCCATTCATATTCTGCAAGGGGAAAAGGCTAAGCTGAATTCCCCCGACCTGTGTGACTAACAAGTGACAGTAGCTAATGTATTGCACTCTGCACTATCTGAGATTATCTCTGTCACTAGTTTTTAAATTTGCTAAACAAGGAATGCTCTGATTCTTACAAGGAGAGAAAGAAGACACACAGCATGTAGTTTGTTACAAGTTATTAAAAGTAATTTATAGTAATTACCCCTAGAAGACAAAGGAAACTTCAACTTAAGAGGAGCCTTGGAAAAATTCCTGCAATCTTTTGATACTAGCGGCTTGTTCACATTCTCTGAGATAGAGGAAATGGTTAATGCTCTTGCCAACGAGGGTTGTTTAGTCACTGGGCTGCGTAAAGGATGTGGCTTTTGCAACCTGTAAACAAAACAAAAGGTTACAACAAACAACACTGACAACAACTTATTACGCTACAGTTTGTTGAGGACACTTCGTATAAGAGTAAACTACAAGACGAAGGAAGACAAAGAACCTGAAACACATAACAAATTTTCCAAAACTCCTTTATACTTTGAGTCATAAAAACAAGGTCTAATACTACCGGTATATGTTTTCATCAATTTGGCAACACTCTGGTAGAAATTAAAATATGAAAGATCAATCTATATGACTGTTCTAGATTAGCTGAAACTTTGAAGCAAATGCTGAAAAATCTCTGAAGTTAGGGCAATGATCTCTTTGTTTGCTAGTCACAAGGGATTAGAGATAGATTTCTAAATTTTTTACTTTTTGTTTTTATTTTATTAAAGTCAAGCATTAGTTTGCACAACACTGGATTTTTAAGAGTAAATACAACAATATACACTGTAACCTGTCTGAAGTCAGAATTTGTTATTGGCTTGTTTTGTTACATGAAAATTCTGAAGCAAATATCCTGACGCACTTTATCAAACCAATAAACCATTGATTGCATGGTAAATTGTATTTACGTCATTTCCTTGCGGTTTACTGACACAATAGATAATAGCAATAAATAAACCAAGTGCATGCATGATTATCAGTCACTTTATAATCAAAAATAACTTTGTCCTCAATTCAAGCTCCACATCCATCATTATTAACCAACTACGGAATATTGCATATATGCAAATACTTATAGAGTCATATACACTGATAAACAAATTGACCAATTTAGTTTTAGGAATACAATTAAAGGACCTGAACTACCAATGCAAAGACAGACAGCTTTTAATTCAGTATCAATCAAGTGTCTTTTAATTTTTTTCAATGATAGATGCATTTTTTATCCTTCACACCTTACAGTTAATCAATGAGTCTTTGCACCAATCATTTAACCATTTATTTGACATTTACGAGCTTGCTCATCAATCACCCTCTACATGATCTTAAGATGCTTGTTGATATGCGAACTATAGGATTACTTTGACCTGATCTGTATGACCTGACGAAGAAAATAAATATCAAAGAAAAGATAGATATTACGTAATAATCCAAAAATAGAAGAATTTGTTATATATTTTTTGGGTTCCATTGATTTTTTCAAAAGCATTTTCACTACATCTGCAGGTCTCCTAATTAAGAATTGCTCTTCATTTTAGTTTTTAATTTTATGTTATTAGCCCCATAACCAATTTTCAGTATGAATCTGAGTATGAATATACCAATTTCAATTTATTTTATCACTAACAATATAATGCAAATAAATAATGTGACTTAGAAATTTAAACTCTTCTTTGGTTTTCCTCAAGACTTGCCACTACATGCTGATAGTTCTGTATTTCTAGTTGTATAATAGTAATATTTCATTAAAAAAAATCGAAAACGGCAAAGTACCAATTTTTAGTTTTCTCATTAAGAAATCATTAAAGTTTAATTGTTTTCCTTTCCTAACTCGCTGACAGCTTTAATTCAGCTACAGAATATTCAGTGCAAATTCACATGAACAACCGGTGATATATATCCTGTGACTACATAGCCTGAAGACATTTTATAAATAGAGCACTTTTGCTGCTCAGTCTTCCCCCGAAATAAAATGAGACTAATTATCATAACAGCAAATAGTACTTACGAACTGCTAGTTTCGTCGCATGAAAAATTGCCATCAATTCCATTGAAAAAAGTGGCGCTACATCTTCCCTCTTTCCTGTGCATTGAATAGAAGAAAAGAATAGTTGATTGAGATCCGAATTCGCTCGACTAAAATATCGAAATCGCAAAGAAAACAGATCGAGGTCAAATGGTGTCGGAGTTTACCAACAAAACTACGAAAAACAAACTCACGACTTGCCTGAGCAGTCCACCAAGGTCTTGTTGTTGAACGGGCAAGTCACAATCGAGCTCTCCAGACGGGACGAGAAACCCATCAGTGGTACATGATATCCGTCGAGCTGTTTCATTTAATCTGACAGTCTCTGCCCTGGCCGCTGTCGTCTCTTCAGACATACTCACTTTACAATTCACCCATAAAACCGCAAATCTTGACTACAGAACGTTTTCGGTCAAAACCATTCACCAAACAAGCACTCGACGATAAAAAATGTACAGTTGATGGCAAGTTACCGAAATTTAGTCGGTCAGGCATACCGTCAATACGAGCACGAATACGCAATTATCCACGCCAATCTTCGTTGTATGTAGACTTGAAGTGAGAGTGTACACTGATCAAAGCCTGAAGGAAGAAATACTGCATATGTATTGAATTTGACGTCCATTCGAGTCGATTGATAAAGACATTGACGAAGCAACGCGCTTTCTGCCTCAATCAAGCGTGTTGCAAGGTCTCACGCTGGCGAAATAACTGGTGCTTTATTCCAAACCACCAGTGCCAGAATGATCGTTTCGCAACTGCCAAGACTTTGCTACACAATCACCCACAAATTGTATATTACCTACAAGAGGCAGATTGTCGTTGTAAAACATGTATATCTGGTTCCGCTGGAGGTAGACTGGGGAGAAGTGAAATTGGATCCAGGATTTCTCAAATATCTTTCGAAAAGGCGCGAAACTGAAAGATGAAGAAAGAAGCCCACCCTCACCCCCCACCAAAAACAAACGAACAAACAAACAAACAAATAGGCAAAAGCAGCATATCCCTCCACTAAAACGGACGGGATTGAGTGTTTAAGTGAAGATGGGCTCTTTTACCTGTAATTTTTATTAAGAAAAACTGCAGGGAAGGGTGGTCCCCTCCCATCCCTCTAGACCTGCAACCTATACAGCGTAAGTCGTATATCAAATTTTGTCAACGTCCAAAAAACACACAACGACAACAAAAGTCAACTAAATTTTCGTGCGCAAAGCTATTTCAAAGTTCTGTTTCGTTAATAACCTTTCAGCATTTTTTCATGTATGAGATTGAAAGCAGAAGCATATCAGGTGATATGCTTCTGATTGAAAGTCATTATTTTGTTTTTCAAAGTGAAACATTGATACAGCGGTGATTCGCCATTGAATAGCAAGAGAAAGAAAATATGGTCTTTTGGCTACTAATGGCTTAAAGGCTAGCTACGCCCCTGCACTGCCTTTAATGATTCAATCAGGATATCACTTCAATTATTTTACATTTTTAGTGTCTCTGTGTAGACAGCGCAGTTTTCAGTATCTGGACAAAGTCTAGTTTTTTTGGTTACAACACAGGTAGCCCAAGCTCGGAAAGTGAGCATCCAGTTACATGCAGTAGTACTGAGTTAAAGCAATCAGTCAAAATAAATATAAGGATTTGTATGGGAAAAGTGTGGCCCAAAGGTTAGGGTTTTCAGCCAGTTTGGTCAATGCTCTCTAGTCTTGAACTGGGTATATTTTTTAGAAGAAGCTACTTTTTCAGGTCATAAGTAAATAGAGGGTTTTGGGTAGCAGGCCACACACCCCCACTCAATTTTTCTGGGAGTACCGCCCCCCTCCAGTATTCTATTAAGCCTAAAAATATGAATGAGTATAAGTATTTGAATGAAAATAAACTTAACTCAATTATTTCTCTTGAGGTTTTGAAGCATGGGCATAGCTAGGGGGGTCCTGGAGTGCCAGTGACCCCCCTTTTGTAAGCCATTTTTAAGCAAACAACCTACAACAGGTGGTGAAACTGACATGACAATCTGGTGAGTACCCTTACTTTGACACAGTGTGACCTCCCCTTTGAAAAATCCTGGCTACACCCCTGCTAAGCCGTTTAGTCCGATTGCTCTGTCCTCTATATTCCAGGGGTGGGGTTCGTTTTATGGCCATTTATAATAAGGCGGTGTTTAGTTCCACTACTCTACTCTCTATATCCCACAGGGAGGGGGGGTTCGTTTTATGGCCATGTTGTTGATGTTTACTTCCACTCAGGCTCTGCTCTCTATATCCCACAGGGAGGAGGGGTTCGTTTTATGGCCATGTTGTTGATGTTTACTTCCACTCAGGCTCTGCTCTCTATATCCCAAAGGGAGGAGGGGTTCGTGTTATGGCCATGTTAGTCCATGGGCCAGACCACTTTTCGGTACCAAACCTAAGGACAAAACCTAAGTGTTATCAGCAGATACTACTGCATGAGTTGTTTTCAAATTTGTATGATAACCTTTCTGAATGAGTAGCTTTGTGCGGGATTTTTTAATTTAAAATTTCGCAAAAAAAAAAATGGCTTCAGCATGGAAACGAGGCTGAGAAGAAGATCCTCTTAATATATGGTCACGATCATTTTATCAGTACTTTAGATATTTGAAAAAAAGAAAACATTTGTATTTCTCCTCGAAGTTATTAGAAGTAGAAATTTGTGTCAGGATTACACCAAAAAACTAACAAACAACCAACGGTGTCATTAACATTACATCATGGGTAAATCCAAGATGGCGGCATTCTTGACAGGTGTGTAGGGCTAATTTGTGCTAAAATTTTGGTTCCTTATAGAAACGAGAAATGTTTTCAGGGGATAAATAAAC
>NC_138150.1:14211655-14484155 GCF_964199315.1 Orbicella franksi | reverse complement strand
TACTCAAAGATGGGTCGAGTGGCCCCCCCCCCCTCTCCCCCTACTCTTTATATCTATATAGAAGACAAACCAGTGGAACTTAAAACCACCTAAACAAATGGCCATATTTAATTAGCCTGGAAACCATCTTAACATCTTCTCACTAAACCTAGTAGCTCACTTCACGTCCTAATATCTGCTAAAAATCCAGAGTTTTTAAAACCAACTTCTCTTTAACCAGGTCCTTTCTGATGAGTATGTATAAAAAGTAATAGACACGAAAACATTCCAGAAGCAGAACACAATAATGGCAAGATTCTTCCTTGTTATAATACAGAAAACAAATTAATTTTGCCATTTTTAACAATACTTTCAAAAGTAAAACTAACAATTCAACATATATAAAACATTTGCATTTATCAGTTACAACAGATAAGCTACCTGGAAATAAGAAGGAAAAAACTTACATTTAAACCAGGTTTTTAAAATGATCTGATACCTTCAAAAATTAATCATAGTAAACTATTCTTTCTCAAAAAAAGTATTTTTCTACTTGAAATTAATTTCATTCAGTACGTAAAAACGTTAAGCTACAATTTTATTAATTAAAAATAGTAAAACTTGACATCACAAGCATGTCCTGTAAGAGAAGACAAATATAATATTATTACAAATAAATGTTTTATATTTACTTAGTTACATTCAGGAGTAGTTATAAAATGGTCAGGTCTGTGAGAGTTTGTTACTACCAGTTGTGATATAAATTGAAGCAGAGTTAATGATGGTAGTTAAGCTTTTTGCATGAATGGAACTCGGGAAAACGGGAAAAAAGTAAACAACAAAAAACTTTCCTAAGAAGTGGGATGTTCAAGTGATTCAATTTAGTCTCCTCAGGGATTTGGAAATTCCTATACTGTGCAGTTGTAAGCTCCCTGGAATCCCCCATAAATTATATAATTCACTGTAGTGATATCCCCATAGTTTCTCAGGGGTGTAGCCAGGATTTTTCAAAGGGGTGTCACACTGTCAAAGTGAGGGTACTCACCAGATTGTCATGTCGTTTTTCGCCAACTGTTGTAGGTTGTTTGCTTAAAAACGCTTACAAAAGGGGGGTCATGGGCACCCCAGACCCCCTTAGCTATGCCCTGGTTTCTGCACCCTGTAGAGGAGGGAGGAGTACCTTACCTAAAAAGCCCAAAGGGTGTGTGTCACCCCAATTGGTCGTCTGAGAGGGTTTCCCTACCCAGGTGCAAAAATTATTAGTGTTTTGTACCTCTGTATTTTCTTGGTCAGCTTACAGAGAGATCCATCATTGCTGATGTCATTTTTAACAGTTTTCTTTAAAAATATTTAGCATATTAGCTTTCGTACAGAAAAGGCATTATGAAAAATAATGAATTGACTCTGTGAAACTTAGAAATTGAAGCAATTTCTGGCTCTTTGAGGGTAACTTCCAAGGAAAAATTGGCTATCAAATACTGCAAAATCTCTGGGTAGCAGAAAAGCACTAATGAGCCCATACATTCTTTGTAGTGTTTTTTACCCCACAATTCACACAAGTAGTATTCAATACACCGGGCTCAAATTCCCTGGGACGGTTATAATATTGTACTTTGCCCCTCCAATACCCAGCACTGACATTTTTGTAGCCAAATTGAGGCAAATATTGTAAACAAAGATTTCCCTCTAAGAACCTAAAGAGATGTCTACGTCTACCCCTGCACATTTAACACTGACCTAGTGTAACTATGAGTTTTTTTTCTAAATATATAATTGTATATATTTTTAATTTAATTATTTGTAATTCCTGAATTATGTATATGCTTTTTTTGCATTTGAATTCGAATGAAATCAACAGCTGGAAGAATCAAGTGTTTTATTGGGTTCGTAGTTTGCATAGTAAACAAAATAAAACAAAAGCAGTGAAGCGGGGAAAATGAAGCGTGAAAGTTCAATATAGATAAATTAATTAAAAAAATAAAGACTGACCGAGTACCTCAGTATTCAAATGTAATAACTTAAACTTATAATTATGTATGGTTGAAGTTTGACCACAGAAATCAGAACCTCTTGCCTGTGATTTTCTCAGCGTGTTTTCGATCAGTCATCTTCATCGTCGTCACATTCGGGATAGAAAATACTCCACTCGTCTAAGAATTCGGCTAAATTTTTTCCCAACAATCCACCAATGTAGATACTTGGAGCCAAAACAAGGAGTAATTTTGTGGCTCCTATCCTTGTCGACGTAGGTTCTTGCTTTATGTGACTTGAAACTGAAGCAGTTCTTGTCCGATGTAATGATTTAGAGCACAAAATATTACGTGCTCTTGAGATGCTCTGTCTTATGCAAATTGCGAACATTGTCCTTGTTGGCAGGCACTTCTCTTGTTCTTCCTTGGCCAGGGAATGCTTGAGTAGAATGCCTATGAATGAGTACAACAAAGAGTTTAGAAGAGATGACGATGGGCCACTTTCAAAGAATTAACTGTCCACGGGGAGTAATCAGGCCTTTTTTCCGCCCTGGGTCAGTGCATGACAACTCTCGCCCTAATATTTGTGAATGAAACCCGCGGGATTTACGCGGGATCATTAAGCCTTACCGAACATCTTCCGACAATTTATCGAGGAAGTTTCGTCATCCCTCGTTATCATCGGAGTAAAATATTCCCAAGGAGCCTTGCGGAGTGGGATTGTTTCGTCTCGTGCTCTCAGTACGTCTGGATTTTCCGGTCGCAAGCGGGTTCATCTTTAGTTAGTTTACGGTTTTTAGAGTGTATTAATGGTGCTATAGTTTTCTTTGTTTCTTTTTCTTTCTCGCTTCGTTTTTGTTGTGAAATTAGACAGGTTTTGTTTTTTTTAAGTGTACAAAAATGTCTAGCTGACTCGGAGTCCTTGTCGTCGACGTGACGAAGTGTTAGCGATTTGGCTCGTCGTTTCGTTTTCACCTTGAATTTAGATATTATCCTAATGTCTTGTATTCACTACAAGTTTCGAAGTGCTCTAGAATATGACACAATTACATTCGACGGGCTTTCTATCTCGCTCGCCGACCTCAAGCGGTCTATTATTACTCAGAAGAAGTTCGGAAAAAATTCCGACTTCGACTTGGAAGTTACAAATGCCCAAACTAAGGAAGGTGAGGTGTTCTTTGTACACGTTGTCTTTTTCGTTTAGTAATCATCCGTTAAAACTGTGTGGTTCGACATGTAGTTGGTTACAAAAAAAGTGGTCAATTTGTGTGAAGACTTGCGTCGTTCCGTTTGAAAGTGACATGAGGTGGCCTGTAAGCTGTTTTAGCCTATGTTTTATTAAGTTTGATGATGTATTGAGATCAAACGGTTAACGTTGATCAGGTTTATCAGGTTGATTGAGTTTTCTCGTTTTCAGTTCAGCTAGTGGTAAACTTTTCCAACCAATATCAAACATGATTCAAGTATGGTTGATTTGGTTGAAGTTTGCCAAAAGAAAAAAAAATGTTGAAATTACAGTTCTTATATAAGTTTTCTGAACTCATCTGAAAAGGAAGGAGTAGACCAAGCCAACCGATTAGTCGAAAATTACCCAGTAGAACATGGCCCAACAGTTACTAACCATTTCAAGTTAGAATGGCTGGGAAAGAAGCAATTTTTTAATACCTCTGTGCTTGTTGACAGTATATTTTAACCAGTATATTTTACCAGTCCAGCTGTTCTATCTACAGCTGTGTAGGCAAGGAAAATGAAATTTTGTGTTCTTGGGCAAGCTGATAGAAGCAAGCTGACTTGCTTAGCAAAATCAAATAAATTTCCCTTACATGAAACACATGTAGTAGTAGTAATGACGCAACACAAGGCATTTTCTCAGATTGTGTTGTTCCAGAAAATATCCATACTCCTCCCACAGAGTATTTTTTGGGGGTTTAACCCCTCCTGATACACATATTTAGTTCAAAGGCTTTGATGATTAAAATCTTGAGAAGATCATACAGTAGCTTATTTAAGGGCAGGCACATGGACATAGCAATCAGAAATTTAGCAGTTGGTAATATTGTGAAAGCTGCTAGTGAAAATTTTGAGCACGACTGGCCAATTTGCTGTTAGCTACCTCATGATGAAATTCTTGCTTGGTTCCATCTGTTTGCTCAGTAATCACAACCTAATACATTGCTAGATAATCTTAGTCAAAGTTGTCAAGTCATTGATGGTGTATTTATTTATCCTTCTGGTAGAGTATAAAGATGAGATGACAATGATACCAAAGAATTCCTCTGTGGTAGTGCGCCGCATTCCTGTTGGACCAAAGAGCAAAGCACAACTGGCAGCGTAAGTTCTGACACTTCTTGTAATGTAGCATTTCTCCCTGGTTCATGAAGTGGTGTCCTGGACTCGGTATATTTCTTCAAGTAATAGTGACAACAATAATTGTTATATCAAAATTTATTATCCTGTAGTATCCTTTCCAGTCAAAAGGAAGAAGCCTTTTGACTAGTTCATTAAAGTGTGTATAAATTATATTATATCATCTTCAAATTAATGAATGTCTCCAAATGATGCCATATGACGCTTGATCTGTGTAAATGTATTTACCTTCAATATTGCCAGTGTTTCAGTTACTGTACAGTCACAAAAAGGATTGACAGCCTCTAAACATGTCAACCATATCACTTCCATTCATATGAATGGTAAAACTGCAGTATAAAATTTATACAACCAAAATTTTGTTGTGTAACTTAGAAACACTACAGCATGGAATTTGTATAGTGTACAGTGTTTTGCCCAACTATTGGACTCAGTTAATCTTCTTGCCAAATAAAGAGTGGCAATAGGCATTTGAAATGTTGCAATTGGCATTTCAATTGCCAGCATGGCAATACAAACTTGATTAATCAAGAGAAACTGGTAGCTCAGTTTGGTAAAGTTTTGAGTTAACAAATGCATCATCTTACAATGGAATGTCAATTTTACTCTCCAGGGAAAGATCATCTCCTTTTTCAAGTGGAGAGCAGAAAACAGTATGTACATGGTTGAAGAATAATTTTGTAATCAAATTAAACCTGTGCTATCTCTTTTAAAACAGTAATTGTAAATTGTAGCTTGTATTGATTTATGATAATATGGTCACACAATTTTAAAGGAACACTGTCTTTTCTTTAAAGCACAACTTCAATAAGTACAAAAATATGCCTGGATTGCAGAAAAACTCCAAAATTAGAAAGGGAGAGTTTGTTTTCATGTTATTGAGGATGGAAAGTAGTTCCCATAATAGTTGTAAACGGACTCGAAAACATCACACTTGGTCTAGTAGCTTTTGAGTTCAGATCTATCAGGTTCATTGTTTTGCAACTTAAAGGAAAGGCTTTCTGTGACCATTTAGAGTTGTTAAATCCTGTGAACTGAAAAAAATGAATTCCTCATTTTGTGGCAGTTTTAAGCAAATAACTGATGACGGTGCTCCTTTAAGGCTGATTTTCACATGTTTCAAGAAAATCCCAGATGATCAGGCATTAATTTTTCCTGATGGTCCTTTCTCTTGTGCTATGGAGAACACATTTTAATTTTAAGCTTCTTGGGAAATTTAAATCAAGCATAAAAGTATGGCACTGTACCAAGCTAACATACCATATTTCTTTGTCTATAGATTGCACCTATTTTTCAAAAAGATGCATGTAAAATTGGATGCAGCTAACATGTGGTATAAATCAAAAGTATTTAAATTGATGGATAAAATTTAGAAATTGTATTGCTATACTTTGCATTCTTTGAATAAACTTGGCCAAGCTGCATGCTCCTTTGAAAATGCTTGAAGTCGTATTTTTCCAAGAAACATAGGGTTATACATGAGTGCAACCTATATACATGCTAATATGGTATTACAGAGAACTCAGGTCATCATATAATGTTTGTTTTCATCATGGTGATTGTGGGCTGTTGCAGATATCTAGGACAAATGTTCTAGAAGCTATTATTGTTATCTGTAAATCACAGAATATCCCAAAAGATCACAGATTTATAGGGTCATCATGTTTTCACCAGCTTGGGATATCTGGGATGGCTAGGAAACAAAATTTAAATTGTCTGGGATTTTCCTGACATTTGAAAACCATGCTTTAAATTGCTGGCATTGAGTATTCTGTATACTAAGAATACCAAGTTCGTTGCTTCTTTTGCCAGATGATTCTCACAGTCTTCATTTTAAACAAGTACTGTATATTAAGTGTACAAGTAGTTCAGTTGCTAAGCTTTTTTTAATACACTGTTTTTAGTGATGTATCCCTGAGTTTAGGTGGACAAATGATCACACATGGGGTGGGAGTTTTGAATTTGAAGCAATCCTGCTTTTAAGGTGTACTAAGAGTGTCTGGTTCTCAGATATATGTATAAAATTGTCTAAGATGTTTTAAAGGGGGTGAACTACACTGTAAGTTAATGAAGGCTTTTTGTTGTGAAGCTAGGGAATGTACTAAATGCATTGCCTCTCTTTTAGCTTTGCCTTGACAGTAATAAATATATTTTACACTTGAAAGAGTTTTGATTTTGAGTGTAGATATTAAAAGTTATATATGCAAATGGACACTTCAGTCAAAGAACTCTTCTTCAGTCTATGTGTCAGAACTTTACACATTCCCAGTTTCACTGGGCAAGAAATCAGAACTTTGTTCTTGTCACATTGTCTCAAAGGACAGTCGCAAATATGGAAAGATACATTCCCTTTTCAAGAATGTTTCCTTGCAATAAATGTCTTTATCCATTTCCAAGTTGGATATTTGCACCTTTGATTATTTGGGGCACCCTATTTGATCTTCTCATTAAGTGATGTGTGGAGAAGTTGCCAGAATTATTATAGTACGGATTACAGCACTAAAACTGTGGCAAAGCTGATCATCTATGATAGCCCAGGACAATGGCTCATCTCTGTTTGTGCTCAAAGAAGAGTTTACCAACAGCAATATATGAAGGTGCTTATATGTACAGATATGGAAATTCATAGGAAATCTAGAATATCTAATGTTATGGCCTTACACAGCTACTGGCAGGAAGAGAGATAATGGAGATTCTGATGTTCCACTAACACTGTCATTGTAACACCTCTAAATAATTGCATGGCAGAAAGTATGGAAACTTTCTAGAAGAACAAGGAATTTCCTTCCTCAACACAGCCCCTTTCTGTTTAGCATGTACATTCAAGTTCTTTGAACTCCCATGATCATGCAAGTAACCTTGTGCATGTGAACAGTTGAAGACAGCTTATTACACTGGAAGGGGCTGATAGTACCACAAAGATGTATCCAAGTCCAAGGTTTCGTTGATCAACTCTTCTGGCAAGCACTATTCTATGATACCAAATTTGCCATGTGCAAAGAGGAGATGAGGTTTCCTTATTAAATCTAGTCTTTATCCAGGGTTGCCTTGCAAGCTGACCCACTCTAAACATTACCGTTAAAATAGCTGAAGGACTCTGCTTAAATGATAAGGTTATCACATGTTAACTGGGTACACTAGAGCAGCAGACTGTATTATTTGTCCCAAAATTTCAAATTGTGAGGTGAATAACAAGTTCATTCAACCATTGCTTGATGATGCTCAATATGCAATTGAACAGTCAAAGTTTGAATGAAAGCATTGATTATTGTCCTGGATTAATAGAACTTATAAATTGTCCCTTTAAAGCAGAACCCTTTAGCTGTTTTGACTGCAAAGCTGAGGCTGTGCCACATTGCTATATCTCCTTTCTAACCAGGATAAGAAAGACTGGAGATCATTCAGTGGGTACAAACTGAGTTGTACATCAAACGGGAACAAGTGTGCATGGCCGCATATCATTTCAAAAAAAGCAAAAACACAGTCATATGGAGTGATGTGTCAGTGATGCAATAACTTACGACAAGTCTATGGCGCAACAATGGTTGTGTAAGACAGGACAAAATATTGTACGAAAATGAAACAGGTTTTAGAAACATACGACAGTTAGCATCAGATAAAATAATTGCATGACACAAACAGAATGGAATGGAGGTTACAACTGTATAACTGGTTTCCATACAATTGCATACACACATTTACCATCATACAATCCACTTGGATTTTGTGGGTAAAACTGTGTTGCATGCAGTGCGCTAATGAAACGTCTACTGGTAAATGACATGACAACTGACGTGTAGGACAGGAAAAATACTGAAGATCAATGTTGCATTACTTAAACAATATGGAATGTAGGTTAAGCCTGTAAGCACAAGCGCAAGCACAAGCACAAGCAAAATCATCTGAACCGTCCGCCATTTTGGAAAACTGATCAGGTGCAAGGTAATCTAGATCCAGTGTTTTCATTGGCCAAACAGAACCATGTGTGGGAAATATCTTCGTGCTTGTGTTATGCCTGAGTGGTATTTTGGTTTTACTTGTTGCAGTGCAAACGTGAGCATCAGCACAAACACAAGAAAAAGGAAAAACCTGATTCTTGTGCTTGTGCTTGCACTTGCGCTTATGCCTGCATCAAGGCATTTTTAACAGTGAAATAAGAATTTTGTGTTTGCATCTGTGCTTGCTCTTGTCCTTGCGTCGCTAGTGAAAACCAGACTTTACAGCTGTAAGCCAGGTTTCCATACTATTTCAGACAACTGCAGTGCACTGTAGATGATCACAGGATCAAACATCAAAAATTTGTCATTCATAACAATGCATGCATTTGCCAACATAAATTGGCCCAAAGCAAAGTATACAAGCTCTTCATTTGCCCAGGTTCATATGGATAGCAGGCTTTAGACAGACTCTTCTTTGGAAAGGAAATTGCCCTGATGTTTTGTCTTAATCCATTTGAGCAATCACAACCCCCTTTTAGGGCATCCTTTGTGTAGGGTTACTATAGTCACCTTATTAAAAAGTACATTACGTTTCTGCTTTGTTTTGGTCAGTATTGAAACAAAGTCAAAATGCATTTTAATTGTAAAGATTACAAGCTCATGGATTTGTCATAAAATCATGTGGGGGACTGGTGATTTATGAAATGTTGCAAAATTTGGCAAAAAAAGGTAAAATTATGAGAAAAATAGGAGACATGCTTTAGCTGTTTCCAGCTACAAGGAGTTAAAACATCACAGCAAGCTTTAGAAGAATGTTAAGCTAGCAGAAATTCAAGTGGATAGGATAATAGAATGTTGAATTTATGGAGTAAATTGGTTTATTGGAAAATACAAGATTTTATTTTTTCAATTACTAACTCTTTGTTTTGTAAGAGCACAGGGTTGTATGTAATGACTGATGCTTGTAGTTGAATTGTCTCTTATTGATGGTTGTTCCTTTTCACGTCTGTTCACCAAGAGTGGTTTCCAAGATTATCAAGTTATAAAATCCAACAAGCTGAGCAAGGTAAAATCATGCTAATCACAGCTAACTATAGGTATTAGACGGATTGTAGGAGTTCATACCATGCCCTGTTGGGAGAAAATAAGATTGACTATTTAATAAGCACACCCCCCCCCCCCCCCCCCGACTTATCCTAAATTTGAAATAACCCCTCTGGACTTTAATTGGAGGATTTATGGTATTAATTTTCATTTTCACATATCTTTAGTTTGTTCTCCTTTCAAAATATCAAACTCTTGTTTGGAGTCATGTGTCAGGGTCAGGGTATTTGTCATATGGTGTAGACTGTTGCCCTTACTTCCTAGGTGGCAGATTTGGCTAATGCCGATGCATCCGAGGAGGACAAGTTAAAGGCCATGATGAAACAATCTGGAGAGGATTGGGACCCTTCACAGTGAGTCAACACACACGTGACACCAACCAAAGGACCCTGCTGGGTAGTGGGCATCTGATAAAATAGACTAGATGCCATCCCCCCTCTTCCCCAGCTTTGACCTTCTATATTTTCTCCACTCCAAACTTTGAGAATACGTGGTCATTACATGAAAGGAAATGCTCATGCAAAATATAAACAGGCATCTGAGTATTATTGATAATAACATTATAAGAGAGTACATTGTTACATAAATGTTTAGGGAAGATAAGTAAACCTGTTGAACATACTTTCATTTTCTTTGGTTCTTTTTTAAAACAATGCGTGGTGCTGTTTTCTTCACTTGTACATTTAGTAATATTCTGAATGTTGGAAAATCTCTGACTTTTATTTTGACAGATATGTGAGAGGGCGTCGACCTTATGCACCAGGTGTGCCTCTATCTCAGAGCTATGTGTGTTTTAGATGTGGTAAACCAGGACACTTCATTAGAAACTGTCCCACTAATGGGGTGAGTGGAGGAAAGCTTACACTTGAATTATATGAATGTGAATGTGTTCTGCAGGGTAGTGTTTTTTCTCCGTGCCACTGTGGTCAGATTCAGAAGGCCTTTTTGAAAATCATTGGTTTTCACTTGAGTGTGGAAACTATTTTGCATTTGCTTTGGTTTAGCATCGCTGCCTCAACCAATCAGTTTAAAAGTCTTGTGCCACTTTGTCATCCAGTCAGTAGTTAAACCAGAATCAGTGGTGTCTCCTTTGCACATGTTTTCCAGTGTTTTATGCTGTCTACATGTTTTCAAGGTTTGATTGGTTTACTGGATTGTCTTTGTTGGTGATTATTTTGATATTTACGGTTTTATGACACTAAGCTGAAAAACACTCTACCTATTTATGACTTTATGATAATAATTGCAGTAACTTAACATTATGTGCAAATTTTAATAGGATGTTAGATTTGATGTTCCAAAGATGAAACGCACCACTGGTATTCCTCGCACTTTTCTTGGCACATTAGAGGACAGGTCATCGCCTACAAATAGGTCTTCACCATCAACTCAAGGGTAAGTAGGTGTAATTTAAATTCACAAATAATTTCAAGAAGATATATTTCACCAAGGATGTAATATTTTCACTTTTTATTGTTAAGTTTAGAAAATTCTTGTAATATTATGTTATGAGTATCAAAGCATCTTGAGTAACAGTTTGGATCAATGCCGTTGCAGCGAGGATTCCAAACCTAAAGAAAAAGGCACAGAACCTGCTAATAAGAAAGTTCCTTCAGCTGAGACGGGTAACAAGAAAGTTCCTTCAGAACTTAGGTGCCCCTCTTGTAACAATTTACTGACAGATGCAGTGCTTATTCCTTGCTGTGGTACAAGCTATTGTGATGATTGTAAGTTGAACTGTTTTTCACATGTCTCGTTTTTTCAATACGATTTTTATTCTTTTACTCTTTTCTCTAGTTTTATTTTGTCCAGCTTCGGGAAGGCCCTCTCCTAGTAAAGGCCAGTCCTTATCTCTCAAAGCCCCAGACTGAAAGTTAAATGAGCTTTCACCCTTCCTATTGAATTTGCTTTTCAATATAAACTTTGAACTTAAATAAACAAATTATACAACATTTATTGTGCCTTTTGTTTAAGGCCCTGAATGAGATAAAGTGAATCACTCATGTACACTCATTACACACAAAAATATAGTTAAAGATAAAAGTCATGTTGGCACTTAGCCAACTGGCCTTCTTTACTTTGTGTTACAGTATATACTGTGTTTATCTTAAATACTTGCGACAATCATTACAGGTGTTACAGTTTGTGGGCTGAACTAAGAGCACTTAGTCTAGTGTTAATTGGTACTGTGCTTTCTTTTGTTAGGTATTAGAAACTATCTTTTGGAGAATGAGCAAGAATGTCCATCTTGTGGTGCAGAAAATGTTTCACCCGATTCATTGGTAATCAACAAGCAGCTTAGACAGGTGAAGGACTATTTTTCTTGGTCTTTTTTTATTTATTGCTCATTTTTAATTCCTCTCCTAATAGTGAAGTACTGTATTGTCTTGATTAAATGTCATGTCCCAAGTAAATGCTGGTTTCAAATAAATGCCAGATGTACGAGGTTGAGTTTAAATAAATGCCCCGGACATTTATACTAGGTACCAGCATTTATTTGAGGTTTAGCGTTAATTTATAGCTAACATGTATCATGTGACTTATTTTCATCAATCAGTGGCCATAATCATTCCACAATCTTTCAGATGAGCTGCAAACAAAGTAATTTGTTCGGCATAATGCACTCTCTGCTCACTGATGGGCACAAGTACCAAATTCTGTTTGACTCTTATTAAAGAGGAGTGTATGTTATGTTACCAGGATAAATGGTTTCATACAGTGGTGCCTGGAGTCTAAACTGCATTGTGTTCTTTCCTTGCAAAGGCTGTGAATACTTTCAAAAATGCCAGACCAGCCAGCCCCTTTCCAAGCCAGGCTGTGGTAACAAAAAGTACATCAGCAACATCAGTTACTGTAGCTAACAGCTCTGAGGTAAAACAACTTCAGTCAGCGGCAGTGGATACAACTGAAAGGTAAATGGACAACAATTATTAGTAGTATGTAAAGCAGCTATGTCTGGACTTTTCAGGTTTGTCCCCCAGTGGTGTCAATCTGCACAGACAGATTTGTGGCACAAAAAGGAGTACCACAGGGTGAAACTCGACCTCCTTATAGAATCTTCTGTCGAGAGTTTTTCAGGGTTTAACAGTCAAATCCGTTAACTAAAGGACAACTCAATTTGACAGAAATTTTCTTTCATCTTTGACTGTGTGTTTTACATGTAGGTCGTCTTGCTTCTTGTGTGAAATTACATGGTTGCACTTTTTTGTTAGCCATTAGTCACAGGTAGACAAAGGTTAAGGTATGAAAGTGTTAGAGAGTCTGTTTCTGTTTTTTTGCAGTGCCAGTGAAAATGCTGTGTCGGACAGTAAACCACCTGAAAGTAAAGGTAGTTTCAAAGTTATTATTTTATACCTTTGGTCTTCCAATGGAATTTATTTGTAGTACAAAAGGTAAAAACATTGTTTCTTTGGGTATTATGTTGAATAAGGTTTGATCTTTTTCAGCAGTGAAGCAAATTAATGATGCAGATAACAAGACAAAAGAAAGTTCCCCAAAGGTGAGTGCAGATAAACAGTCACTCCGTATCCCTAGCAGAGAAAACCTCCTCTTGAGACATGGTAATTATCAAAAGAGGCCTGAAGAATGTTTATTTATTTTTGTGCTGTTTTATATTTAGGTTATCATTAAAAATTTATAATAAAATAAATTATGCCATTTATTTTGACACAGCCTGTCAAACAAGTGATAAGTCAGCCACAACAGATCAGAGTCCATCATCGTGATGGTCCACCACAACAAGGTACAATAGTAGTGAAGAATTAAACAGGTCGGCAATGCATACATGTGGTAGAGCAGTGTAAGGCTACAAATTGGTACACCCTACCCAAGACAAATACTTAATAGAACTTACTAAAAGTCAGGACTGCTTGGTATAGAGCAATAATCCAAGTTGCAAGAAGATCATTGCCTAATTTCAAAGGACTGAATTGAAGCCTAACTTGAAGACATTTATAAGGTTTGTATTTTTTAAGTTTGTCCATTCTGTTATCCGCTTGTGTTATTGCCATTAATACTCCTACTGATGACTCTTGTCAGATTTTTAGTGCTGTTCTGTTCAATCAAACCATCATGGTTGTACTAGGTTTGTTGCCCGGCAGTGTTTTCTAACACAAAGCATTGTTAATAATTTTTATATAATAATCAAATGAATGCACGTGCTCTGATTGGTCAACCAGTTATTGTTTATTGTGCCAGTAAACTCATGGAAATTTTGCATGTCTTCTGAATTATTATATAAAAGCAATAGACCACAAGTTTCTATGGTTTAGAGGCATGAGAAACCATTTGGGATGTTGGAAGAACACTCGAAGAATTCGTAAATCACGAGCCGCATTCTTCTCGTGTTCTTCCAACATCCCGCGCGGTTTATCAGCCTATAAACCATAAAAACTTGTGGTCTATTGCTTAAGTAGCCACTTAACATTATAGCAGTGAAATCCAAGGATTTTTTTGTTTGATTCAGCTGCTGGACTACATCAGGGTGGTGCACCATTTGATCCTCGCAGAAGACCAGGTGATTTCCTTCCAAGGTAAAGTATTTCAAAACTTATGACCACCTGTAAAGATCAGTTTTGAAGCCGATAAAGGCTTTCTCATTAATAGACCATTTTAGCTTGGGCGGTTTGTTGCCCCATTTCAGACTATGTGATGATACTTTTGAGAATTCTTGCTTTCAGATTTTCAGATAGCTGCGTTTACCAGAATGAATAATTTTTAAATGAATAAAAGAACAATTCTCTAGAGAATATCATGTGGTTTGTAATGAGGAAACAAAACCGCCCACGCTAAAAAGGTCTATTGAGCTTCACTGGTGAAGACATAAGTTTAGAAATGAAGCATAAGGCTATGTCAAGCATATATCTTTGATGTTGACTTGAACTTGGTGATTTCCTCTTGCAGGGGTCCACCTCGGATACCTGAACCCATTATTCCTCACGGACTGCCCCCAGAACACGTGCCTCGTGTCCCAGCTGTCAGGCCAGGTATGGGTGGCCCACCTCACCCACGTCCACCCATGAAGGTACCCAATTATGTGCCTGCCTCGATTGGAGGCATGCATGCAGTAGCACCCAGGCCAGCTATTCCTCGAATGCCACCTGTCCCTACCTTAGTGGGGGCACCACTTCCGCACCGTCCACCTTTTGGACCACCGATGTTCGACCCACTCCACCACCCGTCCGATATACCAAGGTCTCTCACGCCACCTATGTCCGAGAGAGAGTTTTACAAAATACAAAAGAAACTGAAATCAAGGTAAATGAAACTAAACATTACCAAGTGGCAATATTTTAATTTAAGTTGTCGCACCTTGCCGGCTGTTGTGTTTTATTTCAATCTAGTCGGAGGAACTGGCTACGTTTTCTCGTTTCTACGATGCTTTTGCGGAAGATTTAAGGGTGTGAAAACAGCAGCAACTTTCAGACGACACTTCAATCCACGTACGATTTTCCTGAGGCGTGAAGATTAATACTAACTTAACGTGTAGAACAACACTGTCCAAAGAGGCGGGTCTGTGTCATTATTATGGAGGTAGCCGCATTATAGAGCAAGAGATTATATGAATTCTTGTTTCTCTGGGACTCGGTTAACTGTTCATAATATTTAGGTGTCAGTAGTATGGAGATGTCTGGAAGGAGAGGTTCGACTCTACTTGGAAATCCTTATTTGAAGGGAGTTTAGTTAGAATTCTACTAAAAAGAAATAGATTATCCGCCGTCGATTTCTATAAAGCCTCGTAGAAATCGAGAGCGAATAATCTAATTGTTGATTCGACACTCATCCAATGTTATGCAAATTCACATTTTTACAGAACCAAGAAGAAGCGAGAGCATTCTTCAGCCACTTCTTCCTCACGTCCCAGAAAGGAACCCAAGAAAGACGGAGGTAAATTCGATTTTGACGATGAACTTTCAGAATACCGTGAACTGCAGAAAAGTCGTCAACGTTTGCGCTCACGGTCTTTGACTCCATCACGCTCATTGTCACGTTCCCAATCACGATCGCGGTCGAGATCTTTCTCACGATCACGATCACGTTCCCGCTCACGTTCTTCAGCAAGTCTCGCGCGTTCACCCACGCCAGAGGGTTGGGACGAATCAAGATCTCCATCGCCAGTTCCGTCACGAAGTGGCACTGCTTCCGCAGAAGAGAAGAGAAGGAAACACAAGAAAAGAAAGAAAGAACAAAAGAGTAAAGGGCACAAGAAACAGAAAACATCGCACAAAGAGGAACAGCCTTCCACAGAACAGAAAGACGGGACTGCCGTTTTTAAGGAAGAAGAGAAAGGCACTGACAAAAAGAAGCGTAAAAAGCAAAAAGAGAAAGCTGCTGGCATAGAAGAAGAGAAAGATAAGCTCCTGGAAGTTGGGAAAGAAAAAGTTAAAAAGGAAGATAAGGCGAGTAGAGAGAAAGAGAAAGGGAAGAGAAAGGAGAAGGACAAGAAAAAGCTGAGTGATAAGGAGAAAGGAAAAGAAACTGAGAAACAAGGTGAAAAGAAAGAAGGAAAGAAGGGTAAAGAAGGAAAAGAGAAAAAGAAGAGGAAGGATAAGGACAAGAAGGACGAGTCGTCTTCTGGTAAGAAGCGAAAGAGTAAAAAGAAACACAAGAAGCACAAACGACACAAAAAGGAAAAATCCAAAGAGGAGAAAACTGGAGATGAAGACGATGATGAGAACGATAGGTTGGCGGCCAAGGAAGATGAAAATCAGGATGAGTCATCTGATGGCGATAACCATGAAGAGGAAACGGCGACAGATGATGAAAAAGACGAGCATGGAACAGACCAAGCTGAACTACAAGGTGAAAGCAGTGGCAGTGAAGAAACAGAACGGATGGACGAGGATGAAAGGGAAGGAGTTGGAAAAGAAAGTGATGATGAAACATTGGGAGGGCTGAAGGAAATTGACGAGGAAAAACTACTAGGGAACGGGAGCGACGACGAGGAAGAACAAGAAGAAAAGATTGAAAAGAAACTGGGAGGAAATGGCAGTGACATTGAAGGGGATCAGAGGGAGGAGAAGTTGCTTGAGAGTGATAAGGAAAATGATGAGCAAGAGGCCGAGGACAAGCTGAAAGGGGATGAAAGTGATAGTGAAGAAGAACAACGGTTTAAGGGAAGCGATGAAAAACAACTTGAAAGCAGAAGTGAGGAGGAAAATGACACAGACGGTGGAAGGAATAAGGAGAAACAGGGGGAAGATGGCGGACTTGTGGTGGGAAGGCAAGAGAATAGGAGTGACAAAGAGACAGCGACTAGACCGATAGGAAAGACTACAAACGGCAAAAATGAAACAACGAATCATGATCACATAAGCCTTAAGACAACTGAAGAGGAAAACGGTAATCATAAAGTAGAACAGTGAGAGAATCAGGAAATAACTAGAGAAAATGAGAATCACATGTACACGGATAAAGCATACAGAAGAGTGAAGTACTTGCTGAGAATATATTGTTCGCACAAGAGGAGGTACGAAAATGGTAAAATGTCTAACGTTGCGTGCTGAAGAAATCCATTTAGCTTAAAGCAAAATAATGGAAGGGCGAACACTTCTAACCCTAAAATCAACATACATATCCTCCCAACTGGCCACCGTAAATCGGTTATCATACAAGATGGGAAGATTTGATGTGTGAGGTTTTCTCCTCGGTGATCAGTTTCCTAATAACTGTTTCTTGTATTAATTTTGCAAGGAGAAATAAGATTCTGATCACCAGATAAAGTGGGGGCTAATAAAGTGTCTCAAGATTAGCATGTCCATATGATGTAAGCAGCTAACTTGGTGAGTAAAAAGGAACACGAAAGAGGAAAAGTGTGTATAGTAAGCTAGAATTATAATTTACTGTAACAAACGTGTAGTCAAATGTCTGTAACTTCACTGTAAAAACAAAACAACCACACAGAATATAAACGTTTTCTACCGAGTTCATCATGAGCTGAAATTTTGATTTTCTTGTACTGTTTGTTAAGAACGTTTGAATAAGAGGTAATAAAGATGTTTGTATTTTGCTTAAGAAAGAATTGTGTGCATTTTGCTTGTGATGGGAACTAAATAAACAATAGCCTCCATTTAGCGCGAATACATTCCCGGACATTATCTGTTCCGAGAAACGGTTTTCCGAGAGCGTAGCACGAGGAAAAATTTTGAGCTTCGAGGAGCAGATAATGTCCAAGGACAAATATCCTAGCATATTCTCGCGCCAAATGGAGGTTACTGGTTTTATATTTTTGCATCAAATGGAGGCTATTGTTTACACTGATGTGACGTGTTTAAAACAATCGCGCACGAGCGAAAATATTTGATGGATTATAATCTCAATTTTACGTTGTCGCTTGACTTTCAGCTCTCCTCTCCAGTCGCTTACACTCGACACAACGTCTGCATCAAATAGCTGTTTTATGCCGTCCTGGGCTTCCGTGTCGCTTTCGCATTGATTGTGGCAAGTAAAACAAGATTGTGATGAAGTTACTTTATTGACCAGAGTATGTAGGGCGGTACCCCACGTACTGGAGGTGGACGCAGCTGAATGTCAGGCCATATTTGAACTTCGATATATTAAAATTCAGTTTGGCAGTGAGGTCTAGAGGACACAAACAGAGATTGAATTACATGTTTATTCATTTACTTTTTGTTCTCCAGGCGTCACTGACAACCTGATATTATGGCGCGAAAAGGGTGCTGCACGCAATGTTCGATTATTTTGCCATTCCTTTTACTCCAGGCCCTGGTTTGAATTAAGATCTCGCGGCTCTCCAGTGTATAGGAATGATTCTATTTAGCGGTCTCCCTCCAATAACGGCCACCTTTTCCAGTAAGCTCTTCTCGTTGAGTGCCGTTCATGTAATAACCGTCTCAGGCGCCCTCCTTTGAACTACCAAAAGTAGATTAGCGCCCCGGGTGCTAAATGGAATCATTGCGGTATCCAGCTTTTGAACAACCGTGGCCAGGTCTTTGGCTTCGGTTATCGTCTTGGCTTTGTCGCCTCGCATTTCTTCTTTTGAGTTCGAGGTGAGGGAGTGGCAAGTCTCAGTCGCCTAAACGATTTCATCACCAGGGTGCAACGAAACATACACCTATGGCTAGCTACGACTGGAAACTGAGCCTTGTAGACTTCGAGAGTAGTCTCTCTTGCTCGAAAATCCCCGCTGGAGGAACGCCAGTGTGTTGGACTGTTGAGTGCTGGCGCTAATCGCAGCTCGTTCGCTCAGTCTTTCTTTTCCTTTTGGAGTTTTCCCCTCGCGGATTTACGGGCAAAAGAGAGACTACTCGCAGTCCACTAACGAATCGACCATTTTATCCGTTCGTTCGAGAGAGCCGTTTTCAAATACTTACTAGACGTTCTCACTAGACGTTTTCACCACCCTTTTCTACCGTTTGGCTCGCGGAATCTCCACTCCCTTCGGGCGGAGTCTTCCAGAAAAGTCTATTATAACGACTAACGGAGACCTACACTTGGTTAAGAGTTAGCTGAATAGCACCCAGCTGGACTGTCTCCGGTTACCCCTTAGAAGTAATGCTAATGGTAGTATGTGTCTGTGGTTCTGCTTTCTCCCAGGCCTTCACGGTCGATTGAACGGCTCAAAACGATTGACCGCGGCGAAATATTGAGGCCTAGAAACTAGGCAATATCTGTGGCACACCGATACAGCTGCCAGTAAGCTGGATGAAGATCGTCTAAGATAACGGTGGGAGAGGGAGAGGGGGAGGATTAATTAATTTAAGACTTTGTAAGCAAAAACCTCTTGAAAACGGCTCGAATAAAGCAAAAGGAACCTGATGTCATATCTGTTTGAGTTTCACGACTTTATTTAGTGCTATATTATTTACAGTGTTATGGACAGCTTTGTGTTTTCTCAGAAGTCATTGTCACTGTCATTTAGACTGTTAGCCTGAGATCCGTCATCCTGTCCTTCACCCCGGCCTTCATCCATGTCGTCATCATCTAGCAGCTCCTCGTCATCATCCTCAACGCCAATATCACTCTCTCCTGACGACAGAGAACCACTCTCGTCCTGAGAAAGCAGAGAAACATTTTTCACTGGTTAAATTAAGCAGATAGTTGTATCATAGGGCAAAAAAATTTTGTATATCGACTTTCAGTCGGAGATTTAATAACTTTAATTTTATTCGACCCCTATCCCGTCCCGAGATTTTACTGAGCTCAGAATAATCGGAAACTGTTCTGCTATTTCTAGGGAGATTTGGTCATGAAACGACAGCTCTTTCCTTCACTAGGTGTGGAAATAAAGCTAAAACAAATGATACTGACCTCATCGGAGTCCAGACCTCCTCCTCCCATGGAACCAAACACTCGACCACCGGCTTCAGCAGCTGAAAGGAAAAAACGAAACTTGACTTATAACTTATTACAGGTGTTTTTCTATGCTTGGTTTTGGAAATTACTTTTGAGGGCTGCCTGAAAACGTTGCTAAGATTTATGTTGAGAAGAACAACAGCAGAAGGAAGAAATCTTACAAAGGAAAGGGTAAACAACTCTACACCTCACCTTGAGGTCTGTTGGACTGCCGTGGCTTGTTAGCCTCAAGAACAATTTCACCTTCCTCGTCACCCTCATCATCCAGCTCTCCAAGTTCACCTCCACCTCCAAGCACTTGGTCTCGGTCTCCAGTTTGCATATTCCTTAGTGTTGCTTCCGACTCCTAAACGACCAAAACAACAACTCAGTTACACTGACAACTGTTAGTATATTTACCGTACCCAAATTCGTGATAATCATAATCCAATCGGAAGCGTATTATACTGTCCCGATATCCCGCCCTTGACCTGATATGGCAGGAATTCTGGTCCAATTTTTGTCTAGTACCTACTATAAGGGCGCCTTTTTGGTACGCTTAGGCGCCATATTAGGCCCGTTTGGTCTCTCCATGTGTATTTTAGCTCGGCTGCTGTTTGGTAGAACCATGGCTCGACCAAACTCGCCTGGGTACTACTGAAGCGCACCGATAAAGAACAAGATTATGCATTAATACATTGAACTTTCTCACCTCAAATCTGTCTTGTTCTGCCCTGTTTATGTCCTCCAGTAGTTGTTCCAGATAGGAAAGATTCCGGTGCTTTTCCATAAATGTCTTCAAGAAAAAATTAAACAACACTCATTAATTGTCATAATGCCCACTAATGCTCTCTTTGTAAAGCAATGAAATCTGGCAAAACATTATCCCAAAAACTGAAGGCAAGATATTGAGTTGAAAATCAAAATCCCCGCTATATGTAATCACCTCGTAAACTTTTTTGAGTTCCTCTTCAAGTCTTTCATACTCGTCCATGTATGCAGGCCTAAAAGAAATGGGGTCCATGTTACTATTTCACTGACTATCATTAGCAAACTTCTCTGATGGCTCATTGGACTCGAACACAGACGTTTACTTTAGAAGCAGATCAGTGTTGTGTTTTAGTCATGGTAGTGTTTTGGAATGGGAACAAAAAGGAAAATAAACGTCCTTTTCTTCCTATACGTACACATCCCCTAGCAATGTCGCCTCAATTTTTGCTCTCGTTTTCCTACATGCTTATCTCTTGACGAAGATCGACCAACTCATTACATGTAAGTAAAAGAAGGACTGCTTATACAGTCAAGGCCAGGAAAGACTGCATTACATCAAAAAGGGCATAGACCTACGTATAGTAGCTTCTCCAGGCAGGATTAAGTCTCCCTTTTTTGTTCAGTTACAGTTGTTACATTGATAATGATCCTCTTTTCAATGCCTGGCATGAGTTGCCACCAAAGAGTACACTTTTACATCAGAGTAGTTACTTTTCCTTGTTCATCTTGCAAGAATTACCTGACAGTTTCCAAGCTTCGCAATCGTTTCTGGTTCCTCTCCAGTTCTTGTTTCTTCTTGTCTATTTTAGCTTCCAGGTTAGCTTCATCAGATGCAATGTTGTCTAACATTTGATTGGTCTTCTTTATCTCATCCTAAACAAAATGAAAAGATCAGTCTACGAAATATTGTCTAAAAGAGTGAACTTTCCTGTAATTCATCTCCCATATATATGAAAAAGATATCTGGAGGCATTCAGAGGGGATGTTTTGATCTTTGTAAGCATTGACTAGTTTATGATTATAGTGTACAACGTGAACTGAACTGTAATATCTTTGATAGAAAATTGCAGCTTGCATCAGCTACAATTGAACACTAAAAAATATCTGAGTACAGTGTACTTTGACTCACTTTCTGAATGTGCTGATCCAACGAATATTGTTTGGCTTTCTTTAAGTCCTCTTAAATGATTACGAACAAGTGTCAGAAAACAAGCCAGGAGTTACATGTGTGCAATGTACACAAATGTTGAGTTAAGTGCAGCCTGAGACTATTTAGTCCCATCTGTTTGCATGCCTATAAGTATGGGTTATTGACCAAGAGTGAGGTCAAGATGACTGGCTGTTAGTCAAGTTATTTTGTATAGGTATATAGCCTACACATGTTTATGACCTGAGAAGCAGTCCACAAGGTCCACAATAGTGCAAAAATGAATTAGACTAATATTCACTGTAGCTTGGTCAATATAAGATTTATTGTATGGCATAGCAAGAACATGACCATTTTTCTTGCAACTAGGATGCAGTAGGAAATCCCAACTAGGAAAGATAGTTCCATCCTGCCTGCTCAGGTGGCCAACATACTTGCATTATAGGAATGCAATGCATGCAGAGGGCTACATAGCTATACAGTAACTATTTGTACACATGACATGCCTACAATACAGGATATTTATTGTCTAAATCAAGGGTTAATGTCATTACACAATCCTCATCATACATTATTGGTGTACAAACCTTCACAGAAATGATACTCTTCTTGATGCCATTTTCCAGTTCATTTAACTCCAGTGGCTTAGCTATTGCACTGGTTCGAAGTTCCTGTTATGAAATTAAACTCATTATTTTTTGCTACCTGAGTAAACAGTTTCAAAGAATGTCTGATATCCAAGTCACTCTATTTATTGAAATAACTAATTTCTGAATGTAGGCGTCTCATTTCGTTACTGAACTAAACAACCATGTAACCAACGACACACACACCTCATGAGTATGAAATCACTTTGGTCACTTCTCAAATATCTCTCAAGCAATGAAAGAATTGAACCAGAAGAAGAAACGGCATTCAAGCTAAGTGGTAAGTTAAAAACTGGACTGACCCTTAACTCCACTTCTCTGCCCAGTAAGTCATAGAGTGCCGCTCCTCTTGATGTAATCTCTGATGCCAGCTGACGTGATGCTTTTAAATCACTTATCTTGGAAGAATAATACAGAAAACACAAGACAACATAAATTGCTCAGTAACAGGACACACATCTACAGTAAAAGACACATACAAGTTAGGATCAATTACAGAAGTGTTACCTTTAGAATCAGTAGCATGCATACGTAATGTCTTGTTATATTACGAGTTGATCAAAGATCTTTCAATAATTATTATTAAAAGAACTTTGATCAACTCCCCCTTCATGACCAAGACTAAATCGATCACTGCATAGCTTATTATATTATAAAATTATACTTAAAAAAACTTAGAAGTAGCCAACATCCTCAATACTTTTTGTCAGCTTATCAGGGGTTTCATCAACGGCTGGGCAGTGGGTAAATTGACTGGTTGTGAAAATGATTTTGCTTGCCTGGTTTGAAAATCTAGAGGACGTTTTTCTTATAAAGAAGTTCAGTTTAAAAAGTTTTGCCCACCTGTGAAAACTGCTAAAAACATTAATAAAACCCCTGGGTTATCCTTGCTTACAATTCACTGCTAACAATATTATTTATACTCCAGAAAGGATAGAGGCATTGTGAGAGTAATACAACAAGAATACATCAAATTGACCCCAGCCCAGGCTAAAAGCTGATTAATCTCTCAATAACCCAGCACTCTACACACATTACACTACTGCACCTCAGTTAGGATAGATGGGATACTTACTCTTGAGGAAATATCAAACGTCAGGGAACTGACATTAGACTCCTCAGCTGCCTAAAGAATAAATCTCAAATTTATTATTAATAAATCAAAACGTTATTGGTATTACATATCAATAGCATTAGAATCATTGATTAACTTTAGTTGAAAATATTTACAGAGAAATTATTTCTTTGTTTTCTTTCTCATGATGAAAAAACTTTTAAATAATAAGTCAAATTATTCTTGCATTTTGATTGGTTCTTACTTTAGATGATTACATCATTTCTTTGTTTCTTTATTATAAAAACATAGAGATTCCATGTTGTCATGTACCTGTTCAGATATAAATTTGTTCTTACCACATTTTGATGTCATCTGTGATCTGTTACTGAACAGACCCATGGCAACGTAGAATCTATTTGTCAAATTTAAAATACTCAATTTAATTCGCATCTGATGCCAAGCATAATACAAAATATTATTTCCTCTTTCCATCAAGACAGTAGTATGGGTTTGATTAAGTTTCCATTATTATTAAGGTTACAGTATACCTTCAGGTCGGCAATTTTCTTCAAATTTGGATTTTTGGGTCAAAGTAGTGGTTGAAGAATAATCTCTAATTCCTAAAAAAAAATTTTTGAAAAAGACTAAATATTCGCGGAGAAATGGCAGTTTTACGTTTTCACCGGAAGTAAGAGTTTACATCTTGATTGACAGCCCTATGACGCGTATGCAATCAACCGAGACAATTTTTGCGGGAATTACCCGTACAGATGTCACAAATTGACTACTCATCAGTTGATCAGCTTTGTTGTTCTGACTACCAAGCATTTTTGGTACTAGGTGTAATTCTATTAAGTTATAAGTAAAGGTAGACCACATTAAAAACATGGACCAATTCGAAAAAGTGAAAGCAGCAAACAACGAGTGAAAAAACATCAATGAGTGAACATGCGAAAGTTTGCCACGCGGATGAAGCTATAGCTATCGTATAAGGTGGGCAAAAAAATCAAGGGAAGAGAAAAGAAAGGTTATGTAAAAATTTGGGAGCTTGACAGCAATAACTGGGATGTTGACAGAGATGCCGATGAATCCGATAATGACGAATCGTTTGGCCTCATTAAGACCCATTGAAATATTATCCATGCACAGCTGACCATGTACAGTTGCTCCGCCACACTTTCTTTTATTTGTTTTCTTCACCCGGCCACTCTAGCATTTGTATCCTTTTTTGTCTTCCCCATTTTGCCAGAGTGACCAAGCTTCAAGTAAAACCGAGCTACAGAAAAGTTATCTCTCAGCCTTCAGCACCTTGAGCGCATTGCAAAACACAAGGGTTTTTTGGAGATTCTATTCACCAGGGCCCTGTTTCTTGAAAGCCCCAGAAAGTTTTTCGGGTGCGAAAACTTTTCGGGACCTTCGAGAAACGGGCCCCAGGACATTAATGGTAGTAAACTTTCCCTGCACTGATTGGCGCAATGAGGGGAGCTGTATCTGAGAACCCAGTTGAATGCGTTTGTGGGCGGAGTTTGTTTGCAAAGCAGAAGATTTTTCTTACGCTGTTTTCTTGAATATTTTTTTTTTGCTTGAATCAGATACTTAAAAGAGTTTTAACTCAAAGGGAATTTGTTCAATTGCCCTCAAATTTGGACAGTAGCTAGTTTAACATATAAACTACAAAAACATGTCTGCAAATTGTTAATTTCAAAATATTTTTTCTTCGAGAGCAATTTTTCTACGATCACTCTACACTTTTTTAATCCTATTTCGAAAATGTTCTGTAACTTTTTACTGCAATTGAATATGGCCAAATGCAGACACATTTTTTAAGTGCTTCGGGCCCTGAAACCAAGGAAAAAATGAAATTGGTGAAAAACAAAAATCACATTGACTTGTAGCTCTCGAGAGGTGATTCGGGCGCTTGCATTTAGTGGTCGTGAAAAATTCGTCAATCCATTACATTTCAAAATTCTTGGAATAGTTTGATAGCCAGCTCTATAAGCTCTAATTTGATATAGTGGTTTAGGTATCTACCGCTTAAACTCTACGCAGTACATCGCTTGCACGCGAGACACCCCTGAAGGTATATTGTAACCTTAACTTCAAATAAGTTTGACAAGAAAACAGTTGCATCAAGGCCTTATTTCTCATGCATAGCCAGTAAGTGTAGCATTACTGTCTGGATGAGGTTGATGAAGTACTTTGTATCTTACAACAGAATTTTAACTGTAGTTCAAGATCCTTTCTGGATTGATTTATTATTCATGTAAACTATTCAAATTGTCTACCTCATTCCCAGCATTAGTCTTCATGGCACTATACAGAACAGATGTAACTTTGAGTAACTCCTTGACGGCATAACCATCAGCACCATACAGCTTCTTAGTGTTCAGTTTAATATGTGCCTTAGTTGCCTAATAACAGACAATAAATTTTAAAACTAACTTTATACAGTTTCTGTGATCTTTGACTTTGTTCTTGAAGTAAAACTGGTGTAAAGTGGCAGTATCCACCTTCTTCAAAAAACATTTTGAAATCAAATCAGACATTCCCAGATACAGTTTACTAAGGATTAGGCAGGAAAGACAAGAATTACTAAGACCATTATTCACACGAAGATATACTGTTGGGTGACCCTCATAGAGTAGGCACCCTCTTAGAAGGGTTACCCTTCTCTAATGTATTTCCCTGTTTTGTTAACATGTGAGGTGCATGTAGGTTCAGCCTAGGGGTAGTGTTACCCTACCTGCTTGCCATGTAATTGCCTTAGATACTCCAGGGTCATGCTCCCATAAGGGTCAAGTTTTGCTACATTAATTGGCCAAAACATCTGCCCATGAAACTTGGATACCACTGAAAAACTCTGACCCTCTGGGTGTCTCGAAAACTCGGACCCTAAAAACTCAGACCCTCTGGGTGTCTTGAAAACTCAGATCCTTAAAAACGCACACCCTCTGGGTGTCATGAAAACTCAGACATTTAAATACACAAGACACCCAGACACTTGAGCCCTTAAAAATGCAGACCTGGGTGTCACAAAAACTCAGACATTTAAATACACAAGACACCCAGACACTCAAGATGTCCAAAGGGTCTAAAAATTTAGGGTCTGAGTTTTTCGAGACATCCCAAAGGTCTAAGTTTTTGTGACACCCGGGGCAGGGGTTACATTAAGGGCTGGGCACCTGGCAAATTGACCAGCTGAGATGATGGTTTTGCCCGTCTGGTTTGACCATCGAGAGGAAAGTTTTTCTTATAACAAAGGTCAGTTCAAAAAATTTGCCCGCCTGTGAATACATGTTGTCCTCCTGCTGAAAACTTAATGAAACCCCTGGTAGAGGGTCTGAGTTTTGGGGGTTTGAGCTCTGAGTTTTCAGGACACCCAAGAAAAAGTCATGAACAGTCAAAACTGTGAAGGTGTTCTGCTCATTATGTCTTTCGTTTGGTGACATTCTTGTTGCTGTTGCCACTGCCACTGTGGTTTGCTTAAGCTCCCTGTTAGCATCCTTCTCATTCAGAAATTCAATTTTTCACAACCAATATACATACCATGAACTGAGCTACTGACTTTATGAACAATACTCTGTCCTGTTCAGTATCAACATCCATTGGTAATTCAACATTTGGGTCATATCTATACCGGGATATAAACAATTTTCGATCTCAAAAAAAGATTGTATAGTGCATATTCTTCAACCTAAATGAAGATTGCTATAGTACTCTACAAAGATATCATACCAAAACACTGCTACATGCAATATGTACATTTATTATATGGCTAGCTCCATGAGTGGGCAAGATGATCTGAATCCTGTGCTGTGATTGGCTACCTGAGCTGGCAAGATGGCACTGTCTTACCCACTTGGGATTACCCAGTGTGTCCCGCAAGAAAATAATGTTTTTCTTCCATATAATAAATCCTTTGTTCACCAAACTTGAGGTCAAAATGGCTGGATATTTGCCTCATTCTTTTTTTGCGTGTTTATGGACCTTGACTCTGTCTCGCTCCATAAAAACGCAAAAAGGAATGAAGCCAATATCCATCCATCTTGACCTCAAGCTTGGGTAATAACCCATATGTCAAGCATTCAGGTTTATAATTCATCAAATGTTTCTCACTTGTGTTTGGCCTAAACAGTCACACAACTGAACAGGCCCCAGCTAAATATGGAAATATCTGTGTAATATTACCCAATTTTCAAAAGATCTCAAGTACTGCAGAAATATGTGAAGAATAATAAACACAATAGCCTCCATTTGACTTTAAAAATATGCCTGGACATTATCTGTTCCTCAAAGCTCAGTTTTCCTTGATCTTCCCTCTCAGAGAACTGTTCGCCTCTTGGAACAGATCATGTCAGCGGACAAATATCCAAGCAAATTTTCATGCTAAATAGAGGACAATGATTATAAATGTTCATGTACTTATCGCATAAGATGCATGTGAGATCTTGATGATCTCAGTTTAACTGATAATTATTGAGGACCCCACTTTTAAAGCGCAGTTTCCAATGATGTTATTAAATGATAGTGATACTTCACCTCCTGACAAGCCACATCAAGACTTCAGCAACCAAAGCGAAGTTTGGAGAACGAAAGTTCTCCATGGATATCAGCCTGGGGTAGCCTAAGGCTCGCATCATTTCGGTGAAGTCTAAGAAAAGACGAGGGAAATTGCAGGAAAAATGTGGTTGCATTGGTTAAAGTGATAGCTCGTCTAACAATTCTAACCTTTTAAACGTAGAAAAGAAGCCAAAACCAATGGATTATTTAATACTTACTTCTCAAATCCCGGTACGACATTTTGTTGTTCGCAAGAAGAAGTTCGCAATTTATATCCTGTAGAACGCAGATGCGCATGGCTCAAAAGAAACCGCTGGCTAAACTGACGGTATTTGTTTACAAAGTTACTATGGAAACCCAGGTGACGAGAAGCGGGAGAAATAAAGATGGCGGCAAGTCCTGGTGGAGAGGAAGACTCGGTGTATGACACAGGAAGACTGTCATTATTTGATCTTATCTTAGAGAGAACCCGTGCCCAAAACAAGGTACAGTCTAACTATTGCTTCTTTTTGTTTGGTTTCGTCCGATTTTGCTTAAAAACGTATTTTTCTTTTTCTTATTTTAAGGAATATTTGCGGAAAAACAGTGGCAAAAATTTGACAATCTCTCTAATTTCTTTCCAGAAACAACTTGTCCATCGTCTAGTTTATGTGTCAAAAATCCGTCAGGACGTAAATGACAGAAAAGATATCGGAGGTAACTCCTTCACGCTGCAGTTCAGCTTACATACAACTGAAATTATACAGCAATTCAGAATACCAGCTCCTTGTTTCCTTGCTTTATAAATTTCCTTGCTTAACAATGTTCTGTAGTTAAACATTGTTCAAAACTATCTCTTTTTTGATTCTCTGAAAGCAAATTCCTGATTCCCATTTTGATTCTTCAAACGACGTGGTTTTTAAGATCATGCAGTCAGTTCTGCAGACCATACATGTAAGCTTAGTTGTACATGCAAACATGCTGTCACACTCATACCCTCATAACTGGTAGTCTTGAAAAGTTTGCCACACCTGGGTTTTTTTCTGTTGTTCGTGGACCTGGGGGACCTTTTTGCAACTCCCCTCTTGTAGTATTCACTCAATAGTAATCAGGATTATTTGGCACAGAGAGCATACAAACTTATAATCACATGTCAAACATGTCAAATTATGCTTATATGAGATTATGTTTCAAAATGTTCACCATCTTGGATTAAAAAAACTCTCACTAAAACAGAAATAAAAACCCTGGAGGAGCGGGGCGGGGGGGGGGGGGGGGGACTCTGACATAAGAAGGACTGGGATGCTCGGCATACCTTTTAGAGGTTAAAAAAGCATTTTTGGTACCTCTTGGTCAAGGTCAACAGTGGGAATTTTTGCGGTACCTTTTAGGGTATTGAGCTGAAAACAATATGACAGGAAATAATGTGTTGTTTTAGAATAGACTGTTTTTGATATATTAAAATTCAGCTTGGCAGTGAGGCTTAGAGGACGCAAACAAAGGACATTGAATGACCATGTTTATTCATTTCTTTTGTTTGTGTCCTCTAAGCCTCACTATCAAGTTGAATATTAATATATCGAAAGTGGCCTATTGGTACCTCTTAGGGTGAAAAAAATTTCAAGCTACACCCACAAAACAGGATCTTGGTACCTATTAGGTTTTTTTTTTTCAAACTTTCCGTCGAGTACCCCCATCCTTTTTATATGGGAGTTTCCCCCCGTGGAAAAAACACAGATCAGAAATAAGAAAGTTTGAAATCAGCACAGCCCCCTCATGCTTCCAGTCTGCAGAGAATGTCAGAGCACAATAAGATCTTGGCTACACCAGGGGTTTGATTAACATTTTCAGCAGGAGGGCAACTGGTTTTCACAGGCAGGCAAAACTATTGATGGGAACCTTTTTATAAGAAAAACTTTCCACTAGATGGTCAAACCAGCCAGGCAAAATCATCCTCATAGCCGGTCAATTTGCCACGGTGCCTGGCCCTTAATGAAACTCCTGGTATACTACAGTGCATTATGCACATTAATCAAATCTTCCCAAAGCTACACTGTACATGTAGTATGTACTAGCTCCTTTACAGGCTAGTTGCATAGAAACTGTATGGACCAAACTTGTGAATGTGCATGCCATACTTTTCAGACTGAATATTGCTTTAAAAGTCGTATCAGGGAGAAATGTTTCCCTTCTAAAGCATTTACAAGTACTAAGGCAACACATTTTCCAGTTTGCATCTGCCTAATATAAGTTGATGGCACAGGGGCAGTATCAGAGTGGTTGGTTTTATCCCAAGGGGGGGCGGGGGGAGGGGATACTCCCTTATATGGGCTATATAGGTATGTGCAGCCCTAAATGGTAGGGTTTTCAGCCATTTTGGTCATAAATAGGGTATCGATTTTGGCCATTTTGGTTATAAATAGGATATGGTTTTAGCACTCTAGTCTCAAATTGGGTATGTTTCTTAGAAGAAGCTACTTTTTCATCATTATCAATAAGACCGTCAACAAAAGCCCTTCATAACTTATGTTTAGGGCAACTGTGTCAGCTGCAACAGTCATAAATAGACTATCAAATTTTTGGTCAGATCATAAATAGGGTAGCAAAAATTGCAGATTTTGGTCATAAATAGGGTAAGAGTTTTGGGAAGTGGGCCACACACCCCTACCCAACTTTTCTGGAAGTACCCCTCTCCACTGGGGTTTTATCATATGCAACAAATATCAACTATAATCCATTTGATTCTAAGTTTTTAAAACAATTTTCTTTGTTTTTTTAGCTCACTATGAAAGACTTTTTAAGGAACTACAAACACAAGTCCATGGAGAAGCTGTCACAGGACTGCTTCTGATTTATCCTGTTCATATAATTCATGTTGTAGAGGTAAGAGTTCAAGCACAAATCTGTTTAGTGCCAAAGATGTGTGGGCTTAATGTGAAACACCTCTAGAATAATGGCAAAAATTATCAAGCATACAATCCATGACAAAAGCCTTGGGACACTTCATTGTATCACCAGCTAAAGCTTGTTGTATTCAGCATCCATCCCGATCCAAAATTGAGCAATGAGTCTTGTCAAGTGAACTGAGAAGAATCTGTCATTGGGCTGTATTTTGATAATTGTCTGAAGGACTTTGCTGGTTATTTGTGAATCATATTGAAAATAATTACTGCTGGTAAGAATAAATCAAGGCCTCTAGATTAAAGCATATATCTCAGATAAGACCCTGTTTGTGGTGATATTAGTTAATGCTCTTTATGAGATCTTGAAAGACCTAACAACGATCATGAAAGTTAATTAAAAGATATTTCAAACAAACACAAGTGTTTTATATCTAGATCTTGGCAAAGATCCTTTCAAGGTCTTTGTAAGGATACTTCAAGATCCTAGAGGATTTGATGTGGATTTATTTAGATCTTATGTGGAGGTAAATTTTTTGCAGGATCTTGAAAGATCCTTTGGGATCACTGATTACCTTATGAAAGAATATTGGGAATCTTTGACAAGTCTTGAACATTCCTTGAGCCTTGAAGATATTTACCTGTAGTTTTGGGGGGAATTTTAAATGAAGAAACCTCAAAGGTCCTTGTGAAGATTCATATTTCATGAGGACAGCATGCATTAAACCTTCAGTGAGGGAGAACTTACAAATGTGATAGAGAGGCCTATCGACTGAATCTTTTGCAAACAGGCTGACCACTTTTAGATAACAACAAATCCACTTAAAGTTGTTTTCTAGCCTTGGCTGTTCCAGTGCACATGTGGTCACAGTCCTCCTTGCAGGTGCAGTGGCACATCCACTATAAACTGGACCTAATGTTTTGGGTCTACTAGAAGAGCTTACTAAAGTACAACAACATGTCAGCTAGCTTGAGTTTGGATCCAGTGAGTGGCAGTGAAATTGATTTTCGCTGTTCAGTTTTCAAGCTATTGGTTGGCTACACTAGTTGAGCTGTAAGTATGTTTAATAATTTGGTATAATTGTTTTGTAGACATCTTACAACATGCTCCTTAAAGTTATAGAAGATTTGGAAGAAGATGAACAGAGTATCAGGTAAGAAGAGAAAAATTGTTGAACAATACGTCTGGATTTGTGAAGACAGTGTTTAGGAAAATGTTACCCTTTTTGCTGCAACTTGGTCTAACTGTAAGTAAATATATAAAAGCAGTTGTGAAATTAAAGCCTGAAAAAAATTTAGGCTGAAATTTTATCAGGCTTTAATTTCACATCTGCTTAAAAATAAGGTGTGTGTATAACTGTGATGATCAATCTTGTCTTCATATTGGTCTAACTGTTTTTTTTTTTCCTCACCTTTAGGGACCGTTCATTTTTTATAAGGTAGGGGGGCTGGTGGGATTTGAGGGGGGGCCATGCGAAAAAAAATGGCTTTCGAGGGGGGACCATCCCAAAAAAATAAGGGAAAAAGGGGGGGTCATGTGAGATATTTTAGTAAAACTTTAAAATGGCATAATGTTTGAATATCAAAGAAATTGCTATAGAATAAACATAGAAGGCAGGATACAAATTTATTACAAACTTTCCTTCTGCTTTAAAAAAACGTTTGGCGACAAAAAGCATTTGTAGCTACTGAAAAGAAGTATTTAACACTGTTATTTTCGAATGCAACTTTCACCGGCACTCATCTTCATCTTCGCTGTCGTCGAGTTCTTTGTCGCTGCTTGTGCTGCTATGGGAGTCTCTTTCACCAATGCTGCAAGAAGCAGCAATAGAGTTCTAAAGTGTGGCGTCACGTTGCCATGGCGCTAAAAAATTCAGTTCTAAACAACTCAGATAATCTCTTCCGCGTGAGTCACGTAGTGTTTGTGTCCGCTTTGTCTTCAGGTCAAAACGCTTATTAACCTGTGTTATATTACAAAAGTGGCCACGAAGAAGAACAGATGGTCAAAAGGTCAAGTACTATTTGAAAATTATCGCTTTTTGTCCAAAGAAATTTATCGGAACGGACACAATGGTGTACTGCTTTGCTCCGACGTGCAATCATTCATCAGAAAGCCACAATTGCAAGTTCTTTGCATTTCCAAACGATAAAAAGGAAAAAGACGAATACAAAAGATGGATCCGTCTGATAAGGTTTGTAACGGCACTTATAATTATCGTTTTGCTCAAAAGAACATCATAAATTTTTTTGCGATTTCCACTGACTCGGAATACTTAATCTATTTTAAAGAGCTTTAGGACTTCAGAGTTAGTCGAAATTTTGAAACGAATTTTGAGCTATTGAAATCTTTCCAAGTGTTTAGGATGAAGTTCTGTTATCTGTTTCTTTGAAATAGGAGGAAAGACAGAGAACCAAACAAGCATTCCAGAGTGTGCGGTTGTCATTTTATGGATGGAAATAAATTAAATGGGCCCACAATTTACGAAAGAAATCGAGATAAGATATTTCCTAGTGAAGGAGGACCACCAAAGAAAAAGAAAAAAGTAACAGCTAAAAAGAAGACTATGCAAGAAATGGTGGCTGAGGCAATCAGAGGATCTGAGCAGCAGTCCACTGATGACGACACCAAACAAGAAAGTTGCAACAAGACAACAAATGAGATAATACTGGAGGCAGAATTAAATCAAGCCAGGGAGGAACTTCAGGGCATGCAAGAAAAAGAAAGCTACGCACAAAAACACTACACAGTTTCGGGAGTGAGTGTAGAGGTTCTCAGAATGGAAACAGGGCTTCCGACAAAAGAAGTTTTTAACATTGTAGTACTTCACGCTTTAAGATTCAAAGATTGTATTGTTTATTATTCTGGTTGGAAAGTAGAGTCCAGTAATTTTGAGGACCAGATTTTCATTACTTTAATGAAACTAAGACAAAATTATACCAACCTGCACCTTGCGTAGCTTTTTAGTTGCAGTGTTGCAACAATAGCTATTGTCACCACTTTCGTCCATGTTTTGCATTCAATATTATTTCATGACATCATGACAACCATTCCATCCAGGGGAAAAAAAAATGTGTTATGTGCACCATCTTCTTTTTCAGAGTTTACTTCTTGTAGAATTGTCATTGATTGTACCGATGTGGAGATTGCAGCGCTGGGCTTAATGAGTCTGCAAAATGCTACTTATGCAAGCTACAGGGGTATGAACTCATTTAAAGTAATTGTCAGGGTCACACCAAATGCAGTAATAACTATTGTTAGCAAATCATACCCTGGGTCCATTTCTGACAAAGCAATAGTACAACAGTCAGGTCTGTTGAATCATCTTGTTGCAGGGGATATGGTTTTGGCCAACAAAGGCTTTCTTATCCATGACATTTTGCCAAATGATGTTTCTTTTAACATTCCACCTTTTTTGAATAATGGTGTTTTCACTGAAAGTGAAGCAAAGAAAACAAAATCCATTCCCAGAGCAGGGATCCATGTAGAGAGGGCGAATGCAAGGTTAAAGGATTTCAAAATTTTAACTTTCATCCCATCTTATTTAAGATGTTATGCTGATGTTATTTTTCAGTTATGTGCTGCACTGGTAAATTTACAATTTCCACTTATCAAAGAGGGGTGCAAGGGGACAGAGTTTGAGTAATCTGAGTACAAAAAGGATGTTTGCCTGTTATCAGTAAACAAATATAATGGTCATTATATGATAGAATTGAGTCAGTTGAATAACTCTTCTTCAATTATGTAACTATATATAAACACAGACATAAACAAAGTCAGGGTGCCACTATTTTGCAGACCGATCAGATTGAGTAGGGTTTCTTGATAAGCAGGAATACTGTTTTGTTGGAGGAAACATTTCTTCAACGGCTTGCCAAGAGAGTGGTGTATTTGCTTTGCGTTTCTTCCAGTTGCAGTCAACATCTGTCCGGCTGAGGTTGTAGATGCCGTGAATGAAAAATGCAGCCGCGTGGCTGCACTCGTTAAACTTCCCCCTTGGACACTCACACTCACTTGATCTTATGGCATGCTCATTATCTAAGCAAACCTAGCAAATCAGAAAAAAAGACGCGTGAGGGCATGAAAAGCAACTTTTAAAGACTTCTCCAAACGAACGAACAGTTCCATGCATTGAACGACCTAACACATCGATGTACATCGAACGACCTCAACAACAAAGCGTGTCAACGGCAAATTTTGTGCGTCTAGTTATTCCACAATTAAATTATTATGGAAAAGAACTGTTATTTACTTAAAAATCTCACTGAGAAGCATTTCAAGCAGCAAATAAATGAGAAGCACCTTCTGTAGTGAGTATTCTGGAACCATTCCACTCACTGTGACTTTGTAGACTTTGTTTCGCATGCTTGCTTGCACGTCTCCTCGTAAAATACACTGACTATAAGTAAATGACTCCACATGGCCTGATTTGTAATGGTTTTCACCCTTCTTAATTGACTTCTGCTCTTCCCCGAAGGAAGAAATGAACAACGCGATCGAGAAGGCCGACATTTGGTATGCTGTCGGTCACGTTTTGGGCCTTTGTTTAGAACTGAGTTTTTTGGCACCATAGTAACATGACGTCATCGCTTTAGAACTCTATGCTTTCCATCAGGGTGTACTCCTCAGGGTACATGAAGGTGTAAACATAATCTCTGACTTCCTGCTCAAGGTTGGTGGTGATTCTGCTTCTTGCAGCATTGGTGAAATAATTCCCTTCCAAGAGCTGTGCGATGTATGGCCCATCTCTTCTAAATAACGACGTGGCAACATCCTCAACTTAAATACACTCTTCCGGGACGGCCATTCTAGGAGGGTACACAAGCCATTGTGGAAGATCATTTCCTAGCGGGTTTCCAACACAGATTCCATAAACTCGTTGGACATTGTTTTCAGTCCGCTTCCTCTTTCTTTCAGTTGACTTTCTGTGGTTTTCTTTTTTCCTTCTCCTTTTGTTGATGTGCTGTTTGAGTATGCCCTTGAATATGCTGTTTTAATTGCTCTTCTTATTTTCTAGTGCTTCCATGTCCTGCGTGACCTTCGTCAACTTAGCTTCTATACATTTGATCTGTTTTACATTAAAACTGTGGGCAAATTCTTCGCCCTGCTTTAAAGCAAGCCCATTGGACTGAAAGAGTGTGGAATCATGTTCCTTTACATCTTTCAATATGACATTCAACTTTTCCACCATTACTCTGTGCTCTCACCCAGAGAGCGTTGCTCTATTTGCAGATAAGTTTATTGTCAAATCAAAGTTTGTGGTGGATTGTCTTCAGCATCTTGAAGTGCTGGAATTTAAAAGGAAAAAGAGAGCAGAAGAAAAGGCAAAGTTAAGTAGGGACGCAATAGATAAATCATATGAGGATTATCCTTGGACTGAGTTGTGCGAAGATCTAACCAAGCTTAAAAAGCTGCGTGTTCCAGAACTAAACAAGTACTTGAACCACCACGGGCTGAAGCAGCATTTGAAAAGCAGCAAGAGTGAGAAAGTAAAGGCAATTGTAAGACAATCATGCTTGCAGCAGAAGAGTCCTCTCAGAGCTGCTAACCAACACTGGGAAATGCCAGGACATTGACACAAAATGACAACAGAGCAAGTGCTGACAGCAGTGAAATGGATGAAAGTGACAATGATGAGTACGACAGTGATGCCATTGACTCTAGGGGAGAAGATGACTCAGGTGACGTCATTCTTGCATTCATCAATTCAGATGAGGAAGATGCCAATGAGAGGCTAAATGCCACACGCTCAGGGCGAGCCATAACTAGGACATCCGAAATTGACTTCTCTTTCTTTTGATTTGTTTTTTAAACAACAGTTCTCTGTAGTATAGGGATTGTAAATATTGTCTTCATAATGAGCACAATAACGTGAAGTAGGGGGATAATAGAGAAATATTAAAAAAGTTGAAATCTAGAAATTGTTTGTTTACTTTTTTGGGGGGGGGGTCATCCCAAAAAATGACCGCTATAAGGAGGGGGGGGCATGTGAACAGATTGGTAAGCTGAGGGGGGTCATTTGATTTTCAAATGGTGCTTCCCAAATCCCACCAGCCCCCCCTCCCTCGTAAAAAATGAATGGTCCCTTAACTCCAAAAAATCTCTTAGGTAAGTGATATTAATAAGAATAATTAAAAGGAATGTCAGTCTTTTTTGTCTAAACTCACATCTTCCACTTTTTTACTCTTCTAAGTACTTCTTTTCATTGCTTGGAGTGATTTTCAAGCCATCAGAAGTCATAAAATCAAGGTCTGTGGCTCACTTACAGTAGTGCAAAGAAATGAACCGTCAGTTTTTATAAATCAAGTCATATATGGAAATGATAAGAAAACGCTCGGTTTTCACTCCAGATACATCAGAATTTTTTAGGTTGACGGTTATTCAAGATGCTCATGATTGGCCTTCCATGGTAATTCAGGTTACCATAATAATTCTTGGGACAGAATGTTGAAAGTGATCATGAAATATTTGGACAGATAAATGAGAAATATTGGCAGCTATTCTAGATGTTTGTGTTTGGCCCTTGCAGGTCATTCAGTCTTGTTCATGACTGTGACTGGATTTATGTTAAATTCCTTATCTCCTTTTTAAAATTATAGACTTTGTCTTTATCTTGGTTCATAAAAAACGCAACACAAAGCAAAAACCTGGTTGAGTGGGGTGAATAGGTTTTGGGATCAACGGATTTGGCCTTGAAAAGCACATGGATTGTGGATTTTTGTGGTAAATCAAGCAGATTCGTGGATTTTGAAAACACAGTGGATTGTGGATCAGCTGTGAATTTTGGCACAGATTCCGGATTGTGCCTGTCTTGATATTCAAATCTTGGGTCCTAAACGAAATATGGATCATAGATCTTTCTTCAGCCTTGGTTGGTATGTTAATGAGTTCATCCAAATTATTTCTTTTTTCAAATGAAGCTCATTTAAACTCCAGTGTGAGTTTTTTATTGGAATTGTACTGTGTTAAAGTCATCAAGCATATTGCCTTCTTTACTATTTGTGCGAAATTAACACTGGTATTCACATTTACCAGTTTACCGTTGAAATTTTACTCTTCTGTTTCCAGATGTTGTTGTGGTTTCGGATTTGAACAAAAATATTGGCAGATCAATGGATTTGTTGAAAAAAAAGCATGGATCGGCGGATTTGCATACCCCCTATTCACCCTCCTCCTGGTTAATAGCCAGGCATCTTAACCTCATGTGTGGTTAATAACTGAATGTGATGTGTTTGTTTGCAGTGGTATGCTACTGAACACAAAAATACTTGTTTGTACTGGTGATGTATCCTTTGATATGTATGCAATAAATGTCTCAGCTCCTATGAATTATCTTAAATAACCATTATTTTTTTTTTCCCAATTCATAAGTGGGCAGAATTCAACAAATCTTGCAATCTGACTGGTTCTGGGAGTGGGTGGAATTTTCCCATCCAGCCCGCTCACAGCAGGCAGAATCATTGTGTTAGCAGTAATCATCAACCTTTAGCTTTTTTACACTTCCATTGACGATTAATTAATGCGAGTTTATCTCTATTCACTTTCAAAAGGCAAGGAAAGTCACTAAGAAAATTCAATAGAGTGTTTTGAAGTTGTTAGAGTTTGTTTGGTTGTTTGTAGCTTGGCGCTGTAATGGCACGTAATCCTATGTTTCTCTTGCCATAAAATGTGAAGTAAAAAAAGAAATAATTTCAGTTGAGTTTACCTCTCTGATCATTGCTTTAAGAATATTTTCCAGTAAAAAAAAGTCTGATTTCAAGTGATTCTCACTGACTGGCAAATTGTTTTTGTAGTTCAACTTCAAACTTTACACGAAGTTTTACACCAGAAAAACAATTTTGGAGAACTTGACTGGTGAACTAATTAATGCAACTAACATGAAGAAGTTTGAAATAAATTTGCTCTTTAGTACATCTTTCTTTGTCTAGCATCTGAGTTACTTGCTCGTTGTGAAGATTTTTAAAAATCGCTAGTTGACAGCTGATTCAATGATGAAGTTGTGTAATTAAACCCATTTGTAATTAAAACCAATCTACGGCAGGAAAAAATAAACATGTTATTTTCTGGCTTAGGGTTGGTCCGTATAGTGAAAAACTGTGACCTCAGGCTTGAAAATGCTTCCTGAGGCAGCACTATATGTACTGACCCTAAGCCAGAAAATAACATGTATTTATACTAATCTAGTTATGATATTAAATATAATTTGGATCCATACTCTCCCACAGCCCTGTTTACCTGGCTGCAGAGAATGATAAAAATTACTTATTAGCTGAATGTTAGTAGTTGGTCCAAAAGTGTAGCAGCTCTCGTAAGCTGCTAAATTGTTTTATTATTGTAGCAGCTGTCATTGTTTTAGGGCTAGAGGCTTTGTTTCTGTTGTTTGTTGTATTGCCATTCATGTGGGGCCTTATGAGAGCTGCTACCTACTGGTCATGCTTGGTGATACCTCATTATTGCTATACTGATGTGAAGTATGTATGAAATAATTCATAGTTGAACTGCGGTTGTAGATGAAAGTTACTGACCATCGTAAAAGGTAAACCTTAACCTATCAAGCTAAACAATCGTTTATTTGGACAGTGGAGTTTTAGAACTCTCAACCTTGCTGTATCGAGGATGCAAGAGTTTACTACAAATGAACCTATAGATGTTGTGGTTAGTAGTCAGAATTATATGTTATCTGCATTCGTCACCTTATAGTGACAAATCGTAGACATCCTTTTAGGATTGTGTACAAGCTCATGGGAGGTGCCTATTTAATTAAGGGAGTCCACCATTTATGGGAGGTATCCAGTTATTGGAAATGTCCAGTTACCGCTATGTGAAGTGTCCAGTAAGGGGAGGTGTTCAGTTACATGAGATGTCCAGTTATGTGAGGTGTCTAGTTATGTGAGGTGTCCAGTAATGGGAGACATTCAGTTATGTGAGGTGTCCAGTAATGAGAGTTGTCCAGTCATGTGAGTTCTCTTGTTATGTGAGGTGTCCAGTTATAGGAGGCATCTAGTTATAGGAGGTGTCCAGTTATGTGAGGTGTCCAGTAATGGGAGGTGTCCAGTAATGGGAGACATTCAGTTATGTGAGGTGTCCAGTAATGAGAGGTGTCCAGTCATGGGAGGTGTCCTGTTATGTAAGGTGTCCAGTTATAGGAGGTATCTAGTTATAGGAGGTATCCAGTTACATGAGATGTCCAGTTATGTGAGGTGTCCAGTAATGGGAGACATTCAGTTATGTGAGGTGTCCAGTAATGAGAGGTATCCAGTAATGAGAGGTGTCCAGTCATGTGAGTTCTCTTGTTATGTGAGGTGTCCAGTTATAGGAGGCATCTAGTTATAGGAGGTGTCCGGTTATGTGAGGTGTCCAGTAATGGGAGGTGTCCAGTAATGGGAGACATTCAATTATGTGAGGTGTCCAGTAATGAGAGGTGTCCAGTCATGGGAGGTGTCCCGTTATGTAAGGTGTCCAGTTATAGGAGGCATCTAGTTATAGGAGGTGTCCAGTTATATGAGATGTCCAGTTATGTGAGGTGTCCAGTTATGTGAGGTGTCCAGTAATGGGAGACATTCAGTTATGTGAGGTGTCCAGTAATGAGAGGTGTCCAGTCATGGGAGGCGTCCTGTTATGTAAGGTGTCCAGTTATAGGAGGTGTCTAGTTATAGGAGGTGTCCAGTTATGAGAGGTGTCCAGTTATGGGAGGTGCCCAGTGATGAGAAGTGTCCAATTATGTAAGGTGTCCAGTTATAGGAGGTGTGCAGTTGGGGTAGGTGTCCAGTTATATAAGTATTTATTTATGGGACCTGTCCAGTTATGAGAGGTACCTGGCACTTTTAGGAGGTGTCCATTAAAGGGAGGTACCAATTTATAGGAGACATCCAGTGATGGATGGGAGATATCCACTTACTGGAGGTGTCCACTCATGAGAGGGATTAGTTTGTGTAAGCTGTTCATTCAACAATCATTCTTTGCTTAATAGTAGGCATGTACATGTAGCTAGAAAAGTAGAAAAATGGTCCATAATATCCAAATTTTACTTGTTGGATGGTTGCCCTTTTGTGTAAATGTAATGCTTCTTTCAACAATTGCCAGATGCTATTTCATAACTTTTTTTGTGTAATAACTTGACAACTGCTCTAAAATAGCCTCATTTTATGTTGGTTATGGACCCATTTTTATTGGCAGCCACCTGTTTCAGTGGATGTTGGAGGTGGAATTCTTACTAGTCCTGTGTAGTTGATTGACACATGTACCTGTCACCAATGTAGATGTGTTAGAGATTGTTGTCTTTTTCATGGTATGATGCTGGAAAGCAGCCCTTCTACTTTAACTCTGAAGTGTAATGTTGAATGTCTTTAGTTTTTATTTACTATATATCACCACACTGGAATCCCAATTTTTCAATCCCTGAACTTTTCAAACCTTTGATATTTCAAATCAATGCCATTTCCTGTAGTGGTTCAAAATTCAAGATTGCACTGAACATATTTTAAGACACCCACTGGTACTGGAAACCTTTGATGTCATATTATCACTGTTATAAAATAGTATCTGCATTAGGTATAATTTATGCATTTCGTAGTTAACTTCTTGTTGCCTTTTCAGGTCACAGAAGCTCTGACACTTGTCATCAAACTAGCAGAATATTTGGCAAAACTCCCAAAGGTCAGAATTAAAGAAATATCTCATCACAATGAGAGACCTCATTGTCACATCATCATCATTTTATAGTGTTTTGTAGTATTATTATTTTTTTTAGTTTCCAATTATTGCTATTCCATTTTAACCTTTATGACCTATGAAATATTTATATCTTTGTCATCTTCTAAAAATACCAGGATTTTTTTGTTTTTTCTTCTGTTTTATTTTGACAGCCAAACCTATATCGGTAGATTCTGTATTTAGCAGGCAATATAGTAACCTGTTAAGTGGACACTAGCTAGCCAATGTCCCAAAACGTTGTCTCCTTATTCTCTGAAATTGCAGCTCAAGTGGGCACCTCTATCAAGTAAATGTAGTTGCAGACACCAGCAAAGTGGCTGAAGAGGTCATTTGATATATTTAAAACCTGTATAAAAACACTGAGAAAAAGAAAGAAGAATCAATGTATAGTGTACGAGTCAGACTAATGCAGAAGTATCCAACATGAGAATGGCATTTAACACAACATTAACATGTTTTAACGAAGCATATTTTAAGCTGAAACCTCATCTCAGAAGCATTCTCCCAGGGTGTCCATTGAGTAAGGTATGGCTGTCTTCTCAAATGTTCAGCATGATCTTTCTTTGTGCTTACAGATTAGCCTTACAAACACCATGGATCAATTACCTGAAAAAGTACCAGACCTCTTAGTGAGACAAGGTAAACCTGATCAGTTATATGAGATAATTTTTGAAGAATGAGTTTATTCATTAAGTGTGTAGTTTGTGGGGGGATGTTACACCCTGCTCATCACCTGATACATCCTGGTGCAAAACCATTATTTCTTTCCATTGTATCAGCAATACGTGCAGGCAACAATGTATTTTGATCAATGTTATTTTTTAGCAAGAGTTAATAAGGTGGTTTCATGCTGTCTAGTCTTAAGCTTGTTGTGTTTACTCAAACCACTCAAATAAATGAAATTGTTTCACAACATTTTAAAAACATTTTATTTGCAAGCTGGAATACTTTTCGATACTAACCTGGTCCCTCAACACCAGGTCAGAATACATGTACCCCTACATCTTTGTGTGTGTGTTAGCATGCTCACAACGTACAGTTAGTTGGGGAGCAGTGGGAAGAACGGCCTCAGGAGATGCCCCTAATCCCTCCCCTTTTTGAGCCATTCTTCGTGCCACTCCCCAACTAACTGCACACAGCTCTGTCAGCCTCATTATTCCACTCAGTTTTGAACTTTCTGTCGTCATAAGTTGTTCAATCCAGCATCAGTGAATGAGACAGCAGGAAGTTGTCTAAGTTATTACCTATGCAAATTATAGCTCCGTGGTTTTCCTGTCAACTTTTCAAACTTTCTGAATATTAAAAATATAATATATTTATGTTTGCCATATTTTTGGTTTTTATGATTCATTTTTAACAGAGCTATTCAATTAGGTGATAAAAATTGCTTTATTTTGCTTATGCCACCTGCCCAACAAAATCAAAATCCAAAACCAATTCCATTTCGGTTAGCCGCGTTTTCCCGCGCTTGGCGCCAATTACATGCGTTAAGATTGCGTTAACTCGCGTGTTAACTGTTTGCTTATGCCTGCGTGGTACTGTAGTGGGTTCCAGTTCACATTTCATTGTGTTGTTGAGAGCGATTTTTAACTGAGTGTCGAAAGTAATCCGTAATTGTTTCGATTTTACATTACTACGCTCTGTGATTGGTTCATTGGAACAATACACACCACCTATTGAACCAATCAGATGCAAAATCGAAACCAATCGCACTTTGGTCACGTGCTTTTTCCCTCGTTTGGGCTTATTACATGCATTTGCATCGAGTTTTTCATTGGTTCTTTGTGTTCCTTCGTTTCTTGTACTTGGCCGTTGTCATTGCTTTGGTTTTGGTTTCACGAAACACAAATGAAAACCGCTCCAAATATACATGTTTACGTTAACTTTGATTGGTTATTTGTTTGGTGCTGGTTATTATGAACTCATTAAAAAAATTGTGTAAAGTATTTGCATAGGAAAGGAAATACTTGAGAACAAACAATGCAAGCCTAGGAACAAATTAAAAATAAAGAGGAAGATAAGAAACAATTTGGTGCACTTTTAATTCTGTGAAGCTGGAAGAGCAACAACACATAGAGACAGATGTTGGAATTTCAAGCTTAAATGAAATTTCTAACAGGCTTTCTATTTTGTATCCACTCAGATCTGATCGAGTACATTTTGAATTCTCAAGAGCTCAACACGCCCACGCTGTACCTTAAACGGTACACAACACCAGTGGATATTGTACTGGAAAGTGGTAAGACATTGATGTCTCCTCGTCTAATTTACTGAAAGTGGGCACAATGTAGCACCATGGCGGTCCACCGAGTCGCCTTTTTCGTTTTACGTGCATTTGTCAGGAAGGGATTCAAAATACGTACTGTCATTTGTATCTAGGTAATCAAATAATTTCGAGTGCAATTTAAAATAAATGAGCGCAAGTAAAAAACCAAATCGCAAATTGCACCAGAAAAGCAATTTTCCTGCTTGTTAATAAACGGCCACCTGTCTACATCGTTTTGGCGAGGTTCGACAGTACATGCAATTAATTTCAACTTTCGTCACTCAATTTTAACTTTCTGCATTGTTTGGAATTAATTGACGTGCTCTCAGCTAATCGGCATGCTGAACGTTTTGCAGTTATATTATGAATGGAGAAATGAAATTAAGACAGTGTGCGATCTCTAGTAAATGCACAATTTTGCAATGGAATTTTTCCAGCATGATTCGGACGATATTTGCACCCTTTAACTGAAAATGACGGAGAAACTGTTAATGATCTATGCTGGCTGTCTTTTGAGTTATCATAACGTGATTTTGATTATTAAACGCGTGTTTAAAACCCACTAATCTTTTCCTTTAACATGCTTGTTTTTCAACAGAAATGGCGTGGCCTATGCAGACGCGACTATTTCCATTGAGTTAGCATTGAGTTAGCGTTGTACGTGAAGGATTGTATTTGTTGATGTATTCTGTAAATTGTCACGTGTAAATAAATCTCTGTGTTCTGATGTTCACATTGAGGTATTCAAATACAGATTCAGGAGCAGGCTGAAAATATATTGTTGTGCTAGATGTTTTTTCCTCTTCGAATATTTTTCGCCGCCATGTTAACTTGCTATTATGTGAGTGTTTGGAACATCTTGTTTCATCAGTAGTATTCCAGTTTCGTGACAACTTAATTGCGAGATTTAGAAGGGCGATATTTCGCGATAACTTTTTTCTCGCAACCTCAAATTGTCAAATTTTCGCAATTTTTAATTAAATATTGCGACAACCGCGAAAATACCAAATTGGTCTGTTGACATGCATTGAGGAAGGGCTTTGTACAGAGCATTTTCGTGAGCCGTGACTTGTGATATATTTGAAGGCGATCTTCGTGAAACGTGATTTGCTAAGTCGCCGCGGGTCTTGCTTTTCCACGTTTATTCAGTGCCCGTGAATTGAGGGAGAGTGGAGTTTTCAATTCGTCGTTTTTTAGCCACTAAATATGTCGTAAGAGATGACGAACTAGATTTTTTTTATCATCAAACGTGACCTAGGTTCCCCATACTTCTCTTTAACAACTTCCGAAAACAGGTAATACTGAAAAATCGTTCATAGTTTATGATGACTCCAGTTGTCTTACTTACGCTCTCACACGGCTTTAACTATACAAGTACGTGCCTTTATTTTCCATGGAGTCATTTACGTTTCTTAGTAAAACCGTTTGAGTTGTCATGGGCATGATAAATTACAATAAGCGGTCATGTAATTCATAATGTAATATGTTCTTCGCGTTCTGATTTGAATTTATCTGACGTTCAAAACGAAGTATAAAAATGACAGTTTTTTCCCTCACTGTATACTTGGCACGTGTTGACACAACATAAGTTACATTGGATGATATTGTATCAGCCACATTGCTTTGTAATCGTTTTTTCAAAGAATCATCCTCAAGAGCACTGATGGGCATTTTATTGAAATCAATTCAAGCAAAGTTTAGCAGTTATAGCATCGTTTCACTATTTGGGAGGGATTTGTTAAGTTCAGTTCGGTTTTCTTAAGTGATAACAAATATACTAACTACATAGACGCTAATATGACGGTCTCAAAACCAATTAGTTTTAATTCAATACTTACACGGACGCATAAAAACTAACTTTTGCGGCTTAGAAAGAGTGGGGAGGTAAAACTCGTTAAAAACATTCTTTTTAAAGGAATACCGAGACTTGACGAAATTTCTGGAATTTCACAAACGAAGAGAAAAGGAAGAAAAACAAATATGTTAGTGAATAGTTGTAATGTCGACACATTGTCATGAACTAAAATCTACGCTTTCATATACAAACAAGAAAATTAAACATTGATAGCTAAAATCTAGTCTGAAATAGATAACATTTCCACATTTTTAAAGCCATTCCAAATAGTCGTCTTTAAAATGACGCAGTTTTTTGTAATTGTGTACACTAGCGATGAAACTCTGTCAGTTTAAGAACGGATCCACTCTTGAAAGCGATTTTAATACGGCGCATTTGAATAGCGCCCTAGTTTCGATGGCCGCTGTATGAGTGGAGGGAGTGATAAACATCCAACGCGAACCTCGGTTTCAACTGAAACCGCGTTCGTTTTACGTAAATTCGAGCTCACACACCTGGATAGCAAAACATAGCGAAAAACTAACATTTGCTGTTAACTTATCATGGCTTTTTGAAAAGGAAGCGCAGATTTACGGAAAACAAGCTAAACGAAAAAAATTGAAGAAAGGTTTGTCAAAAAGGCAAAAAGAAATGTCAACGTTTACGAAAACTGATAACATCTAGAACTGTCGAAAATATATATTATATATTTTGAACTAATTCCATTTTGCCGTTTCGTAAATTGCCATTGTTCAATGTTTGAACAAGTTTGTCGCGCTTTGAAGATTTATCGTTGCGGGGTACTTGCTTTGATGAAATTCGTTTCCGATATGACTGTTTATTTAGTTTATGGTAATTTTTGATATTTCATCATTAAATAAGCGTCACTTAACTTATGTGTCATGCTTTAAACAAACAGCACATAATCATGACACATCCGAACATCCCCCAGTTTCAGCATAAAAGCAAACGGTGTTGGGATATTTGACTGCATGTCTTGCGGAGCATTTTAAAGTCATAGTGATAATATATATCAGAATACGCCCGTGAACAATTTCGAACCTCTATGATGGCAAATTGTTCTTCAAACCAAAGTGACCCAGAAAGCTGTAACATTTCTTTCTTTTGCCGTCACGATCCTTCACTTCTTCTTCAAGTACCGAAGAATCTCTACTACACCTACATCGTAACAGCGACCTTCAACGCGCTATTTTCATTAACAGCATTTCTTGGAAATGCTCTTGTCCTGACAGCTTTGGTAAGAACCCGCCTCCTACACTCGCCTTCTAAAGCGCTGCTCCGAAGCCTGGCATTGTCGGATCTTTGTGTTGGTTTGTTCGTACAACCCGTGTACATTGCTTACTGCTTGTCTGGCGTCGTGGGAAACGGCTGGGTTCGTTGTGCGTCGTGGATCGTTTATCCCGTACTCAGCGACTACTTTATCGCTGTGTCTTTCTTCACCATGATTGCCATAAGTATCGATAGATACTTGGCATTACATCTTCGCTCGCGTTATCGCTCAGCTGTAACAATAAGGAAGGCAAACATCACGGTTCTGACGCTGTGGATTACAAGTTTGATTTTCCCAATCACGCGCTTGGTAAAAGGAAACCTCTCGGTTGCTTTATCCATTGCCTTTTTTGCGTTATTTGTGCTGATACCAACTTTTACACACTTAAAAATTCATCGCATGTTACAGAACCAAGGGAGACAAGTTTCAAACCAATTTTTCCTACACCGCGAGGAAAGCTACCTTTCAATTAACAAATACAAGAAATCCGTTTCTGCAATGCGTTACATCTATATTGCGTTAATGTTATGTTATATTCCCATCACTTTTGTAGCCGTTCTATATATCAAGAATGATTCGACTATGCGGAAGTATCTCTTGCCAGTGGGACATTTTGCGACCACGCTGCTGTTCTTTAACTCTTCTTTAAACCCAGTTTTGTATTGTGTTCAGATCAGGCAGGTTAGAGGAGCCATGTGGAACCTTGTAAATAACTTGATTCCTTGCTGTTAGGTTTTGATGATACAGAACGTGCCAACTAGGGTAGGCTAATACTGACAAATATATGATTAAATAATTAGGGACAGTAACAGCGACATGTAGAAACACACTGAATGATGGTCATGGCAACCTTGAATGAAATTTCCTGAAAATCTCTATTGAAGTCACCAGTTCTTTCCTCTTTGTAGTGAAGTTGTGTCCAGAGGAAGTTGTAAATATTCTAAGACTCTAATATAAGAACATTAAACAACGCCGGAAAATAACCTTTCTCTCTGCTAAAAACTTCATTACGCCAGTGTTAAACTTTGAAGAATTTTCCGAGTTTTCTCATAAACGTTTAAACAAAAATCGTGATTTTTTTTAGGGTGCTATAGTGGCGAAACATTTAACCAATAGAAAAAATTAAAACTCCAATCACTTACCGTGTAGCACTAAATTTTTGCGTGTTCTAATTTTTGCGATTTTTGCCGTTTTTTCCACGATCCGCAATAAAAGTTCGCGCACAAAAAATTCCCGCAAAAATTTACTCCAGTGACGAAATTATACATAAAAATATCACAAGTGGAATCTTGTTGCTGCCATTTATTTAAAACGACTTTTTGTTCAGAAACAAACCGATGAAAAGAGAAACAAAACGTTCAGAAATAAAAAAGGTTTACAGGAAAGAATCGTCTGAAGGTACTCCATTGAGAAGAGCATCTACAATTCCGCACAAGAGCACGATGTAATTGTGATAGAGTGAAACTGATTACTGGATTACTGTGTTTTACATCTCTACGTGTTTTCTCACTTGTCAATTGCATGAAATTTTCGTAATTTCAGTCAAAGGCGACTTTCCTAAAGCCGCAAAAATTAGTACCCAGCAAGAAAAACCAGTTTTTTTACGATCGCAAAAATTAGTTCCCGCAGAATACAACAAATCGCCAATTCGCAAAAATAAACACCCACAAAAATTTAGTGTCGCACGTTATATTCACAGTAACCTGTAAACTTTGAGTTTGTCATGCATCATCAGCCATGTTTTGGACGTTAAAAAAGCGAAATAAAACATAACCACCCAAAGTTTGGAACACTGAAAAAATTTAAAGGTTCACGGGCAAACAAGCAAGAAAAATCAGCAAAATAGAAGCAACCAAGAAGAATTAAAGTGTTTCAGATTTGCTAAATTGGATAAATATTTCCTTCAAAGCTCTTTGTAAGTACGAAGAGTTTACGAAGATAATGACGACAAATGACTGTGCTTTATGGTCACTTAAAGAAATGGTGGCTTTTAACCTCCTGTTGGATAACTCGACATTCTTATCAACAAAAATAAATAATTTTACCGTAATCAACAAAGCTTTCGTAATATTTATTGTGTTTAATCAAGGGAAAATTAAGCTCTCTTGATTTTCTTTATGTTTTCATTCGCTTTTGTTAGAAAACTGACAGATTTTAAGTGTTTTCCGGCGCTGTAAGAAAATAAAGACATATTGTGAAGCCCTCTATATTGTAAACCATATATATGTCACTTCTCAAAATTTGCCTTAGCAGCTTCACTCGACAATCTGTGATCTTCTTTTCGCGAAATTTTAGTAAAGGAAGGAGAAAAGACGTCTTTTAACTTGTTTGCCTTCCTCTACCGCCTTCTCTCCATCCTTTGGGCTTCAGTTTGCAAAATATATTTGAGTATGAGACAGAAAATACAGATATCAGTAATGCATATATGTAAAAGGTTATCGGAGAGGAAAGTTGCGTCACATGCAACATGAGTTGCCGGGTAAACTTCCGAGATTAAGCACCACCCTGTAACCATAACAGACAACAGTTTCTTTTTTTGCGATGTTTCTGAGAAACTCGACAGAACTATTGATTCTTTTTGAACTAACTTCGCACCCTAAGAAACACTCTGAACGCTTAGGAAGTCATATCGCACGTTCTTAGCCAAGTCTTAGACTTCGTACTGCGTGTTAAGTTTTTTTGATTTAGGTTTCTGAAAACTAATTTATGTTAGTTTACTAAATTGTTTTTTGGGGGTGGCCAACCTATGAGGAAACTTGTTCCTTTTTCTTGGCCTTCCCCTCAGTATTATGTTAATTATTTATATTTTGCTGATAAATAGGCTGGTAGCCCCTACTTGCCTTTTAACCTCGGTTAACTTTACTCCTCTGTCAAGTGTTGAGCGGACTACTTTAAAAGCCCATTTTAGCAATACAACTTAGTGACGTATATCGGGCAAAAAAGGTGTCCGGTATAATTAGGAATGAGGTTTGCCTGGTTTTCATCCCTGTAAGACGAGAACATAAAGTGTAACAGGAGAAAGAGATTTCGATTGTCGGTGATAACGGACCCAATGGTCCTATCGATACATCGAGAAGCCCGCCTTACATTTCTGCACATCCAGATTGTGTCAGGAAAGCCAAAATCTTCAACCTGTGGAAGGAATTTAGCACTGGCGCAAGAGGGACATTAAGTGCATACATGACAGCTCCAGAATACCTGTTCTGATCTGAATAGCCCAATTTTCTAAGAATACCTGTGGTTGGACTTCTCAGAACTGACTGACACGGCTCCTTCAGCCCAGGGGCCACCATATGATCAAAAGCAAGAGAATACGATCTGTCAAAAGTCAGTGACCAACATTTTATCTTGAAATAAAAACAACCTAACCAGAACGTTCAGAAGCATATCACCTAGGTGATATGTTTCTGGTACGTTACGTCCGTACGTTACTTTATTATATGGCTAGCTCCGTGACCGGGCAAGATGAATCAAATCCTGCGCTGTGATTGGCTACCCGAGCGGGCAAGATGGAGCTATCTTGCCCGCTCGGGACTACCCGCCGTGTCCCGCAAGAAAAATATCCCCGAAAGCCATATAATAAATCCTTTATTGACCAAGCTTGTTCGGTCAAGATGGCTGGATGTTGGCCTCGTTCTTTTTTTGCGTGTTTTTGGACCTCGACTCCGTCTCGGTCCATAAACACGCAAAAAAAGAACTTGGCCAATATCCAGCCATCTTGACCTCACACTTGGTCAATAACCCATACATACTTGATTCCTTACATTGCGTCAGCATTGCAAGAACAACCTCCTTCCCAGGCTCCTTTTTCTTCCTCATATTCACAAGAAGAATAAAAGGCAAGTTTTATTTGAGTAACTGAATTATGAGAAGGCTAATCGACTGAAGATTGTGAATCGTTTTTTCTAGAATCCCGGGACTAGAATAAAGAACACCGTTTTCATTTGTGCGAGAAAGCGCAGTACTTCACGGCTACGTAACAACGTTTCCACTCGTTTAGACTGGGAACGATAGTATGTCAGTATACTTGTCAGCGGCAACATGTAGCTCCAAATGCGTCGTATCCAGTAGCAACGCGCGCCAGGATAAAACTAAAATCAAAAGACGATAGAGCAAAAAGAGTTGTACTGTTTTTGTAGTCTTGTTGTTGTAAGTTTGTCGTTCACAGCCAAGCGCCATGAGTGAAATAGAAGCTCTCGAACTTCACGCAATCATTGGATTTGCAGGTACGTTCAAATTATTTAACTCAAGACTCCTTTTTGCTTGTACAGCAATGACTTGTCTTGTAAGGTTTTAGACTTCTCGGCTGCACGGATTGGAAATGTTATAATGCTTAAGCTTACATTATGGAAACGAACGTTTTACAGGTGAAGTTCCAGGAGGCCTGTTGGTCAACAGCGACAGAGAGCATCTTATCTATCCACTTGGCAACAAAATCGTTGTGGAGGAAATAAAAGAGGAGAAAAAGGCGGCTTCAGGAGGTAGAGGATCCGCGACAAGAGTTAACGGTAAAAGCAAGAATACACCCGAAGATCGAAGGATGCGTCAGAGATTATTGTCAGGGCAAGGCGACAAAGGCCTGGCAGTTTCTTGTCTAGCAGTTTCCAAGAGTGGGAAGTATCTGGCATCTGGCGAAAAGACTCACATGGGATTTAAAGCCGATGTCATTGTGTGGGATTTTGAGAGGGGCACCATAAAACATACCCTGGATCCACTGCACAAAGTTAAAGTGGAAGCACTCGCGTTCTCTCCAAATGACAAATATTTAGTGTCCCTTGGAGGGCAGGATGATGGATGGTAAGTCAACTGTATTGAACGAGGTTGCATGTGATAGCAGAAATTATCATCAAGGCTAGTGGTTGTGTTGCCATACAGACAACAGAGACCTAATTGATAATTTTGCTATCAGGGGAAAACCTCATCTTTTATGAAGTGTGTAATTGTTCATTAATCAAAATTATAACAAACTTCATGGCTCTGATCAGCTATCAGTAACCCCTGTTTTTGCCCAAATAGGATATTGCACACATTGCAAGTGTAATCAGACATTTTATTATATGACTAGCTCTGTGAATGGGCAAGATGAATCAAATCCTGCACCGTGATTGGCTACCCGAGTGGGCAAGATGGAGCTATCTTGCCCGCTCGGGACTGCCCATCGTGTCCCACAAGAAAAATTTCCCTGAAGCTTGTTCAGTCAAGATGGCTGAATATTGGCTCATTCTTTTTTTGCGAGTTTATGGACCTTGACTTCGTCTTGGTCCATAAACTCGCAAAAAAAAAAGAACTTGGCCAATATCCAGCCATCTTGACCTCACAATTGGTCAATAACCCATATGTATATGGCATGCAAGTAATTGGACAGTATGTGTCATTTTGCATGGGCTGCATTTTGGACAGTTAAACATGCTAGTAAGAATAAGTTCTCTTTCTTGTGTATCTTGCTCAGAGACAAACTCAACTTTCATAAGTGTATGGTTATGGTAATTAGAGATGGTTCCAAAAAGCAATTTTGAGGAGGGTTTAAGCCATAGGCCTCTTTGTTGTAGTGGAGAGGGCATCTGCCCTGGTAGATGTTTGCTATTTGACGCATTTTGTAAGACCTAGAGTTTTATCAGCATGCTGAACTGGTAACTCTTTGATCATGAAATGATCAAAAATTTTTTGTAGCTCCATAGCTGTCAAATGAGTGATTCCAGAAAATATCCATACTTAACCAAGGGAGATATCTTTATCTAAACCCTTCCTTAGCTTCAGAAAATTAATTCCAAAATCCTCAACCCCATCCCCCACCTCCTCCTTTGCCTTAAAGTATTCCAAACTGTTTTATCCCCCATGCTTTTGGAACTCTCTAATCATTCAAACCCCCCTTCCAGAATTCCTGCTTTTTCTTTACAATGATTTGAAGAGCCCTCTCTCAGTTTTTACATTGTTCAGTAATTGCTGTATTGGTGGCAGTACTGCAGAGGTTAGACCCTTCTAATAAGTTGTACTAAGGATGCCATGTCTGCAGATTTCACTGTGGTACATTGGTAAATATGTTTTATTGATGGCTTGGTTTTTCTTAAATTGGTTAGCTTTTACAAGGGTTTCATGAAGGGTAGGGCACTGGGCAAATTTCCAGGCTATGAGGCTGATTTTTCCTTCCTAGTTTGACCATCTGACTCAGGAATTTTTTTGTTAGAAAGAAGTTCAGTTCAAAAAGTTTTGCCTGACTCTAAAAACCAGTTGCCTTCCTGTTGAAAACGTTAATGAAACACCTGATTTACAGGGCTTGAAACTAACAGTTAGCACATAGCCAAAGACTAATAAGAAAGGGTTTGGTTATTTAGTTTTGTACCCCTGTGTACTAGCCACCTTGGTTAGGGGAAAACTTGAGAACAGTTAACCCTAAATATGCAGCAGTGAATGAGCAGTTGCATAAACTTTCACGAAAAAGTCTAAATTACTATTCAGATCACCTAGGAGAGTCAATACAGAAGAGTCTTCAAAGAAAGATAGTGTCTGCAAGTGAATTTATGAAAGATCATATATTTGAACTGCGGAGAGGGATATGAAGACATGATTAATCATCGCAGTTAATATTATACACAACTTAGGCAGCTGTGAAATTTAAGCCTGAAAAAATTTCAATTCAAATTCAAGATTTTTTTTCAGTCTTTAATTTCACAGCTGCCTAAGTTATGTAGATAACTGTGATGATCAATAATTATGTCTTCATAAAGATGGCTTATGATGTCTTTTTTCTGAAAAGTGTAAAAACATATTTTATTTAGCTTTCCAATGATTAGTCACAGATAGTGTATTTTTGCTATTATTGTCTGCTGGACCAGAGCCCCTGCCTCCTCCCACCTTCTCACTGTTCCATTACCTGACTAGAGGAAGCTTATTTTGTCTAGAAGCATAACTCATTAGCAGTGACATCTTGATAACCACTAGGCCAATATGTAAAAGTTTATCTTGAGCCATGATTTGTAATAATCCTCAAGGAATTCCCTTTTTCGTTGTGTGTAGTATTGTCGTGTGGGATGTCAAGACAGGCTTGGCTATTTGTGGAAGTACAGCCGGGGCTCCCAGTGCTGGTTGTACATTTGCAGTTGCTTATGCCAGCTTGAGTGATGAGATGTTTGTCACTGGTGGAGAGTAAGTAAAAAATATAATTTGTTTAATTTAGTACTTCATGAAACTTACTTGTAAATGTTAGAGACTTGAGTAACCTACATATTTGTATTTTCCTTGACTAAAAGCCTAAGAACAACTTTAACCCACATAATGTCTAAAAAGTACACATTTCAAGATAAGAAAAATGCAAAAGTAATGAGGTCAGAGCCTAATATTGAACTTGACAATCCCTTATTCACACCTGAAAGATACTGCTAGAGAAGTATGAAATGAAAAAAGTTACACCATAATGACAATCATATTAATTTTAGATACCAGACAATGACCACCTTTGTGGTTCTGACCCATTTATTTATCGAGTTATAGAAACATAAGTGGAAGCTTGGGAAAATGAGAAATACTTTGGGAACATGAGCCAATAGGTGAGTGTTTCCACACCTTTTTTTAGTTCTCCCAAACTTTCACAGGTGTTTCTATTAAACAATTAGATTATGAGCTCAAAATTTCTATCACGCATAGAAATCGAGAGCGAATAATCTAATTGTCTTAGTATAAATCTACTAGTCGTTCAAAACTTTATCGAAATCCTCTTCACAGACACTTCAGAAACGCCAAGAAGCACCCATCATTTTGTTAACCAGTGCACACCGCTACGCTACTCACTATCTATCACAGAATAGTTAGTGAGTAGTGTAGCTAATCAGACAATGGCATTTCTGATAGAAGGCTAATGGATTTATACTAAAACTCAATAGAAACACAGAGAAAATGTTTTTCATCTTTTTAAGAAAACAGCCCAACAAAAACTGTGAACTATGTGACTACTACAACTTTTGCATGTTTGTATTGAGTCATAGAAATATGATTATCATTTTTAACCAATTTCTTTGGGCTATTTTCTAAATTACTATGGTAACAGGCAGTTCAAACTGTTTGCTTACATAACGAATTTTGACAACACCAACACAAGACATTCAATAGTTTACAGAGGATGCATCAGTCAGGAAGAACACAAAGACTGACTAACTTAGGATGACCTAAATCTTCTGCCAAAGCCTAAATAGTCCCTAAACGTCCTGTGACACCTCACTAGCCTCTCCATCATGCCGTCAGAATAATAATTTCTGACTGATTTGTGCATGACTCAATTGTTAGAAATTTCATCCCGTTTAAATATCAGCCACTGAATGTCTCTTAATTATGGCATGTATATCTTTTTTCCCATTGTACTTCCAGTAAGACTTTGAGGGTTTGGGAACTTGACGTAGAAAATCGCAAGATACGTCCTGTTGAAGTCTCTATGGGACAGTTAAAACGTGCAGTTAAATGTATTCAGGTAAGTGATATCATATTATTATATGTAAATTCTTGAAATGGAGATCAGTAGCTATCAGTGTATAGCATCGATATATAGTATATAGCATAGCAGAGACACCATCAACTGTGTTATAACAGAAATGACTATGATGGCAAATTTACAATACTGTCATTGCATGGACTTAACTTGGGAATTCTTTTAATTTCTGAGCAGATGAGTAATGATGACTCAAAATTTTACTGTGGAACTACCACAGGGGACATTCTTGAGGTAAATTATTTTAGTATGGATAATATATAGTAAATAATTTGTAGATTTTGCACATTAGTATCTTGTTAGGTTTCTTTCTTTTTTTCTGTGCCTTTAAATAGTATGCAGACTCTAAAATTCAAAGTTCAAGTGACAAATGGGTTTTTCGCTACCATCAATCAAATGTTCAATGGCCCCTCCTAGCTTCCGACTTCTGCCAAGCACTGTTTTGTTGTCTGAACTGTGCTCAACGATTTGATTACCGCGCACTCTGCAGTAGTCAGAAGCTGGGAGGAGCTGCCGAACATTTGATTGATGGTAGCGAAAAACGCATTTGTCGGTTGAGCTTTGAATTTAAGAGTCCGCAAGTTATTGAAAGGCGCAGTAAGCGTTGACAGCATACTGAGCTTTTCCTGTTGGCAAGTAGTGGATGCAAATGTTTGTCTGTCTGCACAATTACTCTGACTGTAATATGTGACAAAATGAGCTTGAAATTATTTTGTAATCCCATACAACACCACTTCATTACTCATACTTTGTGCAATATCCTTTGCCTGGAAATGCTTTCAGATCAATTTGAAGAGTAAATTGATGACTAACTATGGCCCCAGTGACAATGAGCGTTTCAGCCTTGGAGTGCTGGCTATTCGTATTCTCATGGATGGGAATTTGTTGGTTGGTGCTGGTGATGGAACAGTTGCCATCATGAAAATTGTTAAAGGAAAATTCAAGAAAATTCAGTGAGTTCAGCTCTGTTTCTAGAATTAATTAATTAATTATATATCTGGAGTGCACGTTTGTCATAAAAATAATGAAAACCCAGTTGTAGCCTCTTTGGCTGAAAATAGAGTTGAGGTCAGCACACACGAGGGGGCTAGTCCCTGCAACTAGTCCCCAGAAGGGTTTACACAAAGGGACTGGTCCCAGGGATTTGTCCCACGAATAGTTCACACGAAGCATAATTTTTTGAGAAACAAGTTGCAGGCACTTGTCCCAATGAATTTGTGGGACTAGTTGCAGGGACCAAATTTTAGTCCCTGCGACTGGATTTTGTGGTAAAAATAGTTAGTTCACATGACGGCACTTCGTGTGTTTCGACCTCTAAATACAAAAGTAAAACACAAAACATAGCATACATTGTGCACCAACACCTGCCCTCACCTGCAAGATGATTATATACTTAGTAAAACTCAGTCTGATTCTCTGACACTGATCGTTATCATGAATTTTAGGTCTGTCCAAGTGGATGGTGGAATTACATCTATAGCCTTGCGAGGCCAAGGACATCAGGTTTGCAATGAAGTTAACTATGTTTATTTTTATGTTATTATATTGTTTCAAATGAAAAAATAACTACTACTGGCCACAGTTAACAGCTCTAGTCAACTGCTTTCTGGTGTAGTAGAAGATAACCCTGAACTGATGAGAGATAATACCGTCTTGTTTTACCAACAGTAAAATCAGAAAGTTAAAGTTAGCGTTTTTATGGTAAAACAGATAGGCCTTCAATTGAAGAAATAGTAATTATATTTATAGCCCCCTAGCAGGCTAGAAAATTCAAACCAACTGAAAGTTGTCAAAATGTTTTAAACAATGTTGCTCTTAAAACTTTGGTGTAGCAAGTGATTGCCTATCGATCCAAGAATGATTCACTCAGGTACAGTCTGGGTGTGCAGGCATACGGTTTAACCCACTCCTCTGATTTGCAAGTCTGCAAAAGTGACATGCGTTAGTTAAATAAACTTTTTTAGGCTTAATTAAAAGTTTTATTTAAACTCCATATCTTACATTACACTACTTACAAGTTACAGTACATTAATTACAATGTAATGCTTGTTATTTACAACACGTTACAAATAACCTTTACAAGTTAGAATAAGTCCTCTACTAAATTATAGTCACTAGGCCTATTTCCAGAGCTTATTTGAATTAACTTTGACGTACTGTAATATTATTATTTTGCAGTTTTTCATAGGGACGAAAAACTCGCAGATGTACCTGTTCAGTTACAGTAATTTTGAAGAATATGACAGGATCAAGACCTGTCACTGTTCCCCAGTCAATGATGTCATATTCCCTTGGTAAGTCAACATTTAAACCCGTAGCATGCTTCAAGAAACTGACTGCTCTGGATGTAGAGGGCTGCAACCTTGAAACATATGCTTTTCTAGAGTAAACTGTTGTTGTTGAAACCTATTCCACACAAGTTTTGCCTTCAAGTTACTCTCAAGCATTTCTTTTAGCAACAATTTCGCATTAAATTTTGCGAGAAATTAAATGTACAACGTATTTGACCAGTCGCCACTGGCAATTTTTTAGGTTTAGCTGACAAAATACTACTTAAACCAACATGTAATTAAATTTCGTCTTGCCATCAACTCTGTGATCTTGGGCCACTCACGCCTGTATGTCCATCATGCAAACCTTACCAAATCATCCATTGTCTAACTTATAACTCAGTTGGTTTTAACTAGCCTGTGTATGTGTTTACAGTGGCAGTTCAGACCTGATTCTGACTTGTGCTAAGGCTGAGATCCGTATTTGGTCGACAAAGACGAACCAGGAGGTTGTACGCATCACAGTTCCTAACATCACATGTAACGCTATTGATATCATGCGTTCTGGAAACAGCATCATAAGTGGTAAGACTAACTTCATTGCTAAACCTTTGGGGTGAAATACTCCCTGGGACTTTTAGTTGGAGTGGTCCACCCAGTTCATCAAAAATCCTGACTCTAAGATAGACAGAAATACGTCATTTTGTATGTTTCCGTTTGCAGATCTGTTCTCTTAAATCCATGCTCGTTTTGAGACCTGCCTGTTCGCGTATCTGAGTTTCAAATTGCGCTTTGTTGCTATGATTGAATGGGATTTCTTTGGTTTCATCTCCTTCCTTTTTCTTTGAAGGTGGAACGGCCCGATGAAGAAGAAAGATATGCGTACATGTGTGTTCGCTCATGTGTTTTCCTAGCTTCAGACCAGAAAGCTAACTCATTTTAAATTTCTGATTGAAACGGCGAAATCATTGACCCATTTTCTGACCAAAGCGGCTCAAAACCTAAGTGTTTTAAGCTGGCACAATATAGATTGAGATCAGTTGTTCAAAGTTATAATGTTACACTAAAAATACTTACTGTAAGAAAATGATTACTCTTGTGTAGTTGTAAAACTGGACGGGGTTAATTTTCTGCAATGATAGTAGACATAATAAGCCCAGACGTTGTGTGTTTTGTTACTTTTATCTTGTTCAGGTTGGGATGACGGCAAAATACGCGCATTTACACCAGAGAGCGGCAGGTTAATTTATCAGATAGAAAACGCCCACAAGAGTGGCGTCACAGCTATAGCGGCCGTTGGTGACGAGAAGCGTATCATCAGCGGGGGAGGGGAGGGTGAAGTACGTGTTTGGGAGGTGGGCGGCAGTGGGAAACAGAAAGGATCCATTACTGGAACACTGAAAGGAGCCATTAAAGAACATACAGGTAACAATTACAGAGATAACCACAACAAACAAAGCTAAACAACAACAGTTGTTTTTTTGTAAACATTTTATCCTATTAATCATGTCCTTAGGTTTTTCGTTTACCTGAAAATGTCAACACCCAAACCACAAGGGGTTCTATATTCGAAAATCTCTTCCATCGATGCAAACCTAAAACGAATTGCCTAGTTTTTTAAAAATTACTTTACTAGTGCTCTGAGGTTACAAAAGAGTTGTAACTGTGAGACAGGCGTTTAGGAGGCTTTGATCTCAAATTGAAAAAGTTCGGCTTGCAGACTTTTTCAAACTCTGCCCTTTGTTCTTGAAAAATTGCTCGAAACTAAGTGCAACATCTCCCTTTGACAATCTTCATCTTGGCATTTTGGGCGCATCTCGTATATGAACAAAGGTACTTACTCATATTCTCATTGCTGTTTATGAGCTCTTTCTATTTGTGTACCATTTATCATGACTTGTTCAAACCAATGAAAGCAAAGATAGGGTTTTTGTTTTTGTGCCAATCAGGTACAGAACCGGGACCACACGTGACATGGCACAAAGACTTGTAATTGCCTAAGGAGTCACTGCCTCGGACTGAAGTATCTCAGTTGTTCAGGAGTTCGTATCTTTCTGAGCTCAACAAACTGTCTTCCTTGCCCCTTGCTTCCTCTGGTTTTATCTCTGCCTCCTCCACAGGTTTTTCTTATTTTTTTTAGTGCAAGGGGCGATTGGGGGACTGGGAGTGAGCAAGAAGGTGCGAGCGTGAGCTGGTAGCGAGTGAGGAGCTCGAACGCAGGGAACCATTATTCCCTGCGCCCCTCCTCACTAGTTAATTATTATATCTTTCACTATCGCGAGGGCGGGCTGGGGACGAGGCAGGTTTTGTCCAATATTTTCGTCAAATACATATATATAACTCAAATTACTGGTTAACAGCTTTTCTTGATATTTTTCGTAGCTGCCGTGACATGCATAAAAGTTCGTCTCAACCGATGTCAACAGGTAACTTCAGTTTCCAATGATAACCACCGTTGATTTTTGATTTTGATGTAACAATGTAGACCCCTCTTGTGACTCACATTAATTTGATCTTTCTTCCTAGCTGGAGTGTGTATCAGCCAGTAAGGACGGCACGTGTATTGTCTGGAACTTAGAGTAAGTATAAGTGTTGTCCTCTTTACTGAAACAGCTCTGAAATGTTCGTTTGTTTTTCATCGTAGACAATACAGTTAAGTCTGTCGGAAAAGGAATAAATAGGTTTGTTGCTTGTTGTGAAAATATTGATTTTCGTTTCATGGCGACTTTGAAAAATTTCTTCACGAAAACCTGACAAGAAACCTACCATTGAGCTGTTAGCTGTCTGAGCCAGTATATTTAGCTGATTGAACCGCTACTAAACGTACAAAATAACTTTTTTTTCCTGGAATAATCGACGTGAAAATGCCAAGTTCGACAAGAAAGAACGTAATAATATGTTTTGGACTTTGTGTGCGAGATACAGAGAAGGCGATTGGAATTCCTCGCTAAATACACATTTTTGTTTTTTACTTTTCTAGGGCAATGGGACGGAGCGCAATCGTATTTGCCACTACCATGTTCAAGGCGGTCTGCTACAGTCAAGATGAAAGCCAGATCATTACAGCTGGTACAGACCGCAAAGTAAGCCACGCTATACTCAGTGATTCCACCAATCTCTTCATGCAAAAACGTACAGTTTACTTACAAATCAGAATACTACGGAAACGAGACGCGAAGAATACGCATGAGTTACGCTAGAGTCGACAAGTACGAGTTCAGCCCTGGGCGGAGTCAGTTTGTTGTGTTCTTTTGCAAAAAAAAGCCTCTTTTCACCCAAGAATATAAATGGCAATAGCGTCAGGGAACTATTTAGGAAACAGACCTAATGCTGATGGGAGGTGGGGGGGGGGGGATTGGGGGGGGGGCACCGGTGATGGACTGGTATCTCAGGGGAGTAGGATTACTCCAAGTGAGTTTATGCTCCAGAAACTAGAGATTGCTCCTCCAGTCACTTGAAATCAAGTAGACTTTAAGAAGGAATCAACCTGAAGTCCGAGTAACAAGCGGACAACAACTTTGTACCGAGATTATTTACATCATATTGCAAACTTGTGTGACTGTTTTCAATGTCTTCTCAGAAGAAATCATTTTTAACAACACCGAATATCGATAACAAATTTTGAGAAGTTCATATAAGACACATGAAATTGCTGGTGATATGAAACTGATTATGAAATTTTACTTGTGTTTGGACAGTTCTTCTGAACTTTGAAATTTATTTTCTCGAGTTCCCATGTTAATTGTTTTCGGTGTTATTTCGGGCAACTATTTATATCTTTAACTTTAAGAAAATGTAAAAAGGACTGTAAAATACCTAAAATAATTCTGGTACAAGGCTTTTCTCGACTATAAACTGAAATTGCTCGATTTCCTATGGGATTTCGTCTTAACACTTAAATCTTATGCCAACAGATTGCGTACTGGGAAACTTTTGATGGATCTCAAATACGCGAATTGGAAGGATCAACGCGCGGCTCTATAGATGGAATGGACCTATCCCCTGACGGCTTACACTATGTCACTGGAGGAGATGACAAAGAAGTTGTGGTATGTGATGTTTTATTTCCTCCGATAAAGATGAAAAGCTTCAGTTGCGAGTAATTTTTTAATGTTTTCCTTAAAGTATGACTTTAATTTTGCAAGCAACATTTATGTAAACGTACTTGCAACGTACAATATTGAACCAATTGCACCAAGAATACGGTAGCTCGCAATACTTCCAAGAGTGGGATACTAACGGTTCTTGTTATCTCTCACGATCGCTGCATGATTTCTGAATTGTCATGTCTTTGTTGTTTAGCTCAGGATATATATTTCCCCCTACTGGTACAATATTCCTTAGTTGAATTTCTATGTTCTTCGCACTTGTCTCTTTGATATTGTATTGTTATCGGAAGGAGAAATAGGATTTTTATAACAGTGACGTGTAAATGGAAACCCGCCATTGCTTTAATTACTCAATCAGGTAATAAACGGTTCGTTAGACGTTAGATATGGGTTTCTGTAGCATTTTAAACAGGCAATGCATTTCAGAGGGTTCAGTACGTGGAGAGGGCTGACCTTTACCCATTTTCCAGAGGCAACATATTGTCCTGTTTTGATGAAGTATCAACTCTTTGCAACATTAGCTCTTGCTATATTGAAAGCATCGCATCGGTTGAAAAATGCAGTATGTTTTAACTATGAAAGTAGGGACCCCCGAAACTCACGACTCTAAGAAAGACAAAGTAGCGACAGAAAAAGGCTGCTAAGACCGAAAAGTAACGAGGGCCGCTACGTTCGGTATATTTTAGCCTCTTCCAGGCGTTGAGTTAGGGGAGAGGCTGGGTCTACTTTCTTTAATATGTAAATACAACCTTTCTTATTAGGTGTGGAAGTACAACGAGGGACAGAAAACGCATGTTGGAAAAGGTCACGCAGGGGGGATAGCAAGAGTGAAGATTTGTCCTCACCAAAAGTGGATTGTCTCCATAGGAACGGACGGAAGCATTCTGAGATGGAAATATCCCCACTAAAGATCCTTACTTGTTATTGTATAACTCTGCCATTACGTTTTGTATGAGACTTGAGACAGCTGAAGTGTATATAGGTTGCTAATGTATGCAACATTCGAGTCTTGAACTGTCATGTTTACCTTTTGTTAAGATCAGATGCTCAAAATAACACTGAGCTCTTTGTAATTATTCCCTCTTTTTTACGTTAAGGGTAGATTTGTCGGTGAATTAGGACTTCCCATTTTTTGGGTGTCAATTGTTGCAGATGCCTGTGTAATTTTTTGAACTACTTAATTTAAAGTATTATTCAAATGCGAGGTTCAGTATTCAAATGTGTGTACAGCTCGATCCTTTCTGCGCAAATTGACAATTTTTGCGAAGCACTGTTGCTATTTTGGCAAAACATTAACATTTGCTATGAACAAGACACGCATTTCTTAAAAGGTTGGACGTTTAATCTGACATTCTTTCAACTCTGCTTGTCGCAAAAATTTTGATTATTTTCTTACGGGCAGATGTTAGGGAAGACACCATATTTTATGTAAAAACAGTGTGTTGTTGTAGTAATGCTCCCTCTTAGGTTTGCGGCGCATTTCATTAGCATAAATATGTATAGTTAAAAGGTCATTAAATATTGTAGCCTTGTTGAAAAGTCTCGTTTACAATTTTTCTTTCTTGAAATTTTTAGAAATTAATTCCTAGAAAAGAGATTGTTAGATCTTCTTTTGTCTAGAGTGCGCACGCATATCAGGAGGTTAGCAGCTATTTCGATTTTGTACGTATTAACAAAACCGACCTTTTTACATTGACAAGAATTTATGACATGGAACTTAAGAATTGAGATTAAAAAGCGCACAATTTGGCATTTATGAGAAAAAATATTGCATAAACGATTGTCTAAAGGTAAATAGGGAATTCAGTCAATAATTATTAAAATATTTACAAAACCGGCGTAACCCGTCAGACATTGCTTCCTGTGTTAAATATATGTAAAAACTAAACTCGCTCGCAGATGTAGAAGATGCCGATTACAAATGAACCACATTTCATTAGCTTGTTGCCGTAAACTCTTTCATGACGTCCTTTATAAAGTGATTTATCCCACTTGTCTATGTTTTACATGTAACCGTTGTTTTTACACAACTGAAATGGAAATCAAAATAAAGTGGAGCAAAGAGATGAAAATCAGTCGCGCTTCCGAGGTGGTGAAGATTTTCATTGTGGAATTTACAAAGCACTGTCTTGGGCGATGAACCGGCGCCGCAGAATTCTTCCTCCAAATATCTATAACTTTGTTTTTAGGTTATCTTTTCGCTTTCGGATCAATCCTCACAAGCAGTGAGGTCAGGTTTAATTATAGGTGAGCGACCCATCGTTTTAGCGGGTTAGAATGAAACGAAATAATGTTTTGAGCTTGTTAAATGGCCTTAAACCAGGGGCCTTAAACATATTTCTTGTTTTGGCGGGCGTTTGGCAATTTGTATGACCTATTTTCTTTATAACATTTCAGTTTTCGTCAATTTATCTTCAGTTAGTTGACTGGATGGTTTACTTTTAATTTATCAGGTCGGATCTTGTTTTCATAATTGTTGCTGAGTTACCACTAAATAACCCCAAAACAGGTTCAACACATTGTAGTTAAATGAGCAGGCACTCCGCCGCTATACTGGGTAAAAAGGTGCAGCCAAATTTATGCGTAGGCGATTCCCGTTTCACAAGGTTTGAAACAGGAAAACATTTTTTTAACGGTCTGTTTGGCAGCTTGTTTGATCCCTTGAATTCTCCAACAGTACAGAAGCGGATTTAGAGAAGAATTGAACAAAACTAGAGTTCCGCACCAGTAAAAGGCCGCCGTAACACGATCGTCCCAGCCTGTGTACTGACCGACGATCTTCAGACAAACGTAGGGAAGGTAACAGACAGAAAGAGACGCATACACATACAGAGTGCTATAAAAAGACCTTCTGTACGTCACCATGTTAAAGCAAGAGTCATCTACACTTCTTTGATGCTCAATTGATTGTAGATTACGTTTAGTGCAGTGAAAAACTTGCCTTGTGCTTTGCTTGCGTATCGCACTGTACACCAGAATGCAACATACAGAACTAACGAGCGCGCATAGAAAGATTCCACCGTAATTTGCCCCCAAATAAAGAGGATAATACCAGACGTATGCTGATGACATGACCGCGCTTAAAATGTGTGAAAATATAAGAGTCAAAGATACTCTTCTGAGTGTCACAGTTTCTCTGTATCTGAATTTCAAGCGCAATGCGAGGAGGCGATCTACACTGATGGCTGTCATTGTCAGTAGTGAGACTGCACATAAAAACACCGATAAAACGTTGTGAAGAGCGTGGATTGAGCCGTGAGAATTGCTTGAATCGCCGTGTGAGTTCATCTCGGTTAAAAGATATGCCAGGTACAACGGATGTCCAATGAGGCCAACACCAAGATCAGACAGAGCTAAGCTTAAGTACAAAGCTTTAGATGGAGCGTGAAGTGAAGAATTCTTTCGCAGCGAAATAGCGATCACGATGTTTCCAAACGTGGCTGTAAATGAGAGCAGGACATTAAGAACGGAATTCCCTATATATGATACGAAGAGAACGTGGGATAACTTTGGAGCAGTTGAAGAGTTGAGGAAGCTCTGCTCTGTCATGTTGTAGGAACAAATTAGCTCTCTTTTATCGCCAGAAATCAACAGTGAGATTTTGGTGCGACGGAGTCACAAGCCGGCCGGTAAAATCGGAACAAACATTTCAACGTGGCTAGCTGACTGCCAGATTCATCTGGCGAAAAACTGATGAAAGGATATACGACTTTGAATTCAAGGAAGTGAAGTGATCACGTGCTACAGATCACTGAAACAAAAGGAAAATGAGTCATTTTAGTTGTAATTTAAACAATAAAAGAAAAACAAGATACAAATAACAGCGCCGATCTTACCGATAACGCACCATGTTTTGTAATTTTTACCAAACTCAAACAAACCGTACTTGTATTTGTGGATTATGCTGTATTCCTCTCTGAATATTTCTTGGTTCCCTAACTTGGGAACAGCTGAATGCTTTTGACTGTTTTATTGATCTGGTTTTTTACGTTAATCTGTGTTTATTCTAAACTGTCACGCTAACCAACTGAGTAGAGACAATTTCTATTCATTTGGCCAATCAGGTTGCAAGATCTCGTCAGTAATTGTCGATCAGCATTTATATACGCAGTTAGATGACTTGACTCATGTTTTGTCTGACAAAAATGAGACGCGTGGATTGTTCAGAGTGATGAAAGTACTGAAAAAAAAAGTTTCCAAACAACACGCAATCGTGCAATCCGTCTTAAGATGTATTAAGTTTTATTGCAAGTGTTCAGTTGGCAGAAAAATGCTTACGTATAGTTTTAAAAAATTATAAGCAAGAAGTACGCCCTAATGGAAAGGCTCATGTTTTGAAACAGGATACCGCCATTGCCATTAGCACACATACATATATGGCTTTGTACAGATTCTTTCTCCGGATTTATCACCAGTTTAGCGTGAGCAATTGATTCAGTTTTAATTCTACAGGAAGCGAAAAATAGTCGATAGATCCGAGAAGCTCAGAAGCTCTCCACTCTGTTGTAAATGTGCTCGAGAAAGTCTTGCAAATTGACACCCAACATAAAGTTTTTATTTGGGAATGAATGATTAACAACCGTTACAGAACAAACTCTTCTTTCTGGGGAAAAGGGAGACACACATGCTGTATTTTCAAGCCGTTCAGTAAACAGGTGTTGAACCAAGTTCACCGGTAAAACATCTTGAAAAATTTGGCCTAACGTGTCCATGTCCCCGGTCAAAATGAATCTTCGGCATTCTCGAACCCAGAGCTATTCGTTTTTGCGTGCAGAAAGCTGGGGTCGAGAATGAATCTTCCCCCATCGAAACACCCAATCCAGATTATTTGTTTGGGAAACTATTTTAATACAACAGCACAACAATGAAAATGAAAAGACCACCGCGATAGTAACGACGTACAGCTTCCGTTCGAAAGTACACCTGTCATTGGTCGAGTGATGCACAAACGAGTGACGAACCGCAACCACCAGCAAAGATGGGTCGGAGAGTAGGGTGGGTGAGATGTGGAATTGACTGTTCAAAAAGGCGCTCAAGAAAATTAAGGCCTGGCTTTGAGACTTTAAAGTGAGGGGGTGGTCTAATTTTTTAAGCATTTTAAAAAACGCCAGAAAACTGATGGTAATGATAGACAATCCTTATTTGCGAATGTCTTTGTTTTTTTCTCTTAAATTATGACTGAAAGACTGTGTGGTTTTTGTATGATTCTGTTCAGACTAAACACTGATTTTTTCAAACCGACATGGAAATTCATGATTATTCTTTAAAAGGGGGTTGTTAGAGGTATTATAGCCACCGATATTCCACGATCTGAATACACCACCATTTAAGAGTTGATAGCCTGTATATAAAAGTAAATCAAAAAATATAATGCATAGATAATATAATGAAGGAACAGATGACACCAAATCGTTTGCTCGCCACTCCAGCTAGTACCCTGAATAAAATTTGAAACTTCCGTTGTTCGACCTTCGGGCTACGTATCCAGCACAAATCTTAACTTCGAGATTTCACCGTCGCTCTATACTGCAATCGTGCAAGATTGTTGCCATAAGGTTTTAAGCAAAATTTTCAAAAAGAATTTGAGTTTAAGTTTTGGTACAAAAAAATTTGCATAGCGACAGATTTGGTATATTATCAAAATTAAACTGTCACACCTATTTTATATATAACAGGTGGTTCATTTAACCCCTTTTTTAATCCTTCGATGACAATAATTAAACTGGAATTGCAAAGACGAAAAACTCCCGAAGGCAGCACAGTTTGTGTGACCGTGAACAACTGAAGTTCAAAATGTCTTTCCAGCGGAGAACTTTCAGGTCTATCAGCTTTTACAAATGATACGAAGATTCAGTTTGCACAGTATACTCACGCTGAAAGTTGACTCCTCACCCGTCTTCAGGTATATGTCAGTAGCTTTTTTCTTAAGTATTTGAGGACCTTTCAGTTTCATCAGACATCAGCAAAATGGCAGGTGTCGCAACCCAATCTTATAAACACTTCTACCTCATATAACCATGCGGCCTCCCGTTGGCAAACGTTCAAAGAATTGATGTTTTTGTATGCCTATTCGGCTGGTGATTTTAATGACAAAAGCTGAAAAGACTGCCTATTGGTCCCAGTTTATTTCACGTCAACTAAATAACAGCTTCCTCATAAACTCATTTCCACAATTCTCCAGTAAGCTTTTTAATTGCTCCGTATTGCACACAAGACAGTCAGGACGCTTGCTTTGTTTTGCTGGCGCCAAACTGTCATTGATAAGTGTCAAAACAGGGGAATACCTATCGGGTTATGTCATGTTAAGAATTGAATAGACATGAAAAAACATAAGTGAATATATAGTACTAATTAACTGATGACAAGTGTTAAATGGCCTGAGATTTGAACCGACCATTGAAACATGACCTGACATCAGTTCTAACTAACATTGTCATCCTGCGTTTAAAACTGTTATTAAACCGAACGAATTGAACGACACATAAACATTTTATTAGACGAAAGATTAAAAAAAATTATAGCAGATTACCAGTTCCCCAGTTGCTAGTTGTGCCTTAGTAGGCTTTGATCCGTGATCACTGCTAAGCGGATTTGGTTTTTAACTATTTTTAGAAAAACAACTGGGAAAACAATTACGAAATCAATTACAAATCTTGCTCCCTAATGTTCCTCCGTTTTTTATTGTTAATTTGCAATTTTGGACACACATGAACTGTAGAAAACTTACCTGAAAAAAAAATGATGCCGGCGTGATTGTTCACTGCTTTTTGATCCACATTTCACATTTGTGGCCAGCGACAACAGGTCTTCGTGATTTGTGCGCTAAATGGGAACACCTTTTTAATTTTCAGGTGCAGTTAGGCCAATTACACTGAGAAGTTTTGACACCGCGGCGAAATTGTTTATTAACGATTTCCTTCGTCATTATGACTATTTTAATAGGCGATTGCATTATGGCCTAACTTGGGCAATTTTTATTTAAACCCCACTGTCGCGGTTTAATACTTGAAACAAGAAAGGAGAAACTAAATGAATTCTGGTAGTTGTGGTCAAAGAAAGAAACCGTGAATGTTTGTTATTACTGCCGAACAAGTGTGACGAGTTCATTTGAAAACAGGAAGTATAATTAAATTATTTAAGGCTGGAAATGAAACGTTTAATACTTAAATAGGTTTATTTTAAAAAAGGAAAAAACTCGAGCAAGAAAATTTCTTTCCAATTCGTGTACTAGTTACAAATTTCGTTCAGTTTTCGATGTCAACCCATATTAAAGGATGGTCAGTAGTCACATTACAATTGAGTTACTCATTCCTTGTTTTCAGTTTCCACATTACTAGTCAGCCCAGAGTGTCACTCTTGCTAGCCTCCCGAGTTCGCTGCCAAACCACTAATGTGACAACCATTAGAGTGCGTTACAGTTTCACCGAAAGCTCTGGTGACGTGTCTTGAATGCTATATATTCAAGGAATGATATTAATATCGGCTTTGCTGAAGTGAAGTCAAGAGAAAACGGTTCTGAACTTGTCTCACATCATGACACCTCAAGCCATTGTTATCAAAGCTCTCTTCATATTATCACTTGTTTCCCTTGGTATGTATTGTTACGACTTATTATTTAATTTATTTCAAATCGATGACAAGTATTAAAGTTTCTTCCTTAGGCCCAGTTCAGACGTCGTGCTTCTGCCGTGTCGAACTAAATTCAGGAATTAAGTTCGACAAAAGCACGGCAGAAGCACGGCGTCTGAATCAAACTTTTGAATTAAGTTCGGCAAACAATTAAGTTCGACAAGCTCTGCCGTGCTACACGACTCTGGCACGGCAGCGATTCAAACGTCGTGCTTCTGTCGCGCCAAACTAAATTCATAAATTATGTCAATGTGTTTTGGCGAGATTTCGTTCCCTCGGGGAGTTAGGAGGAGAATTGTTACGAGGCTTCAGTAAACCCTGGATTTGATTCGACTCTGGCACGACGTCTGAATCAGAGTTGATTTCCTGCCGTGCTACAGTCGAACCAAATTGCAATTTAGTTCGGCACGGCAGAAGCACGACGTCTGAACTGGGCCTTAGGCTACCGCATTCGCAGTTAAATTCCGAGCCTTCGGGTCCAAAATCTACCGTATTAATTGTTTAATAAACGTATTGCCACGAGATGGTTTAAAATTCAAAACACGTTCTCGGGTTCAAAGTTGGTATCTTTGTTCACTTTTTTCATTTTCCAAAGTCACGAGATTCAGTTTAAATTTGGCAATATTGATGATCTTGTAAAATTCAACTGATTTTCCACAGAATGGTGCATTTTCTATCATACAAAAAGTAGTTTCGGCTCGAGCGACTATTTTCAACATTTAATTATTGAGGGCCTTCATACAGTCGAACCTCCGGTTGCGACCACCTCTCATAAGCGTCCACCTCTCCTCAGCGACCAGTTTTCCAAAATACTAAAAGTTTTCAAGTCAAATCAATATATTTGAAACCTCTTGTAAGCGACCACCGCTCATAAGCGATGGCGACCTCTTTTAGAGCTAAAAGTTTGAAATTTTCTTTTGATTTTAACCTCCTGTAAGCGACCACTTGGATAATAAGGTGTTATAACATTATCACATTCCTGCCGGGTAGTACAAGGGACGGAAATTTCTCAATGGGAAGTATCGGAGTTTTTCTCGACACTGACTTTTCACAAGAATATAACAGTTAAAACATCGGGTATGTCTCTGCAATTACCATATGGTAATGAGGTAAAATTCTGACCCAATATGGTCTAAGCTCTCTTTAGCGACCAACTTCCGTAAGCGCTTACGGGAGGTTCGACTGTATAACAGAATTCGCACAAGCGCGCTCTACCGTGTGAGTTCAACGTTGATTGAAATACAAGTTCAGTGTATTCAAAAACAACTCCTTCATAATGTGTCTATATCTCAAGAAGCTACACTAGCTTTTGTAATATCAGGAAATTAGCATACAAGAAAAACAACTGAATCAGTTTTTGTGTTAGTTCTTTCACGCATCAGGACTCTTCTCTGGATTAGCCGGAGCCGTGACTTCACCGTGATGGCCCGTCACATGGCTCTTTCACACTCGTAACCCAAAGGCGCTATAATTTCACGTCTCTTGACTGTCTGAAAATGACTTTACAAAGCCGAACTCTTTTATTTTGGTGGACAAACGTTTGCGAAAGATTTGCATAGAGTTAAGAAAAACAAGAAGGGGTGGAAATCCTGTACTTGAAGTGATTGCTTATGGATGAAATAACAAGTCATCAAATATTTTAGATAACATTTTGCCATCTTGCTCAATGTTCTACCTGATATTGCTGTATTTCAGATTCTTGTGTTTGATATTGTGGGTGTGGGTAACCGGAGAGAGAAGGAGTCACGAACATTTCAAGGGTGGTTTTATCGTTAGTAAAAAATAATGATAAAACAAAATATAATAAAAAATATGAATTCAATCAGGGACTTTGAAATGAAGGATCCTGATGACAATCATCTACAGAGAAACTGTCTTCTTCTGATCCCAGATTCCTTCAAGGGAAATTATGCAGAGTAAACGAAAATGAAACATACGTTTGGAACGTCACTGTAGCCTATTTGTTTGATGTTTTGCCGCTTAGAGAATAAATAGGGAATATTGATCGTATGCATGTTACATGACGGTTATTAGACTGGGCGAGTTTTTCTGTATTTCACGTAAAACGTCTGTTCCAAAACGGCACTTATTTTAAATCATTTTCATCAGGTTTTCTTTATAATTATCTTTTCACAGGTCAAGCCTTACGTTGTTACTCATGTGTTAACTTGTACAAGAATGTAGAGTGCAGCGCCAACAATCCAGTACACTGCGGTAGTTCCAGTGATAGATGCGCCGTAGCAAGTTTTTCCTACAAAACAAACGAGACAAGGTTTGGACAAGTTGAGACGTTTTATCGCGAATGTACAACTGCTGCTTCGTGTGAAACCGCCACATCTCCGTGCAGAGATAACAACGAGGCGACCTGCGAATACAAGTGCTGCGCTGAAGATCTGTGCAACAACAGCGCTCGCTCTTTCATTTTCATTACAAACCTGGTTACCCTTGCTTGCTTTGTTTTCCTTTTGAATTGTTGAGACTGGTAAAAACATATCTTTCCCACCTGTACGTGTGACATCTTAGGCTTTTACAAATTATTTCTAACAACCTCAGTAGTCATTAACACATTTGGCGCCACCTTAAAAACTTTAATGCCATGCATAAACCTCAATACATTTTTTGAAAAGAAAATCGGCTGAACAATGATGAACCTTGTATCCTTAATCTTAACTAGCTGTAATAATAATTTTAATGTAAAGACCAGAGGTAAAAAGTGAAGTAAGTTAGGTTGTAAATCTTACCTCACATTTGCAAAACGTCAATCAGGAAACGCAAGGAAACTTAAGGCACTAAAGAAAAGACGCAATCAAAACTGTGTCACTTACATATTGAATGACGGAGCCAATGGTATAAGACCATAGCGACTGGTGTCTTTCTCAGTGAGATATAAGTCATATAATGCCGTTACGCAACACGCGCACGTTTTTTTTAGTATAGTACATGGCGACATGTACACGCTGAAAAATAACAGTAAAACCATGAGCATACCTCTTGCACTTGTCCCTCGCACCCCCACCAAAATATAAAAGCTCTCCACGCCTCCACGACTGTACTTCATTTTCAAGAGCATGTCAGTTCACCCCCTTTTGTGAGTTTACACAGAGCATGTAAGAAAATATGGTTGTCCTTAATAGGTGCTCAGGGGCACCCAACGGATCATTTCGGTAAATTATCTGTTCGGAAGACCTTTAATCCCCTCTGATTTTCTTAAGAGAATTGTCACCTCGAACTTTCGTGATATGAGAAATTTAATGTCTGTTGTTTTCGAATTGTAAAAAATGTCGTTTTGAGTACCGAAAAAAGGTCAGCTATCATTTTCGGAAAGGCGATAAGACCTAAGGTTTTCGGGAAATGGACAAAAAAGCCCTAATAAATTCGAGAATACTCAAGTTCCCCTAGAATAACTGAACAGATAAATTTTTTTTAGCGCAACCTAAAATTAACCTACAGAGCTTTAAAAGTACTCCACATAGCCTAAAACAGCTTTTAAAAGCATTCGAGAGAAAACGGTCGTTGGGTGCCCCTGAGGTGCTCCAGCTTGCAGAATTAAGTCATCCCAATCAGAACTGCAAAAAGTATTATGAACCACGGAAAAACTTGAGACTGATTAAATGGTTTGAGAACTATATTATCAATTACAGAGGGGATATTACGTGGCCGCATGGAAATGCGAAATTTCTCTTCGAGTGTTGAAAAATATTTCACGAGCGAGCGTAGCGTGCGAAACAAGGGACAACCGGAAATACATCTGTGTTAGCTTGTGTTCGCAGGCTGGAGTGCGTGCAGCTAACGAGTAAAAAATTTTTCAAAATGAGAAGATTACTGAAGCATCGATTTAAAAAATAAAAATAATTGCGCTAAAATTATTGTCACTTTGCGCTATATATTGACGCGCTAAAGGACTCTGTTGAGTGGTATGGGAACGAATTACGTGCAAGTACAGTTTCGAATCTATCCCCGAGTATAGTGGGGACAGAAATACTGCCCTAGAAAACTGCGCATGTGCACTACCCACACTTCAATGCGAGGTGCCTCGGCTAATGTCACAATGGTGGACGAAAAGAGTTTGGCCAAGTAGATTTCCTGTACTTTTTATTTCATTTACGTTTAACGATCCTTTACCTCGCCGTTTGATTCTGAAACTTTCGATGCAATAAGGGCTCATCGCCGTGTTTCCCGGTACGGGATTTTGGGACGCAATTGGCCGCATAGCTAGTAAACACATCAAGGTAGTAACGGGGACTCGCTCTTCGAAAAGTCGTCCCAAGATTTCAAACTGCAAAGACGAAGAAGAAAGTATGAATGCGACAGAAAATGAAAGTGATCAGGAGGAAATGGACACGAAAGAAGGTATGTCGTATAACGGTGGTTTATACCTCGCCCGGACTTCCACAATGTTTGAATTGTGCGCATTAAGGAAGCTAGAGTAGCTTGTTACTTATAGGATTTTCAAATGGCCTTGCACACGCGTTTGATTTGATTTTTTTCTCGTTAGATGCCGGTGGCGATTCTACAGTACCAAATGGACTTTCTTCTCCAAGCGAACCACAGGATGTAGTGATGGAGGAGGACACTGCGAGACCTGAGGGCTTTATTCGTTTTACCGTGCAGAATTTCAGCAAACTCGATAAAGCAACCTTGAGTGACCCCATATACGTGAGGAATTTACCATGGTAAGAATATCAAGTTGATACAAGTTGTCAAAAAAACTAGGGAATTGTTGACCAGATTATAACGTGGGTGTTTTATATTGGTTAAAATCACTTTAAATTGAAGAATGTGAAAAATCCCGTCCTGGGAAGAACGTAAAGTTTCCCCCGCAATCTGTGAAGTTTATGAATTATTCATTCAACCGTTAATTTTGTTATTTTATCGTGTTGCCAATCTGATCATTATTTTTAGCTCTGTTTACAACGACATCAATGCTTTCATGTCTGTAATTTACGTACAGACTTTCGTTTAAATTGATCTAGCTTACACTGAACTCCGAAAATAACAGGAGATTCATTTACATGTACTGTACTGTCAACATGAAAAACATTTTCCTCAATGTAATTAACCTAATTAGTTTTAAGATGCACTGAGGTTGTTTATTTGCCACCTGCATTCTATGTTTGCAGATTCAGTAGCTGGAAGTAAAATTGTTGTTATGAAAATATTAGCTTTCTTAGCCAACATATTGCCCTCACTTGTTGAGAGCAGAGAATATCTTAAGTTTTTGTTTCTCTATTGATCCTTGCATGGTGACCTATTGTTGTTTGTATAGGTAATCGTATGGTTTCGAGTTCAATTTGGAATTAATTTTCACGAGTAAGTTTTTCAAAAAGCTGAAATTGCACGAGCCGCTTCGACGAGTGTAATTTCAGCTTTTTGGAAAACTCACAAGTGCAAATTAACTCCATATTGAACAAGAAAAACCATCTGATTACTTATTAATAATATAAACATGAAAAAATTGGTGGGAGGAAGTGCCGGAAGATCTTTCTTGATGCCATTCTTTTCTCATTTGAGAAAACTTTTTTCAAAGTTTCAGCACAAAATTTTCGTGATCATTTTACTTAATATCATTTTCTTAGAAAAGTTCCTATTGTCTTTCAGTCAATCATAATTCAGAATTTCGATGTGTAATTTGTACTGGTGTTACACTTTTTGCACTGATGTTATACTTTTTGCACTGGTGTTACACTTGAACTGCACTGCTCTTAGCCAATCAGAATCAAGTAATTTTTTTATGTGTATTATTATGGTAAATAATGTATGCAGCTTTGTTTACATTTAGAATGATTTGAAATTTTGTAGTTGGGATAGTTACTTAACACTCACGTCCTTAACTAATTGTATTTCATAAATAAGGATTTTAAATTCATAGTTTTCAATCTCCCAGAACCTTTTGTAAACTGTTTCATTTTTTTGTGTGAAAGAGGAAAGAGGAGAAGGGGCTCGGACGGGGAAGACTGTCTAATTTCAGTTTTAGTTTACACGACTTACGTGATAACTATCTTTAACTTTTGTGATAAAATATACTTGTGAGTCAAATTGAGACCATGAAAATAGCACAAAAATATCTTTTAAGTGTGGGTAATTACTGCCAAGGAGCTTTCGACACCAGGCTCTGGTTGTTAATGCTGTCCACCAGATAAATCTCTATCCAGTAAATAACACAGCTGGTTTTGCTAACCCTTAATCTCAGCTTGGGCCCTTAATTCAGCTCATGTGACTGGGTCGTGTTTTCACCCCTTTGAACAATGAGTTCCCAATGGACAGCTGCAAAGTTTAGCCTTTAGGTGTTTCTCTTACAAATATTTTTGCTATTGTTGGTATTGGCTGAAGTGAAATGCAGGAAAAGTCTATAAAGCAAGGAGAACTATCTATAAAACTTCTTACTTTACTTCTAAGTTGCATGTAAGTTCTAACTAACAATCATACTTTATTTAAGTGACAACCTACCATGCCAGAGAATGAAGAAATGATTTGAAAGCAAATAAAAATCCACCAATCAAAACCCAAGGATACAACTCTTTGAGCCAGTTAAAGAAAACTTTGCTTTCTGTCATGTCCACTGAGATAATAATGTTGACAACTGTCTGTCAAGCCCTAAACCTCAGAGTTTGCATTTATTTGAAAGGCACAATAAAGCAAGAGGAAATTTCTGTGGCTTTTTGAGTCACATAAACTGCCTGAATTTCTTACATCAGACGTGTCAATATGCATTGACTGTATTTTTGTGTTCTAGGCGTATCATGTGTATGCCAAGGTACTCCAATCACGAGAAAGTCAAAAGTGTTGGATTCTTTTTGCAGTGCAATCCAGAAGCAGAATCATTGTAAGTGTGCTACATGTTTCAGTTGAAGGGGTGCATGGAATAAACCCCGAAGTGACTTTTGAAAAGTTTTGAGTTAACTATGATTGAAATACCTCCCAACAATTTTTAGTGCCGAGTGCACTATTGGGATGGTTATGGGAGCTGCCTGCCGCTAAGGAACTAAGGCGCTATGGTGCTATGGCGCTATGGCACTATGGTCCTATGGCCCTATGGCGCTAAGGTGTAAACGTTAATGTTTGTTTAATTAATTAATTTCAATTAATTAATTAGCCTAGAGACAAGGAAGTCGTGGGGGTAGAGTGGGAAAGGTACATGTGTACTCTACGTAAAACACATTCTATCGCCGTCACTTCACTTTGAACATCGCAAAGCTATATATTTGTTTCAGGTAACTTCTTGCTCTCCTTGTGGTACCATTCTCCTTAGAACAAAACTAATTTGCCCTAAACGCATGCGTAGATTAGTTAGCGCTCGTGACTTCTATATTAGGTGAGGGATACATTGCATACGGAATCACGCACAAATGTTGAGTGGTTTTCCTTATGGTAGAGCTCAACATGTAAGACGCATGCGTTCTAGCATCGTTAGTGTTATACACTATCTTTCCACGCGGTATTTTATATATCATGTCATGTGACCAAGGACAGCAGTTATTTTTCAGGTAGCGCCATTTGTCCCTTTTTATTGAAAAAGTGAAACGTTACTGTGGCTGCGTAACTTTTAGAATTACACACTGGTCGGTTCAACAAATATCATCTGCTGTTTTCAATTTACAATAGTGTGCTTGTCAGGGTTCAAATGTATTGCTTCTCCTCAGCGGCTTGTTTATTTCTTGCCTTAATTGTGTCTGTAAGAGAGACCAAAAAGTTCCCAAGTTAGTGGCTTTAATACTCCGCAAATTGTAAATTTGTAACAAAAGAAACCAGGAAAATGCTCAAATATTGCTGCAGACGCCGTGGCACCTAATGAAAGTGCAAATTAATTTAATCGGTCTTTGAGGAGACTCATTCATATCGGCCAAGTAGTGCTGTTTATCCTCAATACTTTTCGTTGAAATGCTTCTCAGCCATCAATATTGTTGTGTGTTAATTTTGAATTGTTTTATTGTTAACAACAAAGGTGGCAACAGAAAAAGAAAGTGGTATTTCTGGACTATCTGATAATTAAATTAGTTCTTGTTCATCAGTAAAAATTTGCAGTTTTTAGTAAAACAACATCATTTCTGTTCTGTTTCTTCATCACTACATCAGATATTTAACTTTCTTTCATTTATCTCCAAAAAACAAGGACATCTTCCGTATGTTTTGGAGAAAACAAGGGTTTCATATTACATGCCTTTGCGAGGAAAACAAAAGTATCAAGTTACAAAGTTGGTGTGAAGAGCTAAATTGTCACGTTTGCTGCTTCAGCGTATTATTGAATTTAAAATGAACGAAAATCAACGTAAAACACCAGTAGTAATTAATTTGTGTGTAATTTTTGGACCTTGAATGAAAACACAACCTTGAAACATACACACTGCAAAGGGGAAAAGCTGTAGCAGACTACCAAGGTAGACACAAACCAGAAGTGAACCGAGCAGGGGTGAGTATTTATGGGACTACTGTACCAGAGCTATCAATTGCGCTCTGCACTATCTGAGATTGTCTCACTAGTTTCACAATTTACTCTGGTATTTATTATTACTAGTAATACAAACTAGTTCTTTTAAGACAATAATGAAAACCAAACTAAAATGTGAAAATTGGTGGGAGGTATTTCAATCCTAGCTAACTCAAAGTTTTGTAAAAGTCGCTTAGGGCTTTATTCCCTGCACTCCTTCAGTTGAGTTACTTCTTTATATCAGAGTTTCAATCCAATTCCACTCATTCTCTACCAGCATTTGTTTCTTTCTTAGTTCTGAGAATTTGTTGGTATACAAGGACCTAGTTGACAATTTGACAATTAAATGTTGATCACTCGTGAGAATTCAGTTCACTCATCTCTGTTTATAGATCATGGTCTTGCCAAGCTTCAGCAAGGTTGTCACTCTTAAGTCAGCAGGAAGGTGGTGAAGACTTCACAAGAAGTGAGTCCTAGATTGATAGAGGAAGGATACTCCATACATATAATGTAAATGTAGCTGATAAGCTTAAAGTGCCCTTCAGAAAGGTACCCCTATTGATATGATCTGAGTTATAAATTTAAGACTATATTTGTTATTGGAGAAATTAGAAGGGAATTCTTTTGTGAAGGATCTTGTATGTCAGTTACTTTATTAATCTTCAGAAACATCTTTAACACTGCTCAGCAGAGCCCCAAACAGAACGCAGTTACATTTACATGTACATGTATACACAGGTATCGTGAGATACAGATTGGCTGTAGAGAGATTTTGTAGAGAGTAAAGAAAATGAATCATCATTTGTTTAATTTCTCTTTCTTCTTTTATAGAAATATCCCATCTCTTCTTTGCTAAGGAGAATGACTGGGGATTCAGTCACTTTGTACCTTGGAGTGTAAGTCAGTTTGATTCATTCTGAGTTAATTTTAAAACACAAGGATACAGTTATTGAAAGGTTGGAAAATGCAATTGAGAAGATGAATCAATATTCAGGGGATAAGTGTTTACTAAACAAATTACACTATCCACTTGGGAGTGATTTGTTTGACCAGTGGATGACACGATTCACCTTTAAATGACTGGGCCAGCTGTTAACAAATTGTTAGAATTGCAAATCTGTTTTGATTAAGTTCAGTAGACAGGCATCTTTCTATATATAGCTATAATCTGTCTGTTGCTTGAGACACCTCTGAGGTGGGACTTAAAATCCATTCTCATGATATAGCCCTACAGATGTCTGTGTGGTGTCAGGGATTTGCACACAGTGAACAGCCACCCAGAAACACAGTATGGATAGACTGTATAAGGCTATTTTGTCCATTTTAGTTTGATTCCAATGTGAGACCTCTCAGATTAGTGGTAGATTGTGCATGCTAGCCTGCAGAGCAGGTGAGATTTTTTCGAGCGAGCGCTCACATCGTAAAAGGTTTAGCCGCCATCTTGAATTTTTCATGCAGTGGAAGACTGGGGAGAGAAAGAAAGTTTTACGAAGGGGGTGAATGATAGGCAAGAGGAAGGATAGGGGAGGGGTGGAACGAAGAAAATCTTGCCTGCCCGAGGTCATTGTTCTTTTAGGAAACTCCGTTCGCCCAAGAACGGAGTTTCTGATTGGTGTGGCTTGATCCTGCCTGTCAATTGTCTGTCAGTCAGTTTTGTTTCGTTCGTGCGGGTAAGAAACATGGCAAACTCTGTCGAAAGTGATGTTGTTAGTTTTGATTCCGCTCTCGAGGAATCTCTCAAGCGTTTATGTGAACTTGGAATGTCTCGCGAATTACGAATGGAGCAAAAGGACGCAATTTCCACACTGGTATCCGGAAAAGATCTGTTGGCAGTGCTACCCACTGGCTTTGGGAAAAGCTTAATATTTACGTAAAATGGGGTTGACTAGCCTACACGACTTCTACGGTTCGTGACATTTGCACATTTGCCGTTCTCTGTTCGGTCACTCGACCTTTCTTGTCGCTTCACTCGTGTTCGTGAAGGGCACTTCATGTTGTGTAATAAGGAAGAATTTTAAGCGGAGTTGAGCCATTAGATCGTGCTATGGCAAATTTTTATAAGTCACAGGTCTGCATGGTTTGCACTGTTATCTGCATGTCGACTCGTTGAGTTTGACACCTCTGTAATTTGCCATATGTTTATGCATTGTTTAGGCTCATTTCTATTGCAAGATATGCTTTTAAGTCTCCATGAATTTGCTTTTGAGGGACAAAATATGAAATTTACCATGAACATGTTGCTTACTTGCATTCTATATTGTGACACCGGGCCCGGCTGTGACTAGAACTGTTTACAAGCACAGTAGGAAGATCCTTATCACGGATATCATATTTGTTCTCGTACGATTTCCTTCGGAGACGCTGTAGCTTTACTTTGAGAAAGCTATACGTTTCTCTAGAGACATTCTTATGTTTCTTGCAGCTATCTGATGGAGCTTATGTTTCTCTTGCTCGATGTATAGGTTTATTCCTCCTTTGGTTGTTCTGGCACCACATGATTCAAATGTAGCTGTTTACGCGCAAGTCCTGTTAACTGTTCTGCGTGTTTTATATGCCATTGTTCGGCTTAGTTCAGGCAAGACCATGGTTTCGATCCTCCATGTGGATCTCATCAGTTGCCGGTACTTCTAAAATACTCTGTATGTCTGAAGTCGCTAGCGCAACAGGTACCTCTGTGAGAATGCAAGACATCCTGCGGCTTGGCACAAACTTCTCGTGTTGTGTTCCCTTGGTAGACTTCCGGTGTTGAGAAAACCTCATTTTGATTGGTTACCCACTCATTTCTGGAAATGCAGTGAAGCGCAACTAATCAGGAGGTGTTTCGCATTTTAACGGGCTTTTCGGGCAGGCGTCTTCTCATATTTCCCCTCCCCCATCCCCCACCGTCTAACATGGCGGTCTAACATGGCGGTCTAAAAAGGCGGTCACAAGGTTGTAACGCTAACTCGCCCCAATAAGACGCCTGCACTGCAGGCTATGTGCATGCCAGCAAACAGACACCTGTTACACAGAGTGGTTTTGAATGTCAGAGATATAACTACTTGCATACATGTGTGCTAAGTGTGTGTTACTTTATATCTAGAAGTTAGGTTCTGTGGTTTTGCGTGTACATCCTTGTGTTTATGGATTTTGTTATTTTCCCATTCCATAGGATGCTCTTGATCCTAATAAGGGTTTTATCAAAGATGACTCCATCACTCTTGAAGTACATGTAGCTGCAGAAGCTCCTCATGGAGTGGCGTAAGTCTTGTCTTTTCCTTGTTGTTAGAAGCAAAATGGATACAGAACTGTAAATAGTCAACAAGTATTGACAGAAACAATATTTAGTGACATGTTTTTCAGTTTCACTTTTACCAGCTGTGCCTTGATATCAGAAAAAGGTAAAAACATATAGTACTAAATTATTATATTCAGGTTAGATCAAGTGATGCTGAAAGTGTTTCTATAATGCAGCAGTGTTTCATGGTTTGTAAGAGTACTTTACAGTAGGTGTAGCATGAGGTTACATGTATTAAGTACATTGGGTTTATTTCTTTGTAGGTGGGATTCAAAGAAACATACAGGCTTTGTCGGACTCAAGAATCAAGGGGCAACATGTTATATGAACTCATTGCTGCAGACGCTGTATTTTACAAATAAACTAAGAAAGGTAAGCTTAGTGAATTTCCAGCAATTTTTAGAAGGAAGAAGTTTTGATTGCAACATTGTTGATATTGCCAGAGATGCAATGTAAATAGTATCCCACTTATTTTTGTTTGGATAGGCTGTGTATCAGATGCCAACAGAAAACGACGACCCAAACAGGAGCGTAGCTTTTGCCCTTCAAAGAACTTTCTACGAGTTACAACACAGGTGAGTGTAAAAGAGAAGCTTCTTACAGTTAGGCTTTCCAAATTATGTAGTCAATCAATTTCAGTTTGGAAAGTGCCTTGTTGTCCGTTCTTTGGATACTGGATTTGCACCCCAGGTTTTAAAACATCCATTCTTTTTACATTTGTATGTGATCATTTAAGTTTCTAATATCTTTGAATGTTTGAATTCTTGTTGTCATTGCAGTGATAAAGCCGTAGGTACAAAGAAGTTAACACGGTCATTTGGGTAGGTTTGGCTATGTTTTTTCTTGTTATCAATACTTGCAGTAGTGAGCAAGTAAATATATGCTGTACACTGTAAACAAATCATGCTTCTATTTTAAGATTATTTAATTATTACAATTATTTAGTGTATTCAGATGTGTGGGTTATTTATTTCCCTTATTTCTATGCTGAAGGGAACAGTCTTGGGAACATTAATTTTTCTTAGTCAAGAATGACTTGTTTGGAAACAATTTCTATTTTCCCACACTTGTTCACATAATATACAGTCTGTAGTTCTCGACGGGTTTTAGTACATGTATTTCATTGGCAATTCACCTACTTTATTGCAACAACAGTTGGCGTGAGAACTTGCTGATTGCAGGGATTTCTTGTTGAGATTTAGAAGTTTGATGATAGTTGAAACAGTTTTTCACATCATCTGTTGCTTCTGAGATGCAAAACGCTTGTTTTAGTGAAAAAGAATACCAGTAAACATCTAATACGTGACTGCTGGTTTGTTTTCAGGTGGGAGACACTTGACAGTTTCATGCAGCATGACGTTCAAGAGCTCTGTAGAGTGGTAAGACTGCTTATCAAATTTTTAGTATAATTTTATGCACAATTTAAATTTCTCCAGGGACAGATTAAAAATCCATGTCTTAAACGTGGATGTTGTCAAGTTCTAACAGCCAGCCTCCATCCTTGAAATAAATATACCTTCAGTAATCCTAATCTAATACAAACTCACCACTTTCTAGTTTCATTTTGTAATTGGACTGTGTATATGGTGAATGTCTACAAGAGGTCACCATGGTAATAATATCATACATTGTTTCTGCATAGTTACTGGACAACATGGAGAGCAAAATGAAGGGAACGTGTGTTGAGGTATGTCAAATTGTGGGTGACTCTTGAATAGTACTGTGAGTGTCCTCCGCTGATTTCTGTGAAATACTGTGTATTGTATGTTTATGTTGTGGGTCGACTTGTCCTACTAATGCAGGAAATAACAGCTAGTTTATTTAGAAATTATTTTCATTTATAGGGCACAATTCCTAGACTGTTAGAGGGGAAAATGCTGGTAAGTTGTCAACTTTTTTATTGTATGATGTGTAATTTTGTACTTCTTTAAAGGGAATTCTTGCAACATTATCAACACAAGTTTCCATTATTAATGTTGATCTTGTGTTTCTTGCAGTCATATATCAAGTGCACAAATGTAGACTATGTATCACAGAGGTAGGCAACCACATACCTACGTGTACCAGTATTCAAAACTTGTCTTCTAAAGTTTCAAAATAAACCTTCACTGACTTTATCTGGTATCGGATTGAATAACTAACCTTGTACACTAGTATTGTTTATTTCTGGAATAAGTCACACTTTAAATTCATGATTGTGATCTATGCTGCCTCTTGTAAAGCAACTCCCCCCCCAAAAAAATATGTGTGATTCAACATCTCTAGCATTTTTTCATCAATAGAAATGAATTTCTTTAACCCTTTACCCCCTAAGGCAATCGGCAGTTTTTCCCAAATCAGCAAATAAATACAGTCTGCCTGCGTACAAAATGCCATTTGAAAGCCACTAATCAGCTTATTTAAGAATTGACATCAGCAGCTATGAAGGAGGTAGACATTTTGAGAGAAATTGCTTTAAAATGGGAAAATGAACAACTTCAAAAATGTATCAATTTTCTACTATATTAGGTATACCCCTAAACTATAGCTTATTTAGCAGCTCTTAGTGCATAGCTTGATATGAAACAAGTCCATTTGCATCCCGAAAAAGGAACTAAAAACTTCTGGGGGTGGTCAACCATGTCTTGGATGGGAGGGGGTCAAAATTTTATGACTTCAATGAGCAGATCTTCACAAGACAATTTTCATGGCAAAAATTCATAGAAATCTATCAAATATTCACAAAGTTATGACCTTGTGTGCCAATTTGCACTCTTAGGGGGTAAAGGGTTAAAGTGTTGTCATGACAATATTTGTATCTCTCCTATCTAAGCCATTTTAAAACAGAAACAAGTAGTCTGTATGAGAAGAAAAATGTTGTTTACTATATTCAAGTATCTCTTTTCATTCCAGAAGTTTTCAAAATATGCAAATTAGCCAAGTGATGACATCATAAACTCAACCAAATTTTGATCAAATATGATAAAGAAAGATATCTCAGTCAATTTACATGTATATCAGAAATTTGATTCCTTGCAGACTACAATTCTACTAAATGTGCTCTGCAATATGAGCTTAACAGTTTTGTTACCATGGCAACATACTGGGTTCCAGACCTCCCCAATGTTAAAGGCTTTTCTGGCCACCTTTGGCATCCCATGTTGATATTTGTCAATGGTGCCTCATGTGCATGATCCAGTGATAAACTTGCGTTGGTTAATCATCGATGGAAGTGTAAAAAGAGGCAAATGATTGACAATTACCACTAAAAATAGTTCGTTCGTTCACAAAAATAGATCAACGTGACAATAGGAAAATTCCGCCCACTTCCGGAACCATTCAGATTGCAGCATTTGTTGAATTCTGCTCATTCATGAACTGAGAAAAAAAATAAACAATCATTATAATAAACTTGTTCATTTGCACTTCTGGTAGCAGGCGTCGTGCCTTGGCTTTGGCTAACACTAAACTGGAATTACTCATAGTTTATAACCAGAGTTAGCTTTTACACAGAATAATACTAAATACAATGTGAATACATACAGGTCTTTGTGGTATCGTTTGTGGTTCTAAGAGCCTTGTGAAATTATTGTTTTGATTTCCTTTTCAGGGAAGAGCCATTCTATGATATTCAGTTGAATGTCAAAGGCAAGAAGGACAGTAAGTGTTTGAACAAATTGTTGATTTTATATAAATATGCAGCCACTAAGGTGTTTTCAGGGGTGAATTGTGTTTTATACTGAATTGGTTGGAACTGACCAAATGACAGAAGAGCAGTTTAATTTTGCCTTGCATTTTTACATTATTAAGTGGAATTTAATTTGAGGAGTATTATTTTAGTTGAAAAGTGTTATCCTGTTTCTGAGCAGTGTTTTGTCTTTTAATGATAATGTTTACAGTGTTGTGGTTTAAATTTGTCTTTGGATTTAAATTTTCTCAAATCAGTTTGATTTTCATTATCATAATATGGAATTTGTTTTACCATATTCTTTCAGTTTATGAGTCTTTCAAAGAGTATATTGCTGTGGAAACATTGGATGGAGATAACAAATATGATGCTGGTGAATATGGTCTTCAGGTCAGTATCACATGGGGCTGATAAGGCTACAGGGCTAATGTTGGATCTTAAAATGCTTTTGGTGCTTGCCTTTTTTATTAACCGAGCATCAAGACCCTCAAAGTTCTTGAGAGGTTTATTTTGTGTTGGCCGTCATTTCAGTGTATGCAACAGTCTTGTCAAAATGTACTTGCAGCTTGCAATTCTGCAGCCTACAGAAAATTGTTAGCCGCCTACTGTACTTTACAATGGACTTCAACAGTCGTATTACTAAATAAAAAATCCATCTCTGTCTTTTGTTGCCTACTTCTTCAACCTGTTACCCTGCTTTCCACTACAACACATTATGACAGGGCTGATGTAATGATTCTTTGAAAAAATATATATCGCTGAGAGCCCCCTTCCTGGATCTGACCCTGGAAAGTACTTCATGTATCCTTCCAAGTTAAGTCCAGAAAAACATACATGTACATCCCTTGCCAGTGCTAGTTCAGGGTACTTTTTATCACGGTTTGTCTTGGATGTGTGTATCACTTGTGTTGTTCTCGTTTGCCCTGACAGGAAGCTAAGAAAGGTGTAATTTTTGCAAAGTTTCCTCCAGTCCTTCATCTGCAATTAATGAGATTCCAATATGACCCAATGACAGACACAAATGTTAAAATAAATGACAGGTTTGTTGGACTGTGTGTTATCACTTTCTTTGTTATTATTAGGATTTCTTAATAGTAAGTTCAAATTGTTTGGGTGAACTATTCTTTCAAATTGGATCAAGTTTATATTAATTCTTGAGAGTTCTAGGAAATATGCTTTTACTAATCCAGACATGCCCCTTAGTTTGTACTGATTAAGATCAAAATTTGAGACTTGCCAGGACTGTAGCCAGTAACAGGCAAACCGACATACTTGCCTCAGTCATTTGTTTTCTTTTTGTTGTTTATAGTCATCATAAACATCCTAAATACCTAGGAAGATAATTTAATCATGGACATTGCCTCAATCATATTTTTTCTGGCTACAGCCCTGCTTGCATGCATGAGACTTGGTGACAGTCTAACTAACTGGATAAATAAAAAAAAAAAAGGAAAAAATAACTTGCACTAGCAAATGCATATAAGTCTCCATTACTGGTATAAAGAACAGCTTTTAAGCACAGAGGACAAAGATTGGCTTGACTATCCAAAGACAGTGAAATAAATTCCTGGCTATTGTGTTTTTGTTTCACACCAAATTGTTATGGATTTCTTTTCAGATGTGAATTTTTTGAGAAGCTTGATTTAAACCAGTTTCTTCAGGATCCTGAAGACCATTTAGGCCATTATACATTACATGCTGTTCTTGTACATAGCGGTAAGTCAAGTCAGTGCGGAGTGGCTGATTATTATGGTCAAAAAAGAAAACTTCACAAATCAGTGGGTGAAAACCCTTAAACTGATGTGTAAAATGGAATGGGTGAATTGTAATGGATTGATGACTGCTAGCCCAGAGCTGATTACTCTCATGCTGGTATTTTTGTCAGTATATACAGTATATATTTTAACAATTATTCCACAATCGTGTGTTGGATATGAGTTGGCTATAATCATCTCATATGCAACAAGTGTGGATGAAATAACTGTTTTATTAAAAATGCCCCCCCGAATATAGAATTTAACTATTAAAATAAAATAAAAACACCAAAAAAACCTCATGCTTGCCATATTTGTAGAGCATGGTACAATGGTTCATAACCCATGATGGCCAAGCCAATGAATTGCAAATGCATTATCCCATGATCCAATTTTTAATAGATATTGATAGTACCCTCCTATACTCCTGAGTGGAGAGAGGCAGTATGTGAGTTAAGAGTGTTATCATCAACACTATACAAGTTGAGAGTGTTACCATTAACACAACATAATCTGTGACACTACATACACAGCTAGACTTAAACTTCTTGGATTTATCAATTTCAAGTTGAACACGTCATGGCTAATAGATCCCTATGCTCCTTATGGAAATAAGGTTTTGTTAAAATGAAATAAAATATAAAATATAACAAAAGAGTCTCATATCGGGGCCCAACAAATCTGGTATTAATTGTTTGTTTTAAGGAGGCTGAACACAATTTCCATGTGTGCTCTTGCTAATGCGATTCAGCGTGCACACAAGGATTACACAAAGCAAACATGGCGTCGATACAGAGATCATTTTATTTGGTCAATACCCTCGCTATCTGTGCTTTTTTTCTTCATAAGTGAACGCAGTGTATTTATGGCTTTACTCTTGTATAAAATGTATTTTTTACTGAAAAAACCCTGTTAAATGGAGTGCATGTGTGGCAAGGCAAAAAGTTGCAATTGAATGCGGAATAGCTTTCTTGGAAATACGCTTGTTTCTCAAGAACCACTCATTAGAATTTCACGAAATTTGGCATGAAAATACTTAAGAAAACAAGTTACTGGAATATTGAAAAGAAGTGAAATTTAACAGAGGCAATTCTACATATTCCAGTTAACCTTCTACAAGGGGTAATTAAAGATCTCTCTGTAAACATAAAAATAGTGTTAACTTGTGAGGATTGTTACAATCTTGTTGCATGCAAATGAAAAAGAAAATCTAACGACTAGATTTTCTGCAAACAAACAAAAACGATTTTAAAGACCTGTTTATATTTATTCATGTTGCCATGGCAATGGCACATAACTCAGCTTAGCTATCAAAAATCTGGCGTTTGTGTTGTTAACTTGCGTTTTGCCATCTTTGGCGACCAAAGGATCAAGGGTCTGAGAGAAAAAAAATGAAACACAGGTATCAAAACTGTGTTCAGCCACCTTAACCATAATGTTTGAATTATTATTTACAGGAGATAACCATGGTGGACATTATGTAGTTTATATTAACCCCAGTGGTGATGGAAGGGTAGGTTTTAATGACTTACAATAATGGTTGTTTATGCAGCATTACAGCTTTGAAATTACTACTTGCATGTGGTTTCTTAAAGGTGGCTCCCTATACATGTAGTTTTACGATCGCGCGAGCGCTGAGGAAGTAATCTGCGTGCACTCAAAGGAAAATGTTAGTGTTTTTCCATATTTTATTACGTCAACATGAGCACAAAAAGCAAAACTGACAATGAATTTTCTTGGGTTTCCTTCGGTGAAATTCCGTAAAATTTGGCAGATTGGTAGTAAATATTTTACTTTAGTCGGAGCTCAATTTTCAGGGAATTCTATAAAACCAGATTTTTTGTAGCAGTAAAAGACAAAAATTTGAAAATGTCAAAAAAAACTGCCTTTACAAACCCTGCTTTTTTTGTGTTTAAAATTCGTATCCCACCATATTCAATGTACCGCAAAAATTTGGGAAAATTTCACGGAAGGAAATTCAAGAAAATCACAAATAAAGCCCTAAAAACTGTAAACAACGCATTTGTTTGGGCATTTATAATTCAACATTAAAAGCCAAGATTTTAACAGAGATGATGGTAAGGCCTGGTCCAAACGCCGCTCCACTCATGTGCTGAACCAAACTTGATTGAATTTGACTTTAGAGGGGCTTTGGAGCGATGCCTGTTTCAGACGGCGTACTTGCGTCGAACTTAATTCGGTAAGCTGGTGGTAACAATTTTCGACGAGAAAATATGCGTTCTGAATATGCAAGAACTCTGTCCAAATAGAAAAGCTGTGACTAACATTTTGCTGTTGTAGCAATATTTAGGGAAGCAAATTCAAACTCAAGGTTCAGTGTTTGTATTTAGACAGGTTTTCTCCTGGTTAATTCGACTGGTTCAAGGGAAATCTCATAAGCTGGGCTATTATCATGAAGAAAAAGCAAAAAATGAATTGGCACTCGAAGGCATATTTTGTTGTCTTTATTTTTAGCGACGACTTTGAGCTTTATGCATGACTGGTCATGCCACTCAATTTTGAGCCAATCATGAGTCCTGTTATATGAAAAATACATTACAGTAATTTATGCATTAGGTTCGACACAGGAGGAGAACGCCGTATGAATCAGCTGCCAGTCCAACGTTGCATAGTGCGACAGACCCTGCTGAATTTTAATGTTGATTGCTGCACCAAACCTAACTTGCGGAACCAAACTGATTCAAACGCCACTCTTCTGCCGTACTTAACTCATCAGTTAGGTTCGGCGCATGAATGAGCAGCATTTGGAACGGGCCTAAATCAACATATCATCATTGCTTATTACATTTAATAAGTTTGAAAGGACTGGGTGTAAAAATGAATGCAAAAACACCATTCAAAACATAACACTAACGTGCGCAACGTGATAAATGATTACCCTATGGAGCCACCTTAACCTGGTACTTGTGCATGGTATTAATTAATTCACACTGACAGAGATTCCTTTAATTTCAGTGGTGCAAGTTTGATGATGATGTTGTTTCACTGGTTAGTAATTCCTTTATGTAGTGTTTCACAAAACGACTTTTCTGCATTACTAATGATTGATGTAAACAATAGTTTGTTTAAGTATTTGGTGCTCTTTAAGCATCAGATGCACCTTTATATATGCATCTTAATGCATCAGATGATTGTGCATCATCATTTTCTTCTTTTGAGATTTGTGCCTCTCAAAATGCTTAACATTTGAATGTAATGGATACTTTTTTTCGAATAGTGTTTTAATAACTCTTTGAATCCCAAGTTCAGAATTCTCATCTACTGCCTTCCTTGAACTTGTTTTAGAGAAGAAAATTAGAAAAAATAATGAACAAAAAAACTAGTTTTGAATTGTTATTTCCACATCTGTGTTTTATCCTAACACCAGTGTTGAATTTTTCAGGCCACCAAAAAAGAATCCATTGACAATAACTTTGGAGGATATGAGGTACACAACTAAATTAAGAATTAGTTTATGCTTAGCGTGCGTATATTGAGTTATAGATACATGCGGGAAGTTTGGAGAGCCTGAAAGAAGTGTAAGAGTTGCTCGAGGTGAAAGTCGAGAGTAACTCTAGCTTCTTGAGTGCTCCTCAAACTTCCCAAGTGCATCCATAACTCGATATATGCTCAGCTAAAAGCATGAACTAATTCTGTTATAACATGGTGACAACAACTTGGGTCGCTGAAACATGTTTTATTTGTGATTGACTAAGATTAGTTCTCACGATGCACGGTGAATGAAAACAAAGGTCATTAGGATCCTAACATGCCACAATCAATTGAGCAACAGTTGAACGAAAACGCTTAACCTGGTTTCTAAAATTGTCAATGAAAAATTCGCTTCTTCAAATTAATTATAATGAAAATGTAGGCAAGCAAAGTCAAAAATACTCAATGAAAATGAAGACAAATAAAGTCAAAATACTCAAGTTTGTGTAAACATTTTAGCCAGGCAAAAGTCAAAGGTTCGAAGTAGAGTTTGGATTGTTCAGAATAATATTCACATTTCCGAAACTTAACAAAAAGAACTTGCACTAAACTAGACGGAAATGTTGCAGCTCAATTGAAACTGCACACATCATGTTATATATGCATGGCTGTGTGTATATAGAGATGGCTCTATAGGAATTACATGTAGGCAGGACTAGTACGCACGCTATGTTATAATTATAATAATTATTGTATATTACATGTACTTCTTTGGAAAACACCTTGGTGAAATGCTCTAGTACATACACAGGGTAAGTTTTTTTTGAAAGAAACTTCATCAAATTTTCCCCATGAACATATCATTTAATTATTAGCCAGTGCCACATTACTGAGATGACTGACATGGGAAATACTCAGATCCAAATTTTGGCTGTGAATGGGACCAGTCAACAGGTTAAGACACAAATTATCTCTGGTCTTGTGATGCACAACCCGTTTCATGCAGGAACTGTTGTTTCTCTAGGAAGTTAAGCAGTTTTGTTCCTCTTATAATGTTGTGAGGCATTTGATGTGATATCCATTCTTGTTTCTGCTTAGTGGACAGCAGTTGATACTGATCAATTCATTCTTGCTAGGATGACATTACAGTAAAGCACTGCACAAATGCTTATATGTTGGTTTACATTAGAGACAGTGAAATGAGTAAGTATCTACAAGTGCAGACCATTGTCTTAACCTCAAAAGCAGCTACATAAGAGATGCTGTATATTAGAAAAATTAGCTAATATTGTCATTTGAATCTATCTCACAGGGGCTCAGTCACGGTATTTTGAGTTATTTTGGCCACATACAAAATTACCTTTAAATGGTAGGAAACCAGAAAATAACAGTTTAATGAGATAGAAAAACACCAAAGAGGTAACGATAAACCATAAAGGAACAAGGATGGCTAAGGATGGAGAAGATTAACACAGATTACAAACGACGAATTTGAAAAATTGAGGCTAAACTTTTCAACATGCACAAACCATCTTTGTTTATTTTCAATTTATTATTTTTTCTTTGCTGTTTTTAAGTATCAAAACACTGTTATTTGAAGGTTTCCTTCAATTGAAACATGTATTTCTATCAGAAAAAACAACTTGAAATGTTTTGACATAACTTTTTCAAAATGCATTTATTATTTCATCATCTAGATGGAATGATAGTATAGTCTAACCTCGACACTTTTGTCTGGTTGCTGTAACATTTTGCCAGTACCCATTTATACATGTGTGTGAAGAAAGGCACTGTGAGAATACTTTTCTTGCCCAAGAACACAACACAGTGACCCTGTTCAGGGCTGGTACTTGCATCTCTTGATCTGAAATCCATTACACTAAATATTGTGTCAAGATAAAGCCCCTTCAGATAGCGGCCAGACTCATGTGCATTTATTCCACAACAAAGCTGCTCTTGATTTAATTGCACCTATTGCATCTTATAGTAGGAGAATTTTACCAGTGCATGTTGAATAATGAGTGTATTGCGTTGTCGTTTTGCATAGATGATATTCTTGAAAACGTTGATGAGAGTACAATTCCTGACACACTTGTACAAAGATTACAGGAAGAAAAGTGAGAAGAACATACTTATTAATTCAAATTGTAACAATGCTTTCATTTATTGAGTAATTGAGCAATGGCCTGTGGAGATTCTCGACTTGTGGTTGCCACGCCCATCCACCTTCTGTGCCTGTATGATGTCTTCTTCTGGGAAACAGTGGGATTAAGGAACAAGTCCCCTCATGTGAACTCTCCTTTTTATCAAACATTATTGTCACAGGGTCAAATTTGTCCCTACAGTTGCCTATTCTTCCATCATATCAAACAGTTTTAATTCCAGACTGTTCATGTTTCCTGGTTGAGGGACAATTTCTTGGAACTGAAATAAAGCTTATACACTTGTAACAATCACAGAGGAAAGCACAGTTTTCCTGTTTTCCATTTCTTTTGTGTAAACACAAACTACAGTGAATTTTCCCCTTAGGACTGGTCCCTTTGTGTAAACACTACAAAGGATTCATGTCAAACACAACTTTCTTCAATGATGGGCTGATTGTTGCATTACAATGTATGATTTTAGAAGTGAAGAAGTGACTGTTATTTTGTTATTGTGCATCCCTTGAGGACAGCATAAAGTAAGTTTCAAGTTCGTGATATGTGTTTGATGCATCTGTGATTGACTTGTAGGAGACTTGAAGCCCAGAGAAGAAAAGAGAGACAAGAGGCTCACTTGTATGTGACAGTGGATGTAAGTGGAATCAAGAAGAATTCCTGCCATGTGATTTTATTCTCACATGAAGACAACCTTCCTTTCCAGAGATGGTTTTCCTTATTCTCATTACGTGTCCACTTCCAGGGAATTATTATTTGTATTGAGAAATGAGATGTTGAATATTCTTTAATGCAGAAGAGGTAACCTTGAATGCAGAAGTTCTTTAAGCTCGTCACAGACTCCTCCCCAAATAAATACAATCATCTGTGTAGGTAGCTATAGGAAAGGTAGCAAGAGGTGTTTCCTTTTGCCATAGTCTGGTAACCTCCAGTGGGAGAACACAGAGCTATAGCAATAGAATGCACAAGCCCACCTTTGAGCATAATGACCTTTTAGGCTGGTGCTTATCATTGGTTTCAGTAGCATGAACCGATTACAATGTACATGTAGAATAGTTCTTTTTTCTAGTGGATGGAATGCTAGTCCATCACAGGTTACCATACGTTATCTGCTTAAATGTACATACTCGGATGGAGAGAGGCACTGTGAGAGTAAAGTGTCTTGCCCAATAACACAACACAATGTCCCTGGCCAGGGCTCAAACATGGAACGATTGATCCCAGTGTCCAGTGCTCTGTATTTCCTTTGGCTGTGGATTTCTGTTAGTATTTTTGGTGTAGTTCAAGTATTGGGCATGGAAAAAAGTGAACTTTGTTTTGTTATTTTAGGTTGTAACTGAAGACCAGTTTGCTGGACACCAGGGGCCTGATCTGTTTGATGTTGAAAAAACAAAATTAAAGTGAGTGTTAGTTAATAAAATTAAACAGATTGTCATAACTTAACTCGCCGAGCAAAAACTAGTGTTGTGTTAACTGCATTTTGAAACCGCACTTGTGTCCTTCAAGAGAAGATTTTGCCTTCTACGTTAGTGAAGGTAATGCCTGTTCAGGAGGTCACTTCCTCTGGTGTGGACTTTTCGTCATATCTTATTTCAATTTCTTCCTTGTAGGAGTTTCAAAGTTCTAAAATCAAAGAAACTTCTCGAAGTGATGGACATCCTTGCAGAGGGTCTGGTAAGTAACATGAACATACCCATAGGTAATAATTTTGAGAGCCCACCCGTTTACAAACAATATGTTTTTCAGCCCCGCTCCCCTTTGAAGTCATATTTTTAGGCAGACCCCCTTCCCAAATCCCGCCAGGTCCCCCTCTTAAAACATTAACGTTTCCCGATCTTTTTCCTATTGCAGGGCTATCCAGTCAATCAAATTCGACCCTGGCCACTTCAGCCAAGAAGTAATGGTACAACAAGACCAAGCTTACTAGATATAGAGGGAAGCTTTGATAAAACGGTGAGGTTTTAACTTAAGCCACAAGAGTACAGTTAACCTGCTGAAGGGGTGTTGTAATGTGAATGAAATGTGAATTATCTTATGTTTAAATTTTGCTTTTCTCTTCTTTGTAGCTGGGTCAGTTAGTTGACGGATCGCAGTGGTGTATTTTTGTGGAGACGGTTGATCCTGGTGAGAAAATTGTTTTGAGGAGTACTCACTGCACAGACTTTGGCCGTGACATTGACAGCCTCACTTACGCCAAAAACTGAGGAAACGCTAAAATAATCATTAAAAATGAAAACGTCAGTTTAACTTAGTAATTTCCCTATCTCATAAACTAATTGTTTGCTTGTTTGTTTGTTTTTTCGCAGAGGCAGGAAAAGTAGGATTGCCAGTGTTCGACAAATCAAGTACGTAAAATTACTGGCTATCACGACTCTTTGACGGAAGTCAAACTTCGTTTTCTTCTTCCTTCTGGATTTTTCTCTATGGTTTGCCATTTAGTTTCTTTGATTTGGTTAGTTTAAAATACTTGATTGTGTCGTGATCTAATGATTAAAAATCTCCATCACAGATGATGTATTGTTATTCTTCAAACATTATGACCCTGTTGAAAAAACACTGTCTTCTGTGGGCCATCTTTACATCCCCCTGTCAACGAAGTTTGGTAAGTGAGAAGATTTCTTTGGGTTTTATTAATTAGCATTTTATGTTTGTTTTCTTGTCTTCTTTCCCTTCGTTAACCTGTATACAGACATCAATGTTTTCTTCAAATAAGACTTTCCTTGTGTACTTTGTAGCGGATGTTGTTCCCGTGTTAAGTGAGCGAGTCGGTTTACCGCCAGGAACGCCAGTGAAGATGTTTGAGGTGAGAATGAATGCTGTCATTGCTCCCAATCCATTTTGTCTTAATTTTTTTCCTGAATTAACACCAGCAATTGATTTGCAGGAAGTAAAAACGACCTATGTGGAGGAAATCAAGGATTTAAACATCTCCTTTGAAAAGGTATGTGTCGAGACTTTATAAAGCAACTGAAACATTATTTGACTGGTCCGTACTTTATGCTTCTCGCGCTTTAGTCGAACTTGTTTTGAATAAAGAAAGCTTGACAAAGGATCTGTGTTATTCAACAGGGAGTTGAAGAACTCATGGACGGCGACATCATCTGTCTTCAGAGGTTTGTAGTTCAATCGTTGTCGTATACAGATAGTCAAGCCTCTCCTTACAGATACTTCCTTTATGCGGCACCTCTATATTACGGAAAGTTCGCTTGGTACCAAAGAAACCAGAATTCGTTGAATGTCTACCTGTAATACGGACACGATTTGTGATATCTGGATACTAACTTGCCAGTGAGATCATGGTAAAACCCAACCAAATGATGGAACAATCGGCCATATTTGTATTCTTGATATAGGAATGGAACTAGAGGGAGGCTCAGGCGGGGCAATATCATTCAAAAGGCACTGATGCCACTTGCATTTGAAAACTCCCTGCATTAGCCTCAGTAGCAAGCTAGTTCCAGTTCAATACCGAGAATACGAATATGGTCCATTGCATTTCTTCCTTAAAACCTGTTATTAAGAGATTGTACATTTGCTTGTGAGATAACGAGAGGTTCAGATGGCCATAATTTGTCTTATTTTTCTACTTGTAATTGGTTTCAGTTGATGCTGTACAGTGTAGCTAGTTAATTTTGTAATTTCTTTCGTGTCACGTGTAGAGGTGAACCAGAGGTGCTCAGTGCTAGTGAATTGCCCACAGTACAAGACTACTTCAGGTAGCAAATGATTGATGTACTATTTGTTGAGGTGTACAGTGTATGTAGAAACAGGGCCATTTCGTGATTGTCGAAAGTAAGCCAAGTTCGCTTTGATTTTGCAATCCTATGATTAGTGATTGGTTCAAAAACCTCGCGCCATTTTCTCAGCCAATCAGAAGTAAAACCAAGAGAAATCTTATCACCTGCGTACACGACATCTGCGTTTTGCGTCAACATGTGCTTCGAATTTTGATTGGCTCACGGTTGTCTGTGCCCTTTGCGACTGGTTAGAGGGATTGCTTTGGTTTTAGTTTGAAAGAAGTTTTTAATTTAGTGTCGTAAAACCTAGGTCCAAATATTACCACAGACAGACCAACCACTTTGGTTATTTACGCAACGTAGCTGTATGGACTCGATTAAGGTTGTTTTTGATTATCTCTTGCAGGGATCTGCACAACAGAGTTGAAGTTGTATTTTGTGACAAGAATGTTGTAAACGACCCTGGGTTTAGCGTGATGCTTTCGCTAAGAATGAACTACACGCAGGTTTGTCGGGCAGGGAATGAATAGAGTGACTTTATAAAATCTTTCACTCTTAATCCTCCACTCAATGAATGTTGTATCATGCCTGTGGATTGAACCCTAGTGTGTGACCATTTAAATGAAAGCTATCGAGCCGTGCGTTCATGTGGTGCTGTTAATTATGCTGTATACAGTGGCTCTAACTTTTAAGTTTTGGTTATTGAGCAGTACTTACTGTTTATCTTGTTGTTTAAGATTGTGCTATCTTTACTCTGAAGATGAAAGCCAAGTGCGTGACCAGTCAAGATAATGCTATTTAGCAGTACGTTTAAACTGGGGCCGACTGATCTTCATATATCACTTACCGTAGGGAGTAGCTAATTTATGTCTATATTGTTATTGTACCCACACGATTTCAGTGTGCTTTTTGTGTCTCCGATTCCCAGGTTGCCCGAGCTGTGGCATCAAATCTTGAAGTCGATCCCATGATGCTGCAGTTTTTCAAGGGACAGGCGTAAGTTAACAATTCTTGACTCCAAACTTACTTCTGTGAAACATTACGCAAAAAATCTATTTATTCTCCAGTTGATTGTGATATTTACATTCGTAGTCTTATGCTCAACTCACAGGAGCGACGAGGATGAATGAGTGAGTGGTTCTGATGCTTGGTTTTCGTTTCAGATATCGTGACGCACCAGGAAACGCGCTACGTTGTACATACGAAGGAACTCTGCGAGATCTGTTGATTTACTACAAACCGCGTGGACCGAAGAAACTTTACTACCAAATACTTAGTATTCCTATCGATCAACTCGAAAACAAGAAGCAATTCAGATGCTTTTGGGTCGCTAACCAGTTCAAGGAGGAGAGAGAACTCATTCTGTTTCTCAACAAAGATGGCACGGTGTCAGACTTACTCAACGAGGCGCGTGAACAGGTGGACTTGCAAGCCGACGGCACAGGGAAACTTCGACTCTTAGAGATTATTAGCTCTAAAGTGTTCAACGTTGTTAACAACGAAGTGGCTCTGGAACATCTTATCAACCAATCCCAAAGAACGTTTAGAATAGAGGTAACTTTGTTCTGTTGGTGTTTAGTGTACAGAGCGAGTTGTTTCGTTTGTTTTTAAAGTTTGGGCTGGAAAACTCCTTGTATTGTGAGTCGGCAATGAAAGTTAACTCTTCTTTGAGACAATCAGGTTGAGGCTTTATTTTCACTGCTGTTGTGTACTTACTCAAATTTAATATATTTCATATATTCACTTGCCAAAAAAAAAATTACAGTTGCCAAACAAATATCTTTTATGTCTTAATTTTTTTGTTAACTGGAGAGTTAGTTATAACCGATAGGGTAATGTTGGTCTAATCCTGAGGTCGTTGTTTGGAATCCCGCCTTGGTCGAATAATTTTTCTATCCCTGTTTTCTTCCCTCTTTTCTATCCCTCTTGTTTCTTGTCTTCCTTTTTAGGGCTAACTCTCAGACGGAGATTTCCAGAACTTCAATTACTTTAGAGTTAATTACCTACTTTCCAGTTTATAACTGGACGACCTCACCATTTTCTAAGAGCTAAATCTAAGACCAGATTTCAGAGAGCTTTCGTGCTTCCAAGATCTGGGGGCAGTGGTGCTGTTTCGGAAATTCATTGTGCAAGCATGTGTTGAAAAAGATCTATCTTCCAACCTGTTTACTCGCGGACCTAACATGTGATGTAAAATCCGTTTCAGGAAATTCCCGAAGATGAATTAGAAATAGGAAAAGATGAACTTTTAGTCCCAGTGGCGCATTTCAATAAGGTAAAAACTACTCTTCTCTTTTTTCTTTGTTTGATTTTCCGTACTTATTTTGAGTATTTGTAACCTTTTTCCTTTTCATCATCAGGAAATTTACCAGACCTTTGGAAATCCGTTTTTAATCCGAATAACTGACGTAAGTGTAGCTACCTTTTTCTCAGTTTTGTATTTTTGTTGTCAAATTTATCACAGATCGAGAGTAGAAGTCCTGGGGATAGCAAGCAAGTAATGGTAGACGTTTTACGAGCCCGATTCACCCTTTTCTTCATTAGATCTTATAATAACAATGTTTATAGCTTGCTTCGAACCCATCATTAAACAGCAAAGCATTGATTTTGTAGGGCAACATTTTATAAATGACTGGTATAAAAAAGGTTCTTAAGTTTATCGTGGAAATGCTTTACAGTATTATAGAGCAAGTATTTAGAGCAAGTTAATTAAGTATTTATTCCACGCACTAAGTGTTTTCAACAAATACCCAATGTGAGCACTCTTAAAGTATTTTATTATCTTCAGGACGGAATTTATTGAAACAGAACGAACTGTGTTCGACAACCGTTATGAATTTAAGTTGATCCTTAGAGTTTGTTTCAAGGGAGGACTAGTTGACTAGATTCTTTACGTCTGTTTGCAGGGAGAACCGATTAACAAGTTAAAAGAAAGAGTAAAAGAAAAGATAGACATTCAAGAAAAGGAATTCGAAAAAGTAAGTATTTGTTTATGCCGTGGTTATCTAATCATATAACTGAATAGCTATTCGAACATTGTGACGCCAGCATGACATTCTAAAGACATGTCATGTTCCTTACACCAAAGGCTCGCAGTATTTTAAAATTTTTGCTACTGCTAAATGACGTGTCTATATTTTCTTCAAGGTTAAATTTGCAGTCATTCACATGGGACGAGCGATATACCTTCCAGAAGGTAATATGTTTGTGCATGTTTCGTCCATTCTTTTATCAAAATCTTGATTCTTCTGTGGTTTTAGTTTATCGACGTACAGCTAACAAGCTGAATGTATAGTGACGTATGTTTCCGTGCATTTTTGTGTTTCAGAATCAGACAAACCTATTTCAGTCAAAGATTTTAAACCCCAAACACCAGGTGAGTTCACACTGTGCTTGGGATATTCCTTAGAACTCTCTTTCACTGAGTTTTGCTCGTAATTCTGTGTTGAATTATACTGTAGTAATTAGCTACCGAGTCAGATGCGACAGTACGATGTTGTCGGTATTATTCCACGTTTTAGAAGTGGCTACCTTCCCTTAATAAGGCCCCGTTCACACTACGCCGAGAGAATTAAAAACGGAGGTTCCACTCTGAAAACGCATCAAGTGTTTTCCGTCCACACTTCGCCGAAAGAATTCTAAAACGGAGGTTCCACTCTGAAAACGCATCGAATGTTTTCCGTCCACACCACGCCGGAGAAAACGTAAAATGAAAACGTAACAATCACCGGTCATTTTGGATTTGTGTTATAGGAAAACTCGGTCAAAGAAAAAAAAAAAATCACGTGATCACCGTGACTACATCGTTTTCGAAAAGCTCCGTTTTCAAAATGTTTCCCGTCCACACAAGACGAAAAGCCGGCGTTTTCAAATTCCTCCAGTTTGAAGAGCGTTTTCGAAAAGCTCCGTTTCGGTGACGGATTAGTGTGGACGGATTAGTGTGGACGGATTAGTGTGGACTGTAGGCCTAACCGTAGAAATAAAGCTGCGTTTTCAAAGTCCTCTGGCGCAGTGTGGACGGGGCCTTCGAAAGGTGACCCATGCATAATTACATTGGTTGACAGACTTGTCTTGTTTATTTATCAGCGTCTCAGAGTATGAGCAAACCTTGGCTTGGCCTGGACCATCTTAACAAGGCTCCCAAACGATCACGGTATAGCTTCCTTGAGCGACCAATCAAAATTCACAACTAGGGGACGCGAAGTCGTCTTTTAAAATGCAACAAGTATTTTTAGTATGAGGAGGAGTTTTTGTAAAGAAAACTCGAAGAATTAAGTTAACTATCTGGGCTGCAGGCAGCAGCTGCTGAGTTTTTGCTGATCTGATAATTTGTACAGTTGTAAAGACCTTTTTTTTGTGCGGCAGTTTTTAGATTAATTACGGGATGACTTGTGACCTCCTCATTCATATGGAATTTGCTTTAAAAGCTCTAGTAATTCACTTGTAACGCGGTTGCAATGTTCTCTGTCACGCAGTTTTTCTGTTTTGAAAAATCCTAAATTAAAATAATCGATGATCTACAACTGCTGGAGTACATTTCTGAGTACAAATAAAGAACACATTTAAAACATCCTTCTGCAGTCATCACTTTCGGCGTGTTGTAGGAAAATAGAAGTTTAATCCTCTAATTTTCCCAAAATTCCAATAACTATTATTCACAAAAGTAGTGTTGTAAGATTTCCTCAAGTCTACCAAGATTTTCATGCTATATTGAACAATTATTCCACGAGCGCGAGTTGGATATTAGAAGGTAGATAGCCAACGAGGGGTGTCTGCACAGGGAGGAACACACACAACGCATGTTGTAGCGGACCAGCAAACGCACTTCTCGTAAAGAGCCAGAAGAATATCTAGTTTTGTTTTGCTTGCCCTGCCGTCTTTTCTTCCTTCTGTGAAGTGTTCTGTTGTTTCTCAAAATATTTAATTCGACGACAAACAAAACGTCTGTCGCAGTATTTCTACAACCGCTCGTCTCACCTCCCCTATCTTCCAACAGTATAGGATCGGGTTCAGAGTTGAGTTTAAATGTACAACAGTAACAAGAAACGCCAAAGCAATACCAAGAGTCGGAGTTATTCCTTTGATGGCCATTAATGCTACAACTGTGCCTGCTGAAAGGTAGCACGTTACTAGCGTCAACTGTACCCACAATGTACTGGACACTGTTTTTCTGTATCGTGCTATGTTCAACGGCGCATGTCCGTTGGGTTGTCCTTGGTGAACGTGAATCTGATGATGGTAAAGTTTCTGGAAGATCTTTGTATAACAACATGTTGAGGTTACTGAACAGAATAAGACTGCTATGGAGTTATAGTGCAAAGAAAACTGGTAGTCCCAGAGCACCACCAATGCAAGAGAAGTGATTAAAGTCCAAAAACAGATCACAAACATTAAAACTCGTTTAAAAGTAACCACTTGTCTGTATCTTATGCCCAGTAACAAGGCGAGAAGTCTGTCCACGCTGATTGCTGTCAGTGTGAGCAAAGATAAGTTACAGAACACTTGAGCTGCAACGAGAATCGTCAAAGCAATCTGGGTACAAAGATTCCAGTTTTTGTATTCCAGCGTAATTAACCCTTTGACGCCCAAGTGGCCATATACGGCCACTTAATGGTCATGCTCTTTGCACCACTTGTGACGTCATCAATTTAAATGTCATCAGATATTCTTGATAAGCAGATAGTAGCACTAGGTTAGGCCTTTCCGCACAATGGTCAGGTTTAGATATCGACGACAATCCGACGTCGCAAATCGAAAAACAACGTTATCAGTTTTGGTGCAAAAACGGTGGTAAAATGGTCCACTACGCCTATAATTGATCAAGGTCCATTTCTAGGCTTCGCCCGTAATTAACATGCAACTTTTCACGGCAGCCAGAAAGAACATACAACGCAAAAGGTAGCCAGTGTAAAAGGGCCGAGAAAAACAGAAAGGACAGGGAGCAACAAACAAAATTGAGAACGGTTAATGGCAAAAAAAAAAAAAAGAAAAAGTCCAAAGTTTGGCTTATGCGCATGTCCCGAATTGAAATTTTGCTCAATTTTGTGCCTAATCCTCGAAAAATCTCTCCTTTTAGTGAAAAACAGCTTTCTTAACAAAACTTAGGCTTATTTAGCGTCATGGCAGCTAAAAAAACCTGACTAAACGGTTAAAAACGGTATTTTTTAGCTTCAGTTTGGTATTCAAAGGGTTAAAAACATAACAAATAGTGGCTCCAAGAGAATCCCAACAGACAAATCAGTGAGCGCCAGTGAACGTAACAAGATCTTGGAAGGAAGATGAAGGGACGACTCCTTGCAAAGAGCAGCTAAGATCACAGTATTACCTAACGTTGAAGTGATAGCAAGAATAACATTAGAAACTACAAGAAACCACAATGAATGGGTTCCTTGTAAAGGCGCCATACAAAGGAACGCTTGTGCAGTTTGGGTTCAAGCTTCCTTAGCAATGCTCATATTGCTGTTTTAATGTTTGCTGTGCCGCAAAGAGGTCTTCCTTAATATATTTACTTGGAAATGCAGCATTTCAGTACAGTATGGAAATCATTTAAGGTGAAGTATACCCGAGGATGCGGATTGAAATGCTTTCCAACTATCTTTGAAAGATCGAAGGTGCTTTGTTAACAGGCTGCATGGCTTAACTGAAACTGCGTATCTGCATATCTGCTTGGAGTTGAGTTAATCCGTCCTAGGGTTACTGCCAAACATACTTGTCGTTACCATGGAGTCTGTATTATGTTTTTCTGAAACGATTTCACGGTAGATGTTATCGTTTTGATTGCTATGAAGTTATTATCATGTCTTTCCCACTGATTATCTCAGCAACCATGATTTTTAGTTGATGAAATTCGTACAAAAGGTAAGATCATTGCAATTTATTTGGTGGACAAGAGAAAGCAGGTTTATTTGGATTCTATGATTAAGTTTTAATTAAGCGTTGTCAGTTTGATTTTCATTCTTATTTCCAATTGTCTCGTTTCCTCTCCCATGGAAACTTCATCCTTTCATGGGTCGGTTTATCAAGCGTCTAAATATGATTCGGTCTTCATTGAAATGGTGTTTGGAATTGCAAGAAAAGGCAAGCCGTCAGTGTGAACAAAGATTGAAAAACAGATCACAACGCGCGGAAATTGGGTAGATGCACTTCGTGTAGAATATATTAATGACATACTGAATGGAGGAAACAGTAAAGCAAAACAAACAAACAAATTCTAGACTCCATTGCAATCAGTTCCCGATATGAGCGAAACAGAGAACAAAAATAAACAGAGACTATTACTTCCTTGTGAAAAATCTTTCTGACAGATGTTATTTGCCTTATTAAATATGTCACCTTTCACGTTATATCGTTCGTGAATGTTATATTTATTTAACAGAGTCGGTAAATGTAACTGTCGTGCCTTTTAACGAGAGCAATAAGTAATAGGATTTCTATACTTTTGAATTTCACGTCACTGTATTTCGCGTGTTTTCTTCAGTTTCCTACCGAGTAATGTACCTGTAAAAATGTCAGCATGGTGACTGGCTGAGAGCGCGTCAATTGATCCCAAACAATCCAGAAAGTTGAAATTAAATTGCATGTATATTATAAACAAGTAATCAAATGATTTTTCTCGTTCAATTTGGAATAAATAAGCACTCGTGAATTTCTCAAAGACTACAAATTGCACTGGCCTTATGAGCTCGAGCAATTTTTTTCAGTCTTTGAAAATTTTAGTTGTGTTTATTTATTCCAACTTGCACTCAAAATCATTTGATTACTTTTCATATAATATATGACTAGAAACATTACTTCTTTGTGATTGGCCGAGAGCATTAATATTTAATTTGCACAACAGCTTAATTAATGAAGGCGCGTTCGTAATTTGTTTCTGTCATAATAAGTGAGTAAACGCGTGAAAGTTCGAGTAATTGTACAGGATTTACTTACATTTCAGTTGTGGAATATATGGGCTTAAAGCTAACTTAAGGGGTTTTTAACGAGATGTGCTGTTGCTATGGTAACCTTTAACGTCGGAAAAATGGGCATAACTTGTTAACCAATGATTGGCTATTTGTGTAGCAGCATTGATTCATCAAAGAAGAAGTACTCAAAAATCCTCAAAAGTCTTCGGTTAAACTTTGCCAATATATTTGGACGTGTTGAGATGATTCCAGTAACAATTAGTGTCAGCGGTGATGTTCAATAATCTTCGGAAGAGTTCAGGTAATCCTCATACAAAATTCTTTAATTTAAGGTTAAAGTTAGTCACAGTAATGGTATGTCAGGTTTTTAGATTTTGCACCAAATTGCAGAGCATGTACAGTAGGGTAACTAACAACATGTATTCTTGGCCTCGATGTTTATTGCATTTGCTCGGTTGGCTAGACATCTAGCAATGTAATGCTCAATTGCCTAGAAAACAATATCAAATTAAAAAACTAGAACTGAGAAGAAATACGAAGAACTGAATAAGTTTTAACTCTAGTAACATTCACATAGTTCCAAGAAAATGTGTATCAACGTCCATTCTCTGTAAGCGGTGATACGTTATTCAATTAGCGATGAAACACGCATGCGCTGGTTAAAGCCGATATCAGCATTGAGTACCGTTACAGGTTCCTACAACCGTTATTTTTCATGTTTAGAAGCTTTTGAGTCAAGAAGACATCTATGAGATGATATTTAGCAGATCTAAACTAAGTTGGCAGCTCAAATCATGGTTCTTGGTGCGCGGTCAGGGAGTTGGTACCTTCCCCATTCATAGCACCATTTACTCGTTCTCGTTGATGTCGCTCTAGCATTTGTGAACGCCTTTCTTGCCAACTCTGGCGAAAATTGTTGAGTTCTTCATCCATGCTCATGATCTCCATGCTGTGTTTGGAAACCAGTTGTTCTGAAGGTTCTTGGCCAAACGATAGCCGAGGGGTAGGGTGGGTCTCTATGTCTTCCAGAACAATAGTAGCAGTCGTAACGCTGGTCTCTGATAATAAAAAGTTGATTTAAAGTGAGTGTATGTATATCCTTCTGCAGTACATTATTTCATGCTCCGTTGTGCAATGGTCTTTAAAACATTCGCTTTTTTCAAATCAGGCAAAAAATTGTTAGGATTTGAGATAACTGGTCACAGCTGGGACATATTCAGGAAAACTTGACTGTGTCAACAGAATTCTAATGCGTCTTAATCTTGCCGTATTCATCAGAAAGTGACTTTGAGTAAGATATGTTTTTTTGCTGTTATTGTCTTTAAGCATTGAGCTGGTCCTCACCTTCACCACCTCCTTGCTTTTTCTTTCTAGTTTTCCTATACATTTCCCAGCCGATCCCGGCGGCCATTAGTACCACAAACAACGAGAGTCCAGCGTACACTGTGATGCTGAATATTCCTCCACTTCCAAAATAATCCTCTGCAACGCTCATTTTTTCCTGCGGGATCAGAAAATAAAAAGTCCGCTGCTCTACATAAACCAAACTTTAACTACGTTAGCTTACGTTCGACATGAATCAGGAGATATATACAAAAGAATGAAAGGTCCCTGTACCTCTCTGATAGTCATGAAAAAGTCTATGTATTAGAAGTTTGAGTTTTTTGCCAAACCCATCATAGTATTCTGCTCTTACGAGTACTCTGTTTTGCTGTATAGCAACTTTAATTGCCTCTAGGGTTTTAACACGATTATGATCAACTCGATACAGAATATGACAAGATTGTTTGCCTCGGTTCACCTATCTTACTGTTTTGAAATAAAAGCCCTGGGGACTGTGCTGAATTTCTTGGCCTAATTTTAAAATCAGGGTATTTATCAGTGAGACTAAGTCAATGACTCCATTTTTGTCTTACTTTCTGACAAAAGTAATTCATTATTTAACTGCAGTGAAAGTTTGAAGAAAAAAATATATGTAATACAAAATTCTCTTGCTTACGTTCTTAATTAAGACAGTCCCTTTCCCCGGAGTCCTCTCATAAAATCCCGACATGTTTTGCCGTAAAGACATCTTGTACTGACCTGAGTGGTTCCCGTATTTTCTGCCAAGATGTGAAAAATCCATTGCTCTTCGGTTTGTACGTATTCTTTGAAGCATCGCAGGAAGTGAGTGGAATTGAGAGGGAGAATTGCTCCATACGTCACGTGACTGTTGAGAATATTCCCTACCTGTCGAGAAATGAAGAAAACAGTGTTTACCTTGGAAATTATGACAATCGAAAAGTTGATAGAGCAACAAGAATGAACGCTGCATACCTGTATGTTATGTTGAGTAAGTGCGTTGATATGATGTTTAAGCCCGTGTACATCCACTAAAGCACCTTCTACATGGCGGTCTAGTAGATGTTGGAACACTCCATCACTGCTGGCGATAGCTGGTTAACATAACAAATGATGAAAATTTTGGGATTTTTAAATTAAATCATTCTTTATTATGAGGATCTACAACATATTCATTACTTTTTTCAATGTTAATATGCTTTTAAAAATTAGATAGATCATAAGGTGTTAAAAAAACGACATCGAGAAAGCCCAGCTGTTCAGTGTGGTATTCCGCATTCGAAGTTGATACATTTCTTCCTCTGCTCCTCAGCTCTTGTCAAACTCCTAAAGCAAGAAATTTGAATTGTGAAGTGGCATGAGACTAACCTTTCACATTTGCAATTTCACGAATCCCGAGCTTGTGTTCCTCGCTATGATTGACAGCTGACACCTGCCATGAATTCATTTATGAAAATGACAAGTTTAAGGGATTCTAAAAAGTTAGGACTTCACTCCGAGATGTTCATTGGTTTCTCGCCTAGCTCCCAACCCCCTTTCAAGACCGATTGACTCTACCCAACTCTGCTACGTTGCTATTCGAATTCGGGCGTTGCGTTCTGTATTTCTTCTCTTCATCTCCTCATATTCCCATTAATCCTGTTTTCTGGTATCATTGTTCCGTGCGTAATTTGTTATGTCTTGAGTCACTTGGAAAAAGCGCCCAAACGAATCAGTGAAAAGGACACAACATTAATGGTTTATTCCAACCAGCGTTTTCAAAACTAATTTACAATATTTGTATTCTACACTATACTGATGATCTAATATTCGAGGAGAGTTTTAAACGTATCTGGTTTACGTAAACCTTCTGAAACGAATTGCTCTTTTTGATTGTCCTTTCTGAACCCCCACCTACCGTGACCCCTCGAAGGTTGGTTCGTCCTTCAAGACTGACTGACGTCATTGATGTAGTGATGATACTGATGAACATGGTGGTGATGATAAGTCCTGCTAACATCCACACAAGACCCAGCAGTTTACCAGCAATTGTTTTGGGTGCTAGGTCTCCATATCTGAAAACACGACAAACTTCATCTTATGTTTCCAGCCGATAAAATGCATCCTGAAGTACAATGTTTGAGTGTCCCAAAATTCAGGAAACTAAAATAAAATAAAAGTTAAAACGCCCCCAAAAATTACTCGTACCATATTGGAAGAGGGTGGTGTAAATGCTGTAATGCTGTGATGGCTAAGCCAGTTAACACTCGAATTGCGTTATCCAATGATTCATATTTGAATAATCATAATTACAACATGGATGGCTTTTTAATCGTTGCTTAATCAGTTTACTCGCAAAAAGTTTGTGTTCTGGAAATTGTTATTTACATATATAATGTTTTTGTAGTTAACGGTTGTAGTTTTGAACTCAATGCTAAAATTCCAGAGGAGACGTTTGCATTAATTTTTAATTTGTCTTTATACTCATTTTTATCACACGGCTTGGGTTTGTAGCCGATATAACACACGCTCTGATTGGCTAATTCTAGGGCATTGCTCTCCCTAATACCCATGGGCCGATTACGGGCCTGCAAAAGCAAAGCAAAAAGCTATATAATAAACAAATAATTAACCTCGAACGTTCGGACCTAACGGGAAAATCTCAAACCTCGGCCTTGGCATATTGACCTTAGTATCACTCGGTCAATACGACAAGGTCTCTCTCGGTTAATTAAATCACTAGATACATTGTATCTGGAAAGTTTACCTCGGAAATAAAGAGTAGTTAAGACGAGATCCGAGCAATTTCAGTCACTGTTATTAGTGGTCAAAAATCTTCTACCAGAAGATGTTAAGTTTATTAAAATCCTTTTTGCATATTCTAAAAGCTAAAGCGATAAATAATTGCCTGAAATAATCCCCAAAACAATTTTTCATGGGAACTCGTGAAAATAAATTTCAAAGTTCAGAGAAATTGTACAAACACAGGTAAAATGTCATCATCAGTGTCATTTCACCAGTACTTTCAAGTGTTTTATAGTAACTTCAAAATTTGTTTTCGACATTTGGTGTTGTTAGAAATAATTTCTTTTGAGAAGATATTTAAAACAGTCGTACAGATGTTTGCAATACAATGTAAATAATCTTGGTACAAAGTTTTTGTCCATTTGTTAGTCAGTCGAACTTTTGGTGGATTCCTTCTTGATAGTTTTCACTCAAGTGACCAAAGTAAGTCTCCGCATTTGCTTAATTTGATCAAGAAAAATTGACTCGAGCAACTTTCTCAACCGATCAGAAGTGAAACAATTTCTCGCACTTGTTTTCCCGCGCTCGACGTCGGCTACAGGTATTTGCTGGACGTTTGATTGATTCACTGGATTGCCCGTGTCCGTTGTGATTGACCAGAGAGAATACTTTGTTTTGGTTTTCGGACACTCAATTGAAGACGGCTATAAATAAGTAAATGTTAGTTATTGGCTCTAGTAACAAGATTTAATTTGCTAAAAACACGATATCTGCCTAATAGTTTCTATGACCGCTCGTCTCACATCTCTCATTTTCCAACAGCATAAGATCGGGTTCAGAGTTGAGGTAAATAACATCAGTGTTGATGAAAACGTCCAAGCGACAGTAAGAGATAAAGTTACTCCTTTCACAGCCGCTAATGTTATAACAATACACAAAGGAAGGTAACATGCGAGAACTGAAAACTGTACCCACAATGCACTGGATACTGTTTTTCTGTATCGTGCTATGTTCAACTGCGCATGTGTGATCGGCTGTCCTTGGTTAACGTATATTTGAGTCTGATGACGAAGAAGTTTATGGTAGATCTTTATATAACAACAAACAGATGTGACTAAGCACGATGGCACAGCTATGGAGCTATAATATGTAACAATCCTGTCCTTCAAAATTCCTGCTGAACAAAGTCCGATGGTCAGAATCCAAAACGAGATCACAACCCGTAGAACTCGTTTAGAAGTAACCACTTGTCTGTATCTTATGCCCAGTAACAAGGCGAGAAGTCTGTCCACGCTGATTGCTGTCAGTGTGAACAAAGATACAAAAAATAACAATAGTCCGGTAAAGAAACCAATCCTAAAAATGGAATTGCAAATGCTAAAGTTTTCGTATTCTACGGTAATTAAGAACGCAATAAAAAGTGGCTCCACGAGAATCCCAGAGAAGAAATCAGTGAGCGCTAGTGAACGTAACAAGATCTTGGAAGGTGGGTGAAGGCACGACTCCTTGGAAAGAGCAGCCAAGATTACAGTGTTACCTAACGTTGAGGTGATGGCAAGCCAAATATTAGAGGCTGCAAGGAACCACAATATACTGGTTTGTCTTAAAGCTGCCGAACAGAACGGGTCCTGAGAGTCCTGAGAGCTTCGGTTTCCATCTTGCTGAGTAACTCCCATGTTCAACTTTGTAAACTTTGTTACACGACGACAAGAACAGTCGTGCTGAATGATACACAACACGGCAATTTGCGGAAGCACTGTTTCAATCAGGATTGAATGATGCGATGCGGCTTTACTTTCCTGCGCCTTTCAATAACATGCGGACTCTAAAATTCAAAGCTCAACCGACAAATGCGTTTTTCGCTGCCGTCAATCAAATGTTCGGTGGCTTCTCCCAGCTTCCGATTACTGCCGAGCGCGCAGTAATCAAATCGTTGAGCACAGTTCAGACAACGAAACAGTGCTCGGCAGTAGTCGGAAGCTGGGAGGAGCCGCCGAACATTTGATTGAATGTAGCGAAAAACTCATTTGTCGGTTGAGCTTTGAATTTTAGAGTCCACATATTATTGAAAGGTACAGTAATGGAGGAAATTATCCCGCCAGGCGAAACTGCTTTGCTAGCAGGGTAACTCAGACTGTCCATGTGAAATCTCCTGCCATGTTGCATTGTCAAATTCATTTGATCACATCCGTGTATTTGATTCCAACTGAGTATGATTTAAAACTGAAAAGTGTGCTTTCATTTCCGTGGCAGTCTGTTCCATGACTTATGTATGACTTTGGAAGATTTGCACAATAGTTCGACAGCTGTTATCAAAATTCAAATATCACTTCTAGTTGAGATTCAAGTTTATAACTCCTAGTATAATTGAAATTTAGAAGACTGCTTTTTGTTCCGATGCGTTCTTTATAAGAATTACCCTATGGCTGTTACCATATTGATGCCAAGGAAGTTACTAGCATGGGTACGACAAAAAAATCGCCGGACTCTTATTAGTGGAAAGCACATGCAATATACATTTGTGACCATTTGTCGGCTGTACAACAGATTCTATGGGATTTTAGAGAGTCGTATTTACCTCTGTCAGCTTCACATTGTCATTGACTAAAAGGTGGATGTTTACAACTTGTTTGACGAGAAAAAACAGGTTTATTGGGTTCTTTTTTATCATTGAGTGGTGTCAGCTTGATTTGCAATCGTATTTCCTGCTTTTATGTCGGATGAAATCCGTTTTGTCGTCAAAAAGTCAAAACGCATTGTAAGTTCTAAATTAATAATGAAACTGCTTTGTTTGGCACTACAGAAAAAAAACTTCGTACTATTACAAACTAGTTTATCCAGCAGCTATTATAATATTTTCCTTTATAAAAGAATCACACAAAATCTCATCATATTATATTTAAGATAAAGGGGAATGGTTATGAAGCCTGGCAAACCTTTTTGTTATTTGTTTTAGCTCGCATTTTGGTGTTGAGCGCGGGAAACACAATAACTGTTTCTTCTGTCTGAGCAAGTAACAGATTTATAGAAGCGTTTCCTTTATGTGAATAATTCATGTGTAACCAAAATTGTACAGGTTGGTTGGACCTTCCAACATAAATTTTGGCATCTTTGTTTGTACCATCAGTGTAGTTTTTCGGGCTTCGTAACCTCTCCCCTCTATGAAGCATGATTACATGATTTTTAATTAAATGTCAGTTTTTTTCGCTCTAACTTCATGCATTGTTTGTAGTTCTTCCTTGTAGGGCTTGTTTTTCTCTTTAATTTTTTACCTTGTAGGACTCAGTTGAAGTTCAGTCAAAATGAATTGTCCTCTGTATAAATCAGTGTCTGTTCCGTTGCAGTTGTTTGTAGATAAAACATCGTTCTACATTTAAACTAACTGAGTAGCGAAACGAAACTATCATTATATTCATGTATTTTTAAGGAAAACAACCGAAAACAGGAAACGACGTTTCGGCGACATCATGGCACCATTTTCAAGTAACGGGCGACCAAAAAGTTGAATTCATGCTGAAGTTAAGTGCGTAAAACAAATACGACGACGTCATGACGAAAAACTGAAAGCATAACGTCATTTTATTGCGAAGCATTTACTGTTATTCAGCAGTCTGTGCACGTGTCCAAGGTGCAGCTAAAGGACATGCTATCTGTCACATGCGGCCCTACCTACGATCATCACTATCCTGTGAACTACCCATCACCTCCGATCCCCACTTACGACTTGGGGAATGACTATTTATTATTTACTTTTTAGTGTGGCAGAAATTTCAACCCCACCTTTCCTGAAGGGATTTTCAAAAGATTAGAAGTCCTCATATTTGGAGCCATTAATCCCAAACAGTTGGCTATCATTCTTTGCCCTACTTTTCTCTTCAGCAAACTAGTGCGAAACCTCGTGGAGCTGGCTATACATAATTCCGAAGAATGTCTTGCAATAAAAATAAAACATATGGATAACATAAGTTTGTTTAGTGTCCATTGTATACTAAAACTATATAGATTTAGACAAGCCTAAAAGGGGAGCTCTTGATTGCAGTAAGTTAACCATAAAGCCGAAAATAAGGATCTGTTTTCTTGAATCAGATACTCAAAAAATGATCAACTGTCGGCATTTAATTGTTCGGTGTGTAGTTTCATATTTTTTTCCAGTTAAAAACTTGACCAAAAGCCGGGAGACAAATAAAGCGTGCACAATTTTTCCAAAATTGAAGAAATTAACTAACCGCTAACTATCCCCTTCGTGCCACGTGGCACATAGGGCCGCATTGTAGAAATTACGTACGCAGTATATCAGGGAATAACCAACAGAAGGTTTGGTGCAAGGAATATCGCGAAAGAAAAGTCAACAACGCGCCAGGGATTAATTCATGCCGAAATGATGCCTTTGTACGAACCCCTCCCACTCCCCCAAAGTAATAACCTGGCTTGAGCTTGCGATCCAATCTTACCTGGAAAGAAAAAAACACGCCACCGTCCACGCCATCTCGATCAGCTTTAAACCTGAGCCCGCGATTTGGGCACGTGATACTGGTCAGAGGATGTCTTGTTTTGACAGCTGTAAATTGACCTTAACATAGACGTCCAATAGAAAAGATGTACCTATGGTTATGGTGCTACTCTCTTATTTTTTCAAGGCATGGGGCTCCGCTCGCGCAGGCGCAGTGTAAGTGGCGTACGTAGGACAGATGGAAGTATGGCCATCACGTGACAACCAAACTCTTTTAGATCAGAGTCTTTTGAATAAATAAATACAATAAAACACAAGCTTTTTTTTGAGGGTATATCCATTATATTTTTTTTGCACGCAGAGCTTCAAAATTTGTACGATAGAGTGTGTATAGAGCCAAAAGTGTATTTTTAAATACCTGGTTGTAATTCGCTGGTCTGCTGTTGCCTCTATACCTTTTCAAGTGAAAGATCTTAAGTAATTTAAGTTTTTTTAAAATGTGAATTAAAACTTAAAAGTCTCACGACTTAAAAGTCTTCATAGATGTATGTGTGAAGTTATTTACGTCTTTGGTTGCAAACAAAATGGGTAAGGAAAAATGATAGCTATATATCAATCTATCCCACTATATCAGTCAATCTATCCCATATCTTATATATCGAGTTATCCTGGTTGTTAAATAACTGAGCTTGTGAAGTGTGATGAGAAAATGAGGTGGAAAACAGCAGATATGGACAAGTGACAAACATTTCTCTCCATTAATTAAGTTTACTGCTTACACGTATTAGAGTGTTTTTACAATTATATCGTAAATATGAACTGTATCGTTTTTCACCCTTATGATAAATTGGCACACTAAAGCTGTTTTAAAACACATTCTATGGAAAATTTACGTTACATTAGTTTCATACTATGTTTACATAGGTACCTAAACTCTCCAATAATGCCAAGACCAACGTTAGTTTTTGCCATCATGTCGTGGTTCTGTTAATTAGCATGTTTGAACCGATCATGATTAAATTTCTTTAATGTTTTGTTTTTGACATACAGTATTTTCAGGCTAGCAAAGACGTATCAAAATGATGAGAGAGTTTGTCAGACAGCTAAAGGAAAACACCAAAGACCAAATAAAATGTTGATTGAAAAAGATAAAAGCCAAATGTAAAAACGAACTGCGAGGTGGATGTTAATCCTTAAAAAGACATACACAAGTAGATTTTATGATTATGTTCCTTCGTCTGCGACATATAAAGTCACTTATTTTTTTAATATATGGGGTGCGCTATATATTACCACGAAGACAGCTATATGCAGTTGTTTATTTTCTTGCTGTTTAGAATGTTCAAAATTCAATTTTTGAACTAACAGTTTGCTATCTGAAAAAACCATGAAATTTGCTTCAAATGGGAATCCAGAAGGGATAAATTTTTATCTATAATAAGTTACCGGAAAAAATGGTTACTAAATTTTCTTCTCTCAAATTGTCCCCACCCCTTTTTGAGAAGTGCTTTCTACATTAAACCCCCTACAAACCGACAGAGCGGCCCAAAAACATCTCTTAGAAGAGCTAAGTCGCAAATTGTTAAGTCATATCCTAAACGATTTCTCTCTAATTCCAAATTGGAGACAGTCACCATGAACCTGAAGACTGGTATTTCATTGATATGCAGTTTCGTTATTGCTTTCATTTTAAAGGACTTTTGGTAACAGCAATCTATACCTATGAAGACATCAATGATCATCGCAGTTATATACACAACTTAAGCAACTGTGACATTAAAGACCGAAAAAAATTCAGGCCTGAACGGGGACCTTCGAGATACCGGTACAGTGCTCTATTAAAGCTTGAAAAACATTGAGTTCGAATCCCGTCCAGGCCTTAATTTTTCTTAGGCTTTAATTCCAAAGCTGCTTAAGTTGTGTCAATAACTGCGAAGATCACTGATGTCTTCATATCTTTCTCCGCGGTTCAAATATATGCCCTTTCATATATTCACTTGCAGCAGTCTATACTGTTGCGTAGTAAAGTTTTTTTCATTTCGAGGTGAAGGCCAATTGAATTGTTGACTTCATTCATATGTATCATGAAGTAGAAATATATTTGAATTTATCTATTTACACCTGTTAAAGAAACTTTATGCAGATTGACAGACAACGAAAATAATGTTTCACAACAAATTTTTAAAATTTTCCTTTCTAGCTTAATTCGCAGCTCGGCATTCCTTTAGTGTCTGTCACTTCTCGCAGCGGTAGACTGAGAACTGAAACATTGGTGATAAATATGTACAAGCATCGTGTCCGCATTTGAACAATATGATCGAATCTTCAGCAACGGTTTGTTTTTAAAAGGTTCTGTAATCTGACGATATTTTCACTATTGATAGACTCATTCCATCTAACGCCAGAAGGTGGTATCTTATTTGCACATTTGCACACATTGTATTTCATTAATTTTAAAAATTGACGTTGGTTTTCCGTAAGAGCATATGTAAGCCGAACTAGGCCAGTCATGGATTTCTATATATTTTCTCTATCATCTATTCATGCAGTTAACCTCAATTAGAATGCCAGTGTTCAATAAATGAATAATAATATACATTTTCTCCCACCTAAAGAGGGTGGTTTGCGGTGAGGGTTTTTGCTAGCTTTAGAAAAGCAAATTTCATCAGCAGGCATTGTGATGTGCAATAAAGCATCCCCGGGAAAGTCTGATGTCAAAGAGTTGCTCAAGACAGTGAGGTTCTTGGCGCATGAATATTTTTCAATTCTCAGGACTTTGTACGCGACCGTTTTGAGTAGCCTCTGTACTCCAACGAGATAAATACGTCGAAGAAAGTGCTGAACATACATGTCTAGCAAAATAGCTTAAACGACTGTTTTGGTTTAATTTACTTTCACATTTTAAGCGTTGTTATGCAGAAAGAGTCGATCAATATAGTGAGAGTACTGGGGTTTTGTACATAATTCGTACTTCATGAAACACGAGATAAAGAATGAGGAAAAGAACGAGGCCAATATCCAGCCATCTTGACCGAACAAGCTTGGTCAATAAAGGATTTATTATATGGCTTTCGCGGAAATTTTTCTTAAGGGACACGGCGGGTAGTCCCGAGCGGCCAAGACAGCTCCATCTTGCCCGCTCGGGTAGCCAATCACAGCGCAGGATTTGATTCATCTTGCCCGCTCACGGAGCTAACCATATAATAAAAGTCTATTTGTCCATTAACGAAATCTATCAGGGCAGGAGCCATAATCGGGGACGGAGACCGTAAGCGCGCGCCATTTCTAGTATTGGGGTTGGCCCCATGTTATGGGACAATAATTATATTTTTAGAACAAATTGCGCCATCGCCTGCGACTCACGCGCGTACATGCTGCGAGGATTTTTGCGAATGTCGCGCGGGGGAAATGGCGTTGGGGGAAATTTTTCATGTTTTTGGCCCGCAACTCAACGCGTTTACGTCTGTTGGAATTTTGCTTAAGTATTTTCGTCGTAAGCTGCTCCAGTTTGAGTGAAGTATAAGAAAATGTCGAATTTAGGTATGTTCCACTTTAAGCTTATATATATCGCTGACCAAGTTGTGTTCCGACGGATGCTTCTTTTACATGAGCTGTACATTACTCCACTTTAAATTTCACATATGTTGAAGATTAACTGCTTTTCCATTACACAGCAAAAAACTAGCTGGATATATTTAGATAAAGCAGAGCTTCAGGACTTTATAGTTTTCTAGCTCCTCTTGCCACACGCTTACGAGGAATTTGCCAGTCTATCGCGACCGAAAAGTAAAACAAAATAATTGTTAGTTTGAGTTTCGCCTGAATTGTAAGCAACGCTTGATGTTTCATCAAGGCCCAATAACTTTACGTCCGTAGAAACTGCTCGGTTTTATTCGTGTAAAAATTCAGCAAATTCTCTGTTGTCGATGAATGAGAGCGCCCGTCGATGAGTGTTTTGCACAGTCAGTAAACATGACAAATTGTACTTCCGCCGCACTTTCGTGTGAAAGCGTACATCGAACTCAAACAATAACTCTATAGTTTTTAAATATGTTTAAGATTGATAAATGTTTGAGAACATATTAAAAGCTAAGCTGAAAATATGTGAATAAAGCAGAAATAATCAGCAAAGTTACGATGACGCTTTCTTTAATCAACTTCGAATAACGATTTCGATTTTGTTGATCGAGTTATCAAAACTCCTTGTCTATTTTCATTTTCGCAATGTAAAACTTCACTATGCTTATGTTGAAGAAACACACATGATGTTAGTAGCCTTTTTTGCCTTCGTGAAATTTGTTGCAGCATCTCAGCACAAAAGATAACGAAAGAAATCTTTGTCAAGATTTGTTGACAATTGAAAACACCTACTCGGACTTGAAAGTGCACGAGCTGCGCTATGCAAATGAGCTAATTGTACGCGTCAGACTTTCCTTTAAAAAACTTTTGCAAACTCCCCAAACAAGCAGAAACAATAAGAAACCATCAAAACAGGTTTTGGTTATGATTAACCATTGTCTGAGAAACTCACAAATTAACTCGATACCAGCGTAGAGAGTTTCTTGCTGTATTCTTAAGTCAGAACAAACGCAAAGACATACGCGTACTGTAAGCTTACAACTAGCGCGAGCAGATCTTATTATTCATTCCCAGCGCGAGATTGAAGTCTTGTTTACGACCCTGAAAAACCCACCTTTTCCGTTAGCTCAGAGCATAAAACTACATATAAGCGCCCTGGTTCGTATTCCCTGCCTTATTCCCTGCCATCGCTGTGAAAAATACGCAAGATAATCTCTCAAGGTCTCTCAACTCTCACCATTTGATCACGCAACGTGACAACATCCACGCGAGTCCCCGACATGTGCGTGGATCCGCGCGGATATATGACGTCAGGATGGCGCAATTTTTTAGAAAAATTGTCCCATATCATTTAGAAAAATTGTCCCATATCATAGGTGCGCGCGGATCCCAAGACTTACGGTCTCCGTCCCCGATTATGGCTCCTGATCAGGGATATCTAAACTGAAGGTCTAACTTGACAAACAGCAATAAATTTGCCTAACGGTTTCTACGACGGCTCGTCTCACATTCCTGATCTTCCAACAGTATAAGATCGGGTTCAGAGTTGAATTCAAGGAAACAAGTGTTAACGAAAATGTCCAGGCCATAAAAAGGACTGCTGTCATTTCTTCAACTACTACTAACGCAGTAACTATACCCGCGGGAAGGTAGCACGTGACTAACGTCAACTGTACCCACAATGCAGTAGACACTGTTTTTCTGTATCGCGCTATGTTCAATGGCGCATGTCCGTTTTGTTGTCCTTGGTGAACATGTTCCTGTATTTGAGCTTGGTGATGAAAGAGCTTTCGATAGATCTTGATGTAACAGCAAGTTGAGATTACCACGCACAGCAAAACACTTATTAAGCTGTAATATTTAAGAAAATGATGCGTCCAAAACGATGTCACGGAAAAGGTGACGCACAGAGTCCAGAAACAGATCACTATCATTAGAACTCGTTTAAAAGTAACCACTTGTCTGTATCTTATGCCCAGTAACAAGGCGAGAAGTCTGTCCACGCTTATTGCGGTCAGCGTGAGCAAAGATAATACACAAAAACATATATCAATAAAAACACCAATGATAATAACTTGAGAGCAAATATTTTTGGTTCCGATCTCTAGGGATATTAAAAATGTGACAAAAAATGGCTCCACGAATAACCCAACGCACAAATCAGTGAGGGCCAGTGAACGTAACAAGATCTTGGAAGGTGGATGAAGCGAAGACTCCTTCGAAAAAGCAGCTAAGATCACAATATTACCTAACGTTGAAGAGATGGCGAGAAACATATTCGAGACTACTAGAAACCACAAAGCACTGGTTCCTTTTAAAGATGCCATACAAAGAAATGGAATTTCCTCATCGTCTATGTCTTTAGCCATGTTGTTTTTATAGCGCTAAACAATCTCCCCAAACGGTAAACAAGTTGAAGTACTCCGATTGCCGAAGTTTGAGGGACGCGGCTTCAAATATTCCCCAAACTACGAATAGCTTAGGCTATTACCATCACCAACACAATGCTTTTTCGTGGCTCATTTTAACATCCCTTGCGTCTGCACATATTTATTCAACACACCAAACATAATATAAAGTTGGGCGACAGGCTTTCATTGTTATAAATGCAATTTCTATCATTTGATTCAGTTTTCTCGTAACAATGCGCCAAGGAAATAAACATTATTATTGTTTGAATCACTGGCACTTTTAATTCATCATTTTTTCATTGTCTCTTGTCAGCTAATGAAATCGTTATGTCAATAATTGTTCCGCGATATGATTTTTTAATGAAGGCTGAGTATATTTTAGTTTCTCAATGAAGGAAGTTTTTCGCAGACATTATTTTTCTTAGAAGAGCACGAAACTTTTCACATTCTTAAAATGAAAATTCACCACCTTTTGCTTAACCTTATAATCAAATCGATAGGGGGAAAAAACAGAACAAGAAACGTTAAAAGTATGTCTTAGAAAGGTAACACCTGTTCATGGTGAAAAACATTTTAACAATGATGTAATAAATTCATTGTTTATCTGCATTTTCGTTTGATTCATGCCCAGAATTATAAACCATCTAGAAGCTTCGATCGCCTTGACTGGCTAACAAGCCAAGCTTATTGTCCACGTTTTATCATAGAGCACAGGGGGAAATGTCATGTCTGCCATACGTGCTTAGTTCGAATGATTAAGTTTTAATTTGACCAAGAGCATGTAAAAAAAATATGATTACTTGCCTCTTCCAGGTGATCAGTTAGTTGGGGCGCAGCGCGAAAAATTGCGCACAAAAAAAGAAAAGAGAGCTCGGCGCGGGAAAGCGAGAGAACACCTGTGAGGTGATTATTACATTCAGTAGCAGGAATCTTCCCAGCAATCCGAAACAGACGCCATAAAGCAAACAAAGCAAGATAAGAAATTAATTAAACGTCAATGAACTGACTTCGCTCCTTACGAAAGCTGACTTTTATATGAAATCCTCCGCTTAAGCCCAAGTGGTAGAAGTCGCATGCATTTCCGTTTGCGTTCGAGTCATCTTATATAAAGGTAATACACTAAGGTTAAGTAGAGCAGTAAGTAAACAAAATAAGTTAAATAAATATGACTTTATTGCATTTTTGAAACTGAACTGGGTTTATCATAAAGTCCATTATAACTACCGGTACGATCAATGAAAACTACGTGATTACCATGTCTGATAATTGTGTTGTCCTGTAAAGCTGAAATTCAGTTGACAATGCATAACAATGTAGTCAGTCGTTCAATTTCATCTTAATTTTGGTTCGATGAATAAACAAACTCACATGCAGACGGATTTAATTCAAATATACCACCAACACAAGCTGCTTCACCTGAGATTCTTGAATGCTGACAACAAACGTGTAAGATTGAATGGTGTTTCATGTAACAAGGTTTGCTATCTTGTTCTTTAAAAGACACTTTAATTTGCTGTGCGCAGATTCGTTCATCGTCCATCCTCGCCCGTAAAGACTCTTTGTAGCTTTCCGTGGTTCTTTCTGGGAATATTCATTTTGAAGCCGCATCACAAGAGCCTAGAGCTTAGCCTGATTTCTCACTATTTCGCGCAATCGTGAACATGGAAGGTTGGGTGAATATCATTTGCCAGGGACTGCTACATATGGGAAAGAATGCATTGAGGTTTCTCGAAGTTTTTCATATTCTTCTCGCCATCTCTTCAACGTTAGGTAACATTGTGATCTTAGCTGCTCTTTCCAAGGAGTCTTCCCTTCATGCACCTTCGAAGATCTTGTTACGTTCATTGGCGCTCACTGATTTCTTCGTCGGACTCCTCTTGGAGCCACTATTTGTCTCGGTTTTGATTACGATAGAAAACGAAAACTTGAATCCGCTTTGTGGCTCGATTAATTTAATTTCTAGTATTACAACTGAAGTGTTGTGTTTGGTATCTTTGCTCACACTGACTGCAATCAGCGTGGACAGACTTCTCGCCTTGTTACTGGGCATAAGATACAGACAAGTGGTTACCTTTAAGCGGGCTCTAATGATTGTGATAGGTCTTTGGACTCTGACTGTCGCCTTTGCTTTCATGATGTTCTGGAAGGAAAATGCAAACTTATATTATGTCACTATAGTTACTCTGTTAAGTATAGTGGTTTCAACTTGTTGTTATGTTACGATTTATCAGAAACTCCTTCGTCATCAAGCTCAAGTACAAGAGCACGTTCACCAAGGACAACAAAACGGACATGCTCAATTAAACATAGCGCGATACAGAAAAACAGTGTTCAGTGCATTGTGGGTACAGTTTTCAGTACTTGTATGCTACCTTCCCATGGGAATAGTAACGACTTTAGTAATCATTAGAGGACCGAATCCATCATTAGTTGTCGCGTGGATTCTTTCAGCAACATTGACGTTGTTAAACTCAACTCTGAACCCGATCTTATACTGCTGGAGGATTGCAGGCGTGAGACGAGCTGTTATAGACACTATTAGACCAATATTTTGCTGTTTATCCGATTAGAGCTTTGATCTTCACAAAGTTAGAACAGGAAGGAGATGGTGACTGCGTGGAATTGTTTAGCGCCTTTTTAATTCTTTTGAGTGTATAAAAATTAAAAATGGCAGGTGGACGGGACTTAAGAGAGATGTGCGGTTGCCGGAGAAGTCTAACAGCGTCTTTACGATTCCACACGTAGCTACTTAAGCCACTTAAGTTTAAACGTAACTGTCTAGTAGACCAAACATTTCTCAATTCTTGGGAAAGATTATTACTCCTGTTACATTTGTGTCCAGTGTCTTAGGCATAGAGGCGAGTTAAACTTCTATCGGTTTATCAGATAGTATTCTGCGTGGTGTGGAGTGGACACGTTTGTGCATCGTTTTCTGGGGTCATTTCTCATGTTTATTAAAAGCAAATTCAAGTGTGAACGCAACTAGAATGTGACGAATATTATTTAGCGTGGCCTACGTTTTCGAATTTAATACGCTATCATTTCGAGACAACGACTGGAACACGTGTTTCCAGGGCGTAGAGTTCATTTTTCATGGAGTACGCACCAAAGAGAAAGTTAAGGTCATTCCTCACATTTGCATTGCGCATCCTTACTGCGCATAATGCAATGCCTCACTGCTCCTTAATGAGCATGGGCACCCCCCTTTTTTATTTCAAAATTGAAGTTATCATATGACAAATATTCAGTGGACAAAGTTTGAACAAAAATCTATTGTCACTTTTATTTCAGAGGAATTACCGTAATCGAGCCCGGAAGGTGCGAGCCGCCAGGGTGTTTTGGGGACATGCCCCATCGGCTCCAAAATACCATTTACCGCGCTTTTTAGGGTACTTCAAGAATTTAAAACTTATGTTGTTTATATGTCAACCTCTGGGATAATTGTTAGTAGACTAGAGGCTGTCAAACCAGTTGATTTGATCAGTTAAACACGCTTTTCGCCTATAAATATGTAATTTTTTCTGGATTTCCGGAGCTACGCAAGTGCGTACGTGCGCCACAAGGCCTTGAGTTGTTTATACAGTAAAATAGTTCATTTTCGTACTGTCCATTTATTCGATTATTTCTTCATAACTGTCACAATACAGTATCGGAGCGGAATCATATCTCTCAGAATTAGAGTGGAATGAGAAGTGTCATTTGATTTCATATCATTGTTTCATCTTAATCTTAGAACATGGAATTGGAGTCAAATCATATGTTTCATCTTAATTGTCATAACCTAGAATTAGAATGAAATCATATGTTTTATTTTAATTCTTACTGATATAGGGCTAGAGTGAAATCATATGTATCATTTAGTTCCTACAAGCACAGTGCTAGAGCGGAATCGCATTGTTTTAATCTTGATTTTTATCAGAATTTCTACTCATACAGAATGATAGTAAAATGACAAGTTCCACACAATTAGAGCAAATCGCATGTTTCATTATAAATCTTAAAAATAAAGAATTAGAGCGAAATCATGTGTTTGTTCTTTTATTCCTGAAAATGCAGAATTAGAGTGGAATCATGACTCTTTCATGCTAATCTTTACAGAGCAATCGGATGATTCATAATAAATCTTACAAATACAGAATTAGAGCGAAATCATGTTTTTCAAGAATTAAAATTTTTGCAAATACAGAATTTGAGGCAATTTACAAATGTTTTAAGGGACCGCAAACGAAAATCTTGCTGGTGTACGCAGGATCTGTAAAAGATTTGATTAGCCAACAATAGAAGTAGAATGACAATGAAGCAAGGCTGATAGTGTTTGAGGGAATCATTACGATTCTTAAAAATACATAATTAGTACCGAATTACTCATCTTTTATCGTGTTCTTTTGGGAAACAAGAAATATAAGTGATAGAAACCGACGTTTCGGTGCATCTTGCGCCATTATCAACGCTACATAATTAAAGATAAAAAGCGGTTTGTGATGAGGCTAAGTTGAAGCGAATTTGCATAAGAGTGTCAAGCTAATTACATGGCTTGATGCTAAGCTTAAGCCTCTGTCGGTAAATAAACATACCATCACTGATATCTTTGCCTTCACAAATGAAATTTGTGGAGATAAACCCGGGAGAAATCTTGGTCTCTTATGACGTCTCATCGCTCTTCACAAATGTACCCTTAGACGAAACAATTGACATCCTGGCACGCAAAGCTTTCGAGAACAACTGATTCAATGACACCTATGATCTAAACTTGGCCAGATCTAATCTCGTTGATCTTCTACACGTTGCTACAAAGGGGCAGCTGTTTCAGTTTGATGGGGGTCTATACGGACAGACTGATGGAGTAGCTATGGGGTCTCCCCTTGGACCCCTTTTGGCTAATGTATTCATGTGCTCTATTGAAGAGTCCCTAGAAAGTCAAGGAAAAACTCCCAGAATTTTACCGTCGTTACGTGGATGACGCTTTAGTCAAGATGCCAGATCTGGCAGCAGCTACAGTATGGAGGTAGAGGAAAATGGGATGCTCCCTTTCCTTGGGGTGCAGCTTCTAAATCGCGCACCATGTGCTGAAACAAAGGTTTACGTTAAGCCGACAAACACTGGGCTACTCCTGCACTATCATAGCCATGTGGACAGCCGCTACAAGCATGGTTTGCTCGTCACCATGCTTGATCGCGCGCACCGGCTATTGTCATCTTGGGCGCATTTCTCAGAAGAGTGTGAACGTTTGAGAGGAGTCTTCCGTAAGCTGAGGTATCCGAATCACCTTATTGATTCCCTCATCAACAGGTTTATCACCTCGAGAGTCGCATTGGATCAGCCCAAACAGCATACCGATGACCCCATCCGGATAGTTATCCCCTATAAAGATCAGGATGCTGCAGTGTCTGTCAAACGACAACTTAGAGATCTTAGCAGTAAGGTGCAAAAGACCATCCAACCCGTGTTTACTAGCCGCAAGTTTAAACAAGATCTAAGCCTGTGTGAGCCCAAGCCTAACATCGTAACCCAGCAATGCGTTGTTTATTTATTCAAGTGTGGCCTATGTGATGCAGGTTATGTCGGGTACACAAAGGGCCACCTTCACACTCGCGTTGAGAAACACCGTCAAAAGGCGTCATCTATTTACAAACATTATTCCAAAGAACATAACACTGCTGTTCCGACCAATTTCTTAGCACGCTTCAGTGTAATCAAGAAATGCACGAACAAATTTGACTGCCTTGTTAATAAAATGCTTTGTATTCAAGATCTTAAACCAGCACTGAATGTACAGTCTGATTCTCTTCGTGCTAAAGTATTCATGTAATTAGCTTGGCACTCTCTTATGCAAATTCGTTTCAACTTAGCCTCATCACAAACCGCTTTTTATCTTTAATTATGTAACCTTGATAATGGCGCAAGATGCACCGGAACGTCGGTTTCTATCACTTATATTTCTTGTTTCATGTATTTCCAAATCGTTTCTTATAAATCTTTTGGGAAATACAGAATTCTATTAGAATCCACGTTTCATTAGGATAATTACAAATGCAGAGTATATCAGAGCGGAATCATTAGGGTTCTTAGAAATACAGAGTTAGAGCGAACTCATGTGTTTTGAACGTTGTCATGGTCAGTCATACGTGTTTCATTTTCACGGTAATGTCCTGTTGCTTTTTTAAAAGCTGAACTGACATCTTGTCCTGTAGTCTCTTTACGTCGTGAAGTGTTTGTTCCTACTAAAAGAAGCCTGAATATTCATCTTAATTTTATCAGCAACACAAACGTGAAGTAAACACAGTTGGAGTTGACAGTTGTCCGTAACAGTCACGTACATAAAAGACCAATTCTGAAAGGTATAAAGTCAATATGTAACTCGAGTGTCACAATAATCAAACCAAAAGGATTCACATTTTGGGCTTGACAGAAATAACAGGAATAATAAACGGCCCCCGTGCACTGGTCTCGTTCTGTGCTCAGACTGCCACTCGGTGGCTGTTTTGTAAACAATCTGTTTATCAACAATGGCAACACCGAATGTACGGTTAGCTTACGGTCATTGTGAAGAGCGATTTCTGTGCCAAGACATGTTCCGCAGTATGTCCACGATAGATTGTCTTATGTGTCTCATCTTCCAGCAGTAGATTACAGGGTTCAAAGATGAATTAAGAAATACTAGAGTCCATGAGAAAAGAGAAAATCTCGTCAGGGCGATAGTTGGGCCGTTAATCTTAATGGCAGCCAAACAGATAAAGAAAGGCGAATAACATGCTACAAACACGAGATATACATAGAATACACCGACAACAGATTTAATGAGGCTGGAAAAATTTGTGATTTCTCCCGCAGTTCTCGCTACTTCTTGCACTTGCAGAGCTTGAATCTGATTCTTGTGACGTCGTACGGCTAAATAGGCCCTGATGTAAACCATCGTTGCAAAAAGGACACCAACCACGACACTTGTGGTTAGAATTATGGAGCGAATACCAGGCGAAACCCACAACGTTGCCAGAGACAAAAATCCACTAAGCAGCCATACTAAGATTATCACTGCAACGACGCGCTTGTGAGTTACAAGTTCACGGTATCTGAGATGGAAATGAATTGCCAAGAATCTGTCTACGCTTATGGCCTGGACACCAAACAATGAAGCAAGAGAAAACAAAAGCATAATCACGAGAAATACCTTGTAGTTACCACAGCTGGGAATGCCTTTCTGTAGCCACTTGACTAGTAGAGATGTATATAGCGGCTGGGACAATACACCAACACCAAAATCAGAAACAGCAAGACTCAGGAGCAGTGCCTTCAGCGTCTTTGGCAACGATGTTTTTCGTATAGCGTGTATTGTTATAATGTTTAACATGATAGCGGTACAGGATAGAAAATTGTTGAGGACAGAATTAGCGATGTAAGTCGAATAGAGGTCTTCAGCTTCGGATATTGTGGGGAAGTAATGCGGTACAGCTTCACAAGATGATTTCTTCATGATATCGATTCCAAAAAACTGAGTGCTGACCACCGTTTGTTCCACAAAGTGTTTTGGGAGAGTTCCTCTCTGGACGCCACAGACCAGCTGGATCACGTTAGCTGTAGTTCTTTTACTGCAATTCCTTTACTCCTTAAGGGGACCACCCCGGCGAAACGAAGAGAATAAAATATTCCAGGACTTGCTCTTTCAGATGTCTTGGTAGGAGAGTTTACCTAAATGAACGGCGAATTTTCAAGATGAAAGTATATAATCCGTACTGTTCGTGCCAACTTCTGCGTAGGTGAGACATTTTTAAATTGAAGATTACAATAAAACCATGACGCAAACATCACTGGTGTGAGTGTCATGTTTATGACAAAAGTCAAACGCTTGTAAAAAGTTAAACAGCTGTCTCTAATCTGGATATTTCATACGTGATGAAAGAGATTTCGAATAAATACCAAACAAAAGGCACGCTTAATGATGCCACAGCGCCGCAAACCATGTCTGAATAGACGAGAGAAATAGACGAGGAAATAAACTTACAAAATAATTTAGGCAAGCATGGGAAAAAGATTTCATGGATATTCATTTGATACTCTCCAAAGAAAAACACACAACCGGTCCTAACTAAACTGACTAAACGAAACAGTAATTACTGTGTTAACATATGGTACACCTGAACCTGAATACTGTTCAGAGTTTAATTTCATATCCATGGCTAAGTATTGCTAACAGTCTTGCTTGCACGGAATCGAATAGACAATGGACCAGTTTCGATGAATTTAAATTCTAACTTGGCTTTGACGCTTGGAGGAATAAAACAAAAGCAATCTCATAGATGGCGGAGGGATGAATAATTTAGGTATTTTGTTTTGTTCCCTTAGGCCCGGAACCAAGTTAGGATTGAAAATATATCGAAGTCGGCTTACTGTTAGATTAAGATGTAAGCTGGATGATGATCAGTTCGCATAGCATATACAATAGAGCAACCAATGGAACTAAACGTGCCTTGAGTCATAGTGAATGGAGAAAGTGGGGTGTAATTCAGGGAGGCATCAGGGGAGAAAATTTGAAAAGTACTATGAAATTATATAACGAATACATTTACTCCTGGATTTTACGACACGAGTTCCAGTAAAGCAAGAGCGTCGGTAAGAACATTTCTTTCGAATTAAAGAAGTCAGTTATATATTTCAAACAGAAAGAAGGAAGCACTTTATTTTATTGAGCGAACCTTACCGGACACGCGTAGGTGTCTAATGATTGCGGCGATACAAAGTTTGTGGACAGCCGTTATTGCACGCCCAGGTAATAACGCTCAAGTTCCTAAGAAATAGGCATGTGGAAAACCAATCTGAAAAATTCGCAGGGTTGCAGAAATTAAAAGTTGAATCTAACCACTCCATAATGAAACGAATGTCAGCTTTGGTTAAATGAATTCAATATTCAGTAGTCGTGTTTTTTCGGAGATGAGCGTCTAATATCCTGTAACCAAAATCATATATATTCCAATAAAATTCCCCATCGATTCTGCACTTAACGAATGCTTTTTTTTTTTTTAAAGGGAGAACTGTCCTCTCCCTGGACAGTTTTAAGTCCTGAACCAAGAAGACTCAAGCTTCTTTTTAGTGGTAACACGTTCACTCCTTGTCATCTGTTGATGTGAGCTGCTAAATCAGTAACTCTTCCTTGTGTCAGTCACTCTTGTTTGTGTGTGTCTATGTTTGTTTGTTTGTTGTTTGCTTGCTTGCTTGTTTGTGTTTTTGGCGTCCCTGACCTAAACATGTAAAGTATCTTTTCTTTTAACTGGCTCCTGGTATTTTTAACTCTTAGTTTATTTCGGGCAGCCAGCACCCTTATCATTTTTGTTTTTACTCTATAACATTGTAATTTCTAACTCTGGGATGTCATAAAAGTTTTGTTGTTTTCTTCCTTTAGTCATTCTTCAAAAGCCCTATTTTTGACATGATGTTGTTAGCTGTATTTACAGAGGAACACGACGAATGCGTCTTAACACTTAAGAAAGTGCGTACGTGATGTTTAAATCCTTATTGTCATAAATGAAAAATTTCCATTGTTACTCATATTTACATTAATTGTAAACTTTGTATTTGGATAATTTATTAAAGTATTATGAAGACATGGTTATCTATTGTAATAATTTAACGCTATTGTAGTTACATATTGTAGTAGTTCTTCACAAATGGAGACATCGTGTTATTATCGGTTTATGACCATTATTATTGCATTGTTCGTATTAATTTTAGACGAATAAAACCATTGGGAGGGAGACTGTTGGTCCCTTGACCACAAATTTTGGTCTAGCGAATTCACAGTCCAGTAAAGTTGGTGTGTTTTCTGAGTCTTATATTCGCCTAGACATAAAAACGTCTTTGGCAAGAGAAAGTTATGTTTTGACAATCAATGTGTCTGTTATGTTTCAATGTGTCTGTTTTATCGAAAAACTGATAAATTCGCCCGACGATTAATGCATCTTTTTCTCCGTATTTACCTGAAAAGCATTATTTGTCCACCTGACCGATAATGACATGGTCATTACTATGAATTTATTATATTCGCACTTACCCAACGGTTGTCATGGTGATAAAAGCCCACCAGAATCCCTCAAACACACCGTGAGAAAATGACGCGGGAAACTGGTCAGCATTTTCTTTGCGCTCCTGAGGATGGAAAATTCGATAGTCCATAACCGTCGACTTTCAACTATCCAGGGTTTTAATTACTAAACGCCTGAAAGCATCATGTCTTTGTATATATGCATATATCATCAAAACCCACTTGAAATGGTGGTAATGTCTTCGTGTCGTGAGATTGAAGAACAACCCCACGGTGTTTACACTAAATGACAATGTTAAACAAAAGAACTAGCAAATAGCACGTTTCATCTATCGCATTACAATGGAAATTGGAAATATTACTTTTAACGAGACTAACTGTTTCCACCTTTCCTTGTCTTGATTTGTTTCTTTGTTTAAGCTTCCCTCGGAAACCAAACAAACAGTCAAAAAATTATTGGTTTACATCAGAAACAAATGTGTCCTTTACATTCGGCCTACTGCATGAGCTTCTTACGCCACTCCAAGGATCATAAACTTAAAATATGCACACAAAATGTGTACTCGAAATCAAAATTTATAACCAAAGAGATTTCTTCTTGTACCGAAAATTGCTCACTAAGGGGGTGATATTGTACATTTTAATTGGATTAGCAAACCAAAAATAAGCAGACGAAATAAGAGAGAATAAAAAAGTCATTGATTCATTGATTTATTGAATGTTTCGACGTCTTCAAGATCTCATTATCAAGTTTCAAAATGTAAAGGTCAAATTATTTAAAACTTGCTTAATTAATGGCATCGACAAAACCTGAATGCTCTAAGGACATGATGACGTATTTTTGGAGTGGCGAGTTGGTTGGTCTCTTGGAGCGCGAGATAACTGTTCCAGGGAGGGTGGCCGATCTTTTTTTCAGAAAAAAACATCAAATTTCATTTGAAACAGTTAGTATGGCTGGAGTTTCCCACGTGAATCCATTCCCAATGATTTCGGCTGAAACGTTTGGGCACTGGTTTCTCAGTTCCAAGACTGTATATTGCTACCCTTGTTCAATAAAGTCGATTAATTTTGGTATTTTTTCACTTAGAACACGATTCTTTAAACAAGATTTGTCACGGTTGTCTAAGGATTCCTTGGCTGTTGCTTAAAACGAGTAGTTCATAGATTGACATTTTCACTGGGTGGAGAGATGCGCATGGATCACCAAGTTATCCGGCCGACATTTGGTCGGGCTGCCATGGTTACCTTAACAGTACACATTGATACGTACTACTGAATAGGCAAACAGAGGTAACGTTGGAGTTTCTTCTTTTCAGTAACACAAGTCCCCACCCAGTTACTACAATTTTCTGAAAGATTCACGGCACACCTCTAAAAAGGCTTCATAGAATAAGTTCACTTACCGCTAACCAGATGATAACTCCCGCTAGTGTCGCCGAGATGAGAATGAACACGAGTATAGGCCAGCCTTGAAGAACAGACAGCAGTAGCTGAGTCCCGGACACATTTCCCTTGATAAGCACCGCTACCCCTGGGGACTCAAGCACTCCGACGAAGGGAAATCGACGAACGGTCTCGGCTCCCACATTCCCTCCCACGGGTATAATCACATCAAAGTTATTCGAACCTAGAAGATTATCCAGGCTTGCAGGACCCTCAGGGATCTTTGTATAGTTAACAGTCGTGTTAATATGACAACAACTCTTGATCACTTTGTTTAAGATAACTGGAAACATCCCTTCTAATGATGGAAAGTCGTGTTCTTTTGGAGTGAAGATGTAAGGTTCCTGGGTCCACCATAACACAGTCATCTGTTCTCCGTTGATGCACTTGTGGTCAACACTAGAGTTCGTCAGGCAAACATTGTTTATAAACAAACCCATCACCACCAAGTACAGTTTCTTGCAGCTCACCATAATCACGGCACAGCTTCACTGTTCCTCAGCAATGACGCTGTTAGACTATTGCTGGATGATAAACTTGAAAAACCAAAACTGAACAAGACAGGTTTGAAGAAAGCAAGTCAAAATAATTTAGTTCCACGGTTCTCAACTGTATTTCTGTTGTAACGTTTAGTTGTTGCCTATGCGTTGATGATGCCTTGATGAAATTATTACAACACAGCTTCTACCTGGTTCCTGTGAACAAACTTTGTATTTATCACAGCTTCAAATCGAGAAATCGAGGAACCATGTTTGCTTACCCACTGTTAGATGATAGATCCCAAGAGAGCCTTCATGTCTGTTGGGGTGTTGTGATTCATGATTACCACTTAGGACTTTAAGGTTAATCGTAAAATAGTCTGTAATTGGCTAGGTATGTTCAGCATTAAAAATTAATAAATTATTTTCAGGTTCTAGAAAAGCGGCCGCCATAGTGATGGTTTTGCTTTAAGCCTGGATCGCGAAGTAATGATACATTTTTTGAATAGTTTCGGCAGATTGTTCAGTATTTTTGCACTCCTTTTGCCCCTCCAACTGAATATCGCTGATTTTCCATGATACCTTTGTTGTATAGAATAGTGGGAAATCACAGGAACAAGGAAGTTAAAGAATTGTTTGATTATTGTATCTGTATTTGGGCGACTTTAGTATAGACACTATAGAAACGTGCATCAACACAAACTGTGGTTTGTGCTATTATTTCCATTCTATAATGTACAGACAACTTTATGGAAAGAACTTAAAAAACCATTAATTGAGCAAAACTTGAAACGAAGGAAGAAACTTAATCAACAACCAAAAATTCTTTATTTGAAGTCATCCCATTTAATATTTTTATGAATAAGAGTATCTTTTGCTTGGATAGTTATTGTAAGGCGTAAACACCGCAGAATATCATAACAAACTCGCGTAAATGACATCTCGAAAATAATACTAAAACCAAAGGAATAGCTAGATCATGATCATTGCAATGAAACATTTATGGAATGAGCGAGGCCAAGTCATTATTCCAGTTCGCTTATCTCAGGCAAATTCTTCAGTGTTCGTTATCTTCCTTGGCTTGCATGATGAAAGAAAAATAATAATGCTTATTTGAACTTCTCACAACCAAAATATTTATCTCGTCCGACATAAAGAGAAAGAATTGATTGGCCGCCGTAATGTGGTAACTAGGATGCTTTAAAATACTAATTAATAAGAGATGTCTCCATTAAAATTTAAAATCCTTTGAACACTAATAACTTTGATTTTCAATCTTCACGTTCTGGAAGCCTGCCATAAACTTAATAGTTTATAATGGTCATTTATCCGAGCGTTCCACGGCGTTTTTCCAACTTAATAACTATCGCAATTTTTGCTAGTTTACCGACAAAAGGTTTGCTATCTAGCTTCCAAGATGCATGTGTTAAAGGAACAGCTTTCTCTCTGGTTTACTGGGAACAAAAGCCGTACATTTTCAAAGACGAGAAGCACAGTGAAATAGACGGCGCTCTGCCTGAAATCCTTCGCAGCGTCTATAAAACGTGCTGCAAAACAAACGCTAAGATATCAGCAAAACTCATCGATTATCCTACATCACTGAAAGCAACGATCGACGATTACTCAAATGAAGTTATAATTCCGGTGGGGCGAAGAGTTGGCCGCGAGGAGTCAATATATCTTCACCCTTTTCTTGGTTTAGTTGATTCGCCCGGAATTGCTGTCGTTGCACAGAAAAGTATACCAGGAGAAGAATTGATGGCCGCCATTTTGGATTCCTGGCCTATTTTAATCTTCATCGGGATGTCGTTATCACTCAGTGGAATTGTTATGTGGGCTCTGGTAAGAAGCTTTATCGATTTAACTAGGAAACTGAGTGTTTACACTACTCACGAGGAGTTAGCATTGTGTGCCAGTGATGTAAAACAAGGACACTGTGTGGCACAGTTCTGAGCTTTCGCTACTGGAGTTTCTTAAGGACGTTCGCGCTAATTGTTTCTGCGCATCCTTACTGCGCACGCAAATTCACACGTACGTCATACATCGAGCGCGTGCTAAGTACTAAAATGAACAATGATAGGGCAGATGGCCACTGCTATAGCTTTGCATGGATTTAACGATCTTCGACGTACGGTGACCCCTACTTTTCTTTCCAGAAACAGAGTTTATTTGCAATTATCTCCACATTGTCCAAAAATGAACAAAAAATCAATGTGGGAAGTTAAAAAAACTCAAGATTTCTTTCCACGGGACATCGAATCCTGCCATCTTACGGCTGCAAGGCGCGTGAACATACGGTCGCTAAATGCGAACTTGTTCTTTAAGGAACCTTACCAGTTGACAAAATTCACTTGATAGGTCCACTTAAACAATATCTGGCAGAGACCATTTCACTTCAAAGATCTAATTGCAATATTTTTGGGCTTGCAGACACTGTGGCCTTATTTGCTAACGATTTTTTCAGATTTAGGGTGTTCTTCCGAGCATGTTCTTTCCAAAACAAAGTCGGTGACCCCCCATTTTTTTTTACATTTCTGACATAACTAACTCATCATCTTACAGTGATAAAAGTTTCAGAAAAAAATCAATGTTGGAAAATTTTCGCGCGAACGTCTTTAAGTCTGTTTTTCAGCTTTTATGAGCTTTCCTGCTAATAGGAATAAATAACCCACCGAAATGAAGATGGCTATGATAACCTAAAAACGTGTCCAGCTCCTAATTATCTGCAGAGGTCATGCCTTCGAATCCTGTGCAAGCCTGAATTAGTTGGGTACATAACTGCAATGATCATTGATCTCCTACATCAACCTACAGACTCAAGAGTCCAGGAACTCGGCCGCAAAACAATACTACACATTGTTTACTTTGCTGTTTAAAAGTATACTACAAGTTGTTACGTTGTTTTACCACGGAATTCGATTTTGCGAGTCATTTCTGTGCCTTTCTATAATAAGACATTTAACATTGCTTACTGTCATTCTTCAAGTTAAGGCTGCTTTCAACTTAAATGCAAGCAATTCAATTCGATTCAGAGACTTGACCATTTCATTCTCGATCGTTTTTCCTCGCAGGACTATCGCTCAAACGCTGAAGAATTCCCCGAGTTCTTTCCTAGCGGAGTATTTGAAGCTGTATGGTGGGCTGCGGTTACCATGACAACAGTGGGGTATGTAGTTATATTAATAACAATTATATATATATCAAAATAATTGGTCTGCATATACCCTGTGCAAATGCAGCCTGCTCTACAGCGTCCACCGTCAGACGGTGAAAACTAGCTCACAGTGATTAACACTATAAGCTGATTAGATTGTAAAGAAACAATTACCTACAAAGAATCTCTAGTTCTCTTACCGTAACCATTGTTTTGTTACCTCACAGAAGTAGTTCGCGTTTCCCCGCCTTGCAATTGATACAGACTTGCTACCGTCCTGTTACGTAAACATAATGTCAGAACTCCATTACTTTGAATTAAACAATGTTCTTTGTTCTTTAGCTATGGCGACAAGGTGCCTCGCAGTGTTGGAGGTCGTCTGTTTGGTGTGGTGTGGATTAATGTAGGCCTTGTTATATTAGCCATTTATATGGGTATAGTCACTTCTTCCCTTAGCAGTAACAGTCTTGAACAAGTCAACAACATTTATGGAATGCCGGTAAGCATACACTTGTAGCTTGTCGAGCCTTTTCATTAGGCACGCGCTCAGTACACGCTGAAAATATTTTGAGTAGAATTTCAGACGCAGCGAGGCGAGCGAGGAGACAGAAGCTAGGCTTGCCTCTCAGTAAAGAACGAATTCCTTCTCATCTTTCTTTTCTTCTTCTGGTTCCAGGTTGCGGTTCTGAATGGCTCTGCCCAGCAGCAACTGGCCATTTTGCAAAACGCTGAAGTTCACGGTATTACGTTTCTTGAGTGTTTGGGCTTTGTGATGATTTGCTCTGTTTAACTATACGGCAGGCGTGTCCCTCGTTATATTTTTGAAGCAGAACCCTATTTTCAAGTGTACGAGGATGCGACTGAATCATTTTTTTACAGGGTGGCAACCTAAGTAACTAGTTTTCAGGCCTTTTTGACACCGTGTGACTTGTGATTTCTCAGTTGTCTTTCGGATTAGGCTTCTACATTTCTTCATCTAGTTTTCAGTAGTTTAGTTTTAATGAGATCGTCAGCAAAATATAAGACAGATAAATTCAAATAGACAAACAAATGATAAAAAGAAATTCAAAATAGCACGGGATGTGACGGGGGAAACAAACAGAACTACCGTCCCAATTGCGATCTAAATCCCCCCCCCCTTCCATTTTCACCTATTTTGTAGTGAAACGAAGTTACAACGAATTGTACAAGAGCGTAGAAAGCGGTGAAACCCGAATAGCCCTGGTAGACATCTTCAGCACTCCACAGCACAGTGAATATTATGATGAGTACAAACTGTATGTAGCAACAGTCCTGAATGAGCGTGTTATCTATGGAGCGGTCTTACCCATGGGTACAGAGAACATCAGAAAATGTTTCCTTGATTACCATGGAAACCATCAGCTGGAAGTACACGAGATCTTAGAAAAGTACATCAATTCAGAACAGGTTGGTGACCGGCTTTCTAGTTAAGTTACATGCTGCCCTACACGCCAGCAGGCATAAGGGCACTAAGTTTTTAGTTACTTGGAGAATTGTTTACCATAGAGTTTTTAGTGGCTTAATTTAGAAAAGCTTGATTGTCATATGGTTTGAGGGAACTACGGATTTATAGTGCCTTTTCCATTTCTTTCACATTTCTATTGATTTTCTTGAATAGCTTTAGCTTTTGTATCTGTCCAGCAAAGACTATCATAAATGCATGGGCTTTCACCCTCAATCTAGGCCATCACGTAGTTACCATGGTAAGGAATGCTAGAAGCTAGTCAGAACCGTCGTTAGATTTCTATCACTTCATCGATTACTGGTTTTGAGCGTGCAAATCTACCTGCATTTTTCAATATCGGCTCAAAAAGGTTAAACTACCAAAGAAACATCTGAAAATAACCCATAGAGACATCAACGAAAGGAGTGATCATGACGGGGGGCGTCAACCTTATGTTTTTGACAGGGATGAGTTCTCTGCTACTTTTAGTGGAGTCATTTGTCTGGCACGTATTTTAAAATGTCGCTTGGCCTTTAATTCCCTTTTTTATAATTATGTTTGATGGTATTTCGACATTATTTTTGGCCAATGTATTTTATCCAGCATGAGGTAACTATTAGAAAACATCTGTTCAAAACATGAGGATAATTTGCTGTTGTCATATTTCAGTACGGCGGTGATAACTCAAGCTCTGGTACGGACTATTTTAAAGGCAGTCTGTTTGGTTACACCATCTATGGCATGTTTGGTTTGTTTATGATCGCCTTAGCCATTGGTCTTATCTGGCAATATTATTCACGGACACAAAAGGAACACAAACGTCAAACCAGTGCAGGTGAGCAACCAAAAGTAAAAATTTGTCTCTTTCAACTGAACAAGTAACTTGTGTTTTATCTAGCTCCTGGACTTGCCTACCAAGTAATTACCTTTGAGACCCGGGGACGGCATGGGTACCCATAGGAAAATTGATTGGAGGATCAGACCCCGGGGGAACTCCCTTATATATTATAAAAAGGACAGGGTTACTCATCGTGCTTCTAGTTTGGTGTCTCCTGGGGTGGTCAGCCTAAAAATGTCCACGGCGGAACCTTACACGGTACGTTTTAGGGTACTGAGCCGAAAAAAGTCGACGTCATTTAATGTGTTGTTTGAGAATTGGTACCTCTTAGATGTGAAAAGAATTCAAGCCACGCCCACAAAACATGATGTTTGTAACTCTTAGGAGTTCTGTTTTAAATTTCCAAGCAGCAGCCCCGTCCTTTTTATAGGAGAGTCTTTCCGGGGGATCAGACCAGATCTGGAAAACCATTTCCTATTTCAGAGCAATTTTCTATATCTTATTTTATACCTGCCCATGTTCAATAAACTATCCTTGTTCAAGCTTTATCAAATTTCATTGGGGTATTGGAGTATTGGTGTATTGGGGTATTAGCGTATTGGGTTATTGGGGTATTGCGGTATTAGGGTATTGGGGAATTACTCTTATACCGTAGTATCCCAAGACATCAATACCCCATTATCCTAACACCCTAATAGTCTGTTATCCTAATACCCTAATACCCTGACATCCTAACGCCCTAATATCCTTATACTGTTATACCCTGATACCCTAATACCCAATACTCCAATACCATAATACCCTAATACCCTAATATCCTAATACCCTAAGAGGCTAATACCTTAATACCCTAATACCCTAATACCCTAATGCTCTAATACCCTAATTAATGCCCTAATACCCTCAATACTTTAAGACCCTAAGACCCTAATACCTTAACACACGGACTTTGGAAAAAAACTTTTGCCTTCACTATTTCACTAGGAGGACAACAGGATTCAAATACTGAACATTCCACAACTAAGACTAACAAAGATAAGGACAATAAGGAGCATGATCAAAGGGGAGTACCATTAAACTTCAGTGAGCAAACAGAGAGACTTATGGCTGCTCAAAGCGCCGAGCTACTCGCCATGGAGGACGAATTCAAAGCTTTTCGCAAAAACTGGGAAAAGAACTTCCGTGGTCTGCAGGAAAAGCACAAGAAAGAACAAGAAAGACTGTTTGAGCTCGATAATTTTGGCTACGAAATGTGAGGAAACTTTTTACTAAACAAAAGAAAAGGCAGAGTCAAGAAAACAGCACAGAAAGAAAATTTCATCATCTATGTACGTTCTTACTTCATTTTTATGTCTTGTACAAAGAACTCAAGGAATGGGGTTTTAAATATAATTTTTCTTTAAAATAAAGTGAAAGTTTAAAAATCTTTCGGTTCTGTAGCGTGTTCAGTGATTTCTTCTCAGTTCCTAATGCCATGCTTCTACTAGTAAGCTACCGAACTGGACTCAGGGAGTAACACAGTAATGGTGTACAAGTGAAGATATGAAAGATCATATATTTGAACTGCGAAGAAAGTTATGAGGACATGATTAATCATGGCAGTTAAATGCACAACTTCAGCAATTTTGAAATTAAACCCTGAAAAAAACATTCAAGCTTGAACGGGGTTCGAACCCATGACCTCTGTGATACCGGTGCTGTGCACTTGGTAGAGAACTGCATCGGCATCGCAAAGGTCATAACTGCAATGACCAATCATTTCTTCACAGTAATGGTTAGTTGCATTTCTGCAAACGCTCTAGAACGCTCTAGAGCAGAGGTAGCCTGCGAACGCAGACGTATTTCCGGCTGTCACTCGGTTCCGCCGAAAAATAACGTCTGCGAACCCGAGCCAGAAAACGATTTCTGTGACGTAGGAATTCTAAACCAATCACAGTTTAGCTCAAATAACCCCAGAACTACTGAGCGAGGTATTCGCTGCGAGGAGCACTCGAGTTTCATTCTATCATGGAATCTGATTGGCCAAGGAGAAACAAAAGTCACTACGTCACAGAGATCGTTTCCTGGCTCGGGTTCGCAGACGTTATTTTTCGGCGGAACCAGGTGACAGCCGGAACACGTCTGCGTTCGCAGGCTAGAGCAAAGGCGAATATCTACCCACCGGACATGTGGCTACACTACAACCTGTCACAGTTCGTTTTCTGCAGAACGAAGTAACTTTACGCGACTCTACTTTCCTGAATGTGATGCAAGTCAGTCCACTATCAGAGGTGAGTGACAAAGTAAATTTTAATTTCCTTTAAAACTCGCAGTGGGATATAGATGAAAATAGTACCCTTGTCCTTGTCAGTAATTTTACTTGCGCCCAATGAAACCGCATAACAATGAAAGCCAAACATCAGCCATATGTTAGCACGAGAATAACTATTTAAATCCGCGCGTCCTCGTCTTTGAATGCAGCAACTGGCGTGGCATTGTACTATTATCCACCCCTAGTAAGATCTTAGCGAAAGTCATCATGAAGCGCCTATCACTGGCTGTGGACCTTAAACTCCGCGAGGAACAGGCAGGTTTCAGGAGAGGAACGGGATGTATCGATCATATTTTCACGCTGAGAAATATTATTAAACAGAGTACCGAGTGGCAGCGAACTCTCTATGTGAACTTTGTAGATTTTGCCAAAGCCTTCGATAGTGTGCATCGACACAGCCTCTGGAAGATATTACGAGCGTATGGAATCCCCTCCCACCTTGCTGAGATCATCAAAAGTTTCTATGACAACTTTACCTGCTGTGTTGGCGATGGTGACATCTTATTTGAAGTCCACACTGGTGTCAGGCAGGGGTGTGTCATGTCCACATTACTTTTCAACCTTGTTGTGGACTGGATCATGCGGCGTACCACTGAGGATCAGATCAGGGGCATTAGATGGACACCTTTTTCCTACTTGGAAGACCTGGATTATGCTGATGATCTTGCCCTACTATCACACACCCACAAGCACATTCAAGAGAAGACGCAACGCCTTAACACCTTTGCAAAGCAAGTTGGCCTTAACATCAGCAGCAAAAAGACCGAAATTATGGCACTGAATACTACCAACACACGACCAGTCCAGATTGATAACGAAGAACTTCCTTGCACAGACAGATTTACCTATCTCGGCATCATCAGTAGAGATGGAGGAACTGACCTGGACATTCAGAGCCGTCTCAACAAGGCCAGAAACTCGCTCAACATGATGAATAAGGTAAGGCGCTCCTCCACTTACAGTATTCGTACCAAGCTGAATCTCTATCACAGCTGCGTCCTCACAACTCTCCTGTATGGTTCAGAATGTTGGCGCTTAACGGAGAAGGATTTATCAAAACTCTCTACATTTCACACCAAGAGCCTTCGGCGTATCCTACGCATCTTTTGGCCTAATGTCATCTCAAATAATGATCTCTTTGAACGGTGTGGAACTGATCCAATGGCTACCGTCCTGATGAGGAGACGTTGGAGGTGGATTGGCCACGTCGCTCGCCAGGAAGCCTCAATTGTGAAAACTGCTTTGCATTGGACGCCAGAAGGAAAACGCAAGAGGGGCCGCCCTAAGATCACGTGGCGGCGGACGGTGGAGAAGGAAATCAAGGAGATGGGGAAGACCTGGGAAGGCATCAAGTTTATGGCAAGGGACCGACAGATGTGGTGGGAATATATTGCTGCCCTACATGCCACTTAGGCTTAAAGGGCATGAGTGAGTGAGTGAGTGAGTGAGTGAGTGTCCTCGTCTTTGCCTCCTTTGTAACTATTTATATTTTATTCAGGATTAAGTGTCACAGCAGTTCAATACCAACCATTCGCGGTGAAAAATAAGGAGGACATTTTTTCATTGCACCATTATTAATGCAAAACAGTGCATTGATGTGCCTTATAATTGCAGTTTTCAACAGTTCCATCGCCGTTTCTACAACGCTGTATAAATGTGATCTTGGCTGCCCTTTACAAGACTTACAAGGAGTCGTCCCTTCATGCACCTTCCAAGATCTTCTTACCGTGACGTTCACTGGCGCTCATTGTTTTCCTCATTGAGATTCTCGCAGAACCTCTTTTTGTCATATACTTAATGACTGTGGAATACAAAAATAACCAATCTTTACGATCACATTTTTTCGTAATTAAAAAAGTAAAAACAAGTAAACAAACAAACAACAAAACACCTTAACCTGCCTGCTATTGTCAAGCAAATATAATGCATTCGTCTTAAATTTATTAAGGATATCAAGCCAGGAGAAAATAACGATTGTTTTAACGTCAGCTGTGACAGCCACTGGATACACTCGATACCCCACCAATACTGCATTCAATTTATTATACTACCAACTGATAACAGTGATGCTATAGCACTGGCACCAAAATGGCATCACCTATCATACAATCCTTTGTAAAAGGTTATTACACGGATTCCACTGTGACCTCAAGCAAAAATTCTCTTCAAGTTATTAATTATATTTGGAGTATTGAATGCAAAGCCATACATGTAAACACAGATATGAAGAAATTATTTCATATAAGCAGATGTTTTGAGACACACGCAGTTTCTTCTTTGCGACCAGAGTTGTTTCAAACATTCAAGGTCGTTTCTGACACATGTATTTGAAGCCTCATGGTGTAGTCATTGCCTAATCCTTATTTGGGTGCGCCGTCGTCAAGGGGACTTTTCTTGTGGTGGTATAACAGAGTTTTACAAAATTGAACATGGAAATGTATGAGGAAGATGGAAACCATAGTGCACACGCGCTGCTTTGTATGACTCCTTTACGAGGAACCTATTCTTTGTGGTTTCTTGTAGTCTCTAATGCTATTCTCGCCATCACTTCGACGTTAGGTAATACTCTGATTCTCATTGCCCTTTACAAGGAGTCGTCCCTTCATCCACCTTCCAAGATCTTGTTATGTTCACTGGCCCTCACTGATTTCTTCGTTGGGATCTTCTTGGAGCCACTAGTTGTGATGACTCTAATGACAGCAGAATATGGAAGCTTACCTCCTTGCTATTATATTATTACTGTTTGTTTTTTTATTGGAATGCCGTTATTTTTTGCATCTTTGTTCACACTGACCGCAATCAGCGTGGACAGACTTCTCGCCTTGTTACTGGGCATAAGATACAGACAAGTGGTTACTATTAAACGAGTTCTACTGGTCGTTATCTGTTTTTGGACTTTGAGCGTTGGCTTTTCGTTCTGGGGGAATTTTAATCCTAACATTTCACCATATTATGGCTCCATTGCTGTTACATTATGCTTAGTAATTTCAACTTGCTGTTATTCACGGATCTATCAAAAACTCCTTCGTCATCAAATTCAAGTACAAGAACACGCTCACCAAGGACAACAAAACGGACATGCGCCATTGAACATAGGGCGATACAGAAAAACAGTGTCTAGTGCATTGTGGGTACAGTTTACCGTACTTGTATGTTACCTTCCAATGGGTGTACTTTTGGTTGCGATGGCCGTTAAAGGAGTAACTTTATCACTTCTTGTTGTTTGGACATTCACAATAACACTGGTCTTGTTTAACTCAAGTCTGAACCCGATCCTATATTGTTGGAAAATGAGAGAAGTGAGACGAGCGGTTATAGATACTATTAAAAAGATATTATGTTCTTTTTCAGGATAAACCTTGCACTTACAGGGTTTTATTTCTACCGTAACCTTGATTAACTGGAATCTCTCCATTTTGATTGAAGCACTAAAGAGGCGTTATGAGAAATCTAGCTGCGAGGCCAAGCAAGGTATTAGTTATGCAAACAATGGTTTGAAATCCAGTAGAGAATTATTAACCGCGCGGCCTAGGGCGAGTGGGGTTCTTAAAATGAGAAACGCTTTTTTTGTCGCCTATTTCCAGAAATTTCACGCTAATTTGAGAGCGCAGACGTATTTCCGGTTGTCCGCATGCTAATTTCCGGCTGAAGTGGCACGAAAATTCTTAAACGAGCTGGTTTTTGAGCTTCTGAGATCAGAGAAGGGCTATTAAATCCAGAAATAAAACTGTGATAGCCACGCATTTTTCAGAGTTTTCTATTATTTTTTTTTTGCAATTTTCAGAGATAAGGCGTCGGTTCCCTTTACGTAACAATTATGGTTTCCAAAATTATCTAATCGCAATAGCGTCATCAGAGTCCATCATGCCAGTTCTCCTCTGGTTTGGCGAAAATTCAGTTCAAATGGGATTCCCACACCCACACAAGAGACTTATTACAAGTTAAATAGGCTTTACCACTTCCATTTCGTAAGAATATAAGAACGTTTTACTTGCAAAATTATTTTCAACTTAGTTGAAATCGTTACTAGTGTCCACTACATTAGCTTTAGAGTCACCTCAACGGTATTAAAGTCAAATATTTCCGTCTCGCAAGATTTTTTGGAGGTACTGTACTTGTTTTCAGTTTCATCTCGGCCAGCATGTTAACACTGGCATGGTTGAAGCGTGAGTGGTCAACCGTTATTATGACATAACTAAAGCAAAGCGCGCGCTCTGATAGGTAAATTTTAAAATCGTCTATTTGCTAAATAGGCACGAGTGTTTTACTGGAAAATACACCACTCGTAAAATTCATATGAAAGCACATCCGGGACTCGAGTGGCGTATTTTCCATATCCTCACTAGTGAAGATATCGATGATTTCACTGATATCAAGTTTGTCTCTTAAGTTGTACTTGAATTCGTGGCTGTATGATCCAAACATCTTCGGGTCTTCTCGAAAGCCTTCGGCAATCTTCGGAAATTTTCGGAAAATGTTCGGCAATGTTCGTGTGACCCTCGGACAAGTTTTGGCGAATCTTTGGAAAACTTCAGAAAGTGGTCGGAAATCTTCGGAAAATCGTCAAAAACGCCGTCATCAGTATGTCTATATAGTACAAAGAACATTTCACGTTAGTTCGAAGATATGAATTTTTTGTTCTCATGGCAAGAACAATATCTATATATATAACTAAATATATATCTATCTTGTTCTTGCCACTCGGACATAGAATTCATACCTTCTCGCCACCGTTTAATATCCTCTATTTCCCCATGGGTGTACACTGCCGACGTGCGTCCTGTGGTGTAGCTCAATAAAAGGACTTCTTTTACTTCAATGTGTCAATGTTATGTTATAAAAGAAATGGTTAACGCCCCAGCTGTACACTATCGAGTTATGGATGCACTTGGGAGGTTTGCTAAGCACTCAAGTAGCTAGAAGCTCTTACGTTTCTTTCGTGCTTAGCAACCTCCCGCGTGCATTCGTAACTCAGTAGTGTGACTCCCAATAGTGTACGCTATGGCCTTTACCATTTGTTAAATAGTGTGCTACAAACATAAGTACGCGATGGCACTGTGGCGGATGCGCGCAGACACTACTCTGTAACCTGCGATCAGGCGTTCCTTTTTTGAAGAACAGCGCAAAAAAAGCGAACACGAGTTTAACCACTCTCGGTTTGTTCATCGACTACATTTGTTTCAGAAAACACAACGACGAAGTGATCGCTAACTTACCACACTTAAATTGCTATAGGCTTCATAGGCTTCTTTTCACCGTATCATTCATTTTTACACAGATCACTTTTCTTCCGTTGTGTATTGTGGTTCTCTTTTAGCTCCCATTTTTTTGGCTGCTAATTTCCCAGAATGGATATGATATTGCAAAGACCACCCAAAACAAACAAACAAACAAACAAACAAACAAACAAACAAAAACAAAACGAAAAAGTAACAACTCTTCTCCTGTTGCGACAACCTAAAAATGCTGCAAAGGGTTACTTTTAGGTTTGGCTAACTCACTACACACGTATCGATCAGGAGTTAAGTGAGGAGCTAAATGAGTTTATGTCCAGGGTTGAGGCGCGGTGGCCTCATGGTTAGTGCACTTGTCTCTGGATTGAGCGGTCCGGGTTCGAGCCCTGGCCGGGGACATTGTGTTGTGTTCTTGGGCAAGACACTTTACTCTCACAGTGCCTCTCTCCACCCAGGTGTATAAATGGGTACCGGCGAACTTAATGCTGGGGGTAACCCTGCGATGGACTAGCATCCTATCCAGGGGGTAGTAGAAATACTCCTAGTTGCTTCATGCTACAGAAACCGGGATAAGCTCTGGCCTGATGGGCCACTTGACTCGTATGCAGACTTTACCTTACCTTACCAGGGTTGAGGGGGGCAGGAGGGAGAGGTCTTACTGCCAGAATTTTGCGACATTTCATTATTTGTGGTGGTACTCCAGTAAAAGGGTACAATCTAGACAATCACCCTTGTCCACAAGTGTGCAATCAGGTTTAGCACTTTGAAATAAGTTACAAATGGACAATTTTTCACTGAATTCAACATGATTTTAATGAGCTCATTCACAAGTTTACTCTGCACCAGCAGTTAGCTCCCTCTCTCGTTCCTTTTTAAGCAGACCCATGAAAGCTCTCTTCTCAGCGGGATGCTGGAAGCGTCCATGGCCAAACTTGGATGAGGTGTCAATGAATTTGAGTTCAATCTTTTCCAAGGCAGCACGCTTGGTCTGGACAAGTAAGGACTGCAGGAGAACAAAAATTTTAATCAACAGGAGTTGAAAAAAGCTTGAAGGACCCTAGTGAGCCTCCACCATTTGATGCCATCAAAATGATTGACATTGCATGGTGAAACAAAATCTCTTTGCTTTACTATAAGTTGTGTTCCTGAAAGCATGTTTAATTATCTTTAGTAGTTTCACAGTGATTCCTTCGTTTGGACATGTTCTGAATAAACTATAATAGCCAAACTCTCCCATGTAAACAAAAACAAAGGTGTGGCTGACTAGGGCCCTTTAAGATCTTGTAGGACATTAAAGACTTTAATTAACAAAAATACTAAGATCAATTCCGCACCAAAAACAGTAGCCTTACCTTGCGTAGAGTGAGAACACGCTTTACTTTGCCCACAACACAGCCTTTAACCATCACATAGTCTTCATTCACTTCACCATAGTGAGGGAAAGAACCCTACAAAAACAAATCATAAGGGTGGGAGTGAACTTTCTAACTAACTCCATAATGAGCACACAAAAGCTACTACCATTGAGACAGTGGGGAAAATAATTCTGTGGAACTATTAGCTTCAGTCAAGGTAGAAGCATATTTACATCTGTAAATGAAGTGTAAGATAATTTCCAAGATTTTCTTATAAACTTGGTAAATGTAATCAAATGAAATTCCAGAGCAATCAAATTTCATTAGGTCACATGGTTAACATAAGGGCACACAGAGTAAAGGCAGTACAACAAAAAATAAACGGTACGCAATGCATGCCGAAGCGATGACATTTAAAAATTGTTCCTAGAAGATTGGAACATGAATAGACAAACTGATTCTTAAACTTTTGGGTTAGAAATTTTAGGGGTTTACATTTAGGGTAGTCCATTGGTGGTTCATTCAAGTAGTTCATGTACCAGGTCAATCTTGTTAGTCCATGTGCTAGGGGTCAGCGAAATGTACCAACCCAAATAAAAAGCACTCCGCTGAAAAGTTCCTCTCTGTGAAATCAACACCTTATTATCTTTAAAGATATTTGGCAAAGCTAATTACCTCACTGGAAATTAATTTGTGTGTTAACCATATACTTGTCCAAGAGAAAATCATTTTCTCTTGACTTGCCATATCGCGTGTGCGACCTGCTTGTCTATCTAAAATTGTGTGTATCAAAGATATGTTATTATGAGTTTGCCCGTGAGTGCAAATTTATCCGACTCCGTATAAACCAAAATTCACCCCCAAATCTTAGTTTAAAAGCTGAAATTAAAAGCACTCTGCTGATCCTACAAACAGCAAACTTAAAGGAAAGCCGCAAAGTACAAGTTTCTCTCTCTGAAATCGACACCTTATTATCTTTTAAGATATTTGGCAACGCTAATTACCTCACAGAAAATTAATTTGTTGTTAACTGTATACTTGTCATCAATGAACATTCATATTGTCTTTACCCTGACAAAACGATTATCGATTGTTTAATCACAACCATTCTTTCATTGACAAAAAATATAAAACAGCACATTTCCAAAACTTCATAAAAAACTGAAAACTGCAAATGAATCGTACCCTGACTTCATTATCACTACTGTAAGCTGTATATTTCAGTGCTCATAAAATGCTCATTCAATTCACTTCAAGACTGGCAAAAGTACAACTGCGCTACCAATCCGTAAATTTTATGTAGACCCTTCAGCTATTGCGTGTACGACTTGTTTGTCTATCTAAATTTGTATGCATGGATGATATGTTCTTATTACGAGTTTGCCAGTGAGCGCAAATTCATCCGACACTGTATAAACCAAAATCAACCTCCAAATCTTTGTTTAAAAGCTGAAATTAAAAGCACTCTGCTGATCCTACAAACAGCAAAGCAAAGCCGCAAAGGAAAACCCGTAAAGGAATGTTACTCTCTCTGAAATTGACACCTTATTATCTTTAAAAATATTTGGCAACACTAATTACCTCACTGGAAATTAATTTGTTGTTTTAACTGTATACTTGTCTATACTTGTCATATTGATTAAAAGCAGTCTGCTGATCCTACAAACAGCAAAGGAAAGCCACATAGCCTTCACCTATTACCTGTGCGACTTACTTGTCTATCTAAACTTGTATGTATGGAGGATATCTTCTTATTATGAGTTTGCCCAAGAACGCAAATTTATCCAATACTGTTTAAACCAAAATCCACCCCCAAATCTTCTTTTAAAAGCTCCAATTAAAAGCACTTCGCCGAACCTACAAACAGCAAAGGAACTCCCAGAGTGCATTTCACTTCCACAGGGGGATAAAAGTGTGCGACATAAGTGCACGGACATAAGTGCGACAAACTATGCACAATCACTATCCAAAGGAATGCATGGATGCCAGCGTAAAGTGATGATGTCACAATACGTCATCGCTTAAAAAGGTCTTGTATTTTGGAGCAGCAACAAAATAAATCTCTTACTAACGATGAATATAAAATGTACAACTAAAAACTTCCTCCTGGTTAACAAAAGGAAAGAAGCTATCTAATTGGGTAATGAATAGCACCTGTTGAAATAAGTGTTAACTGCAAATTTTTTTTGGGGGGGGGGGGGGGGGGGAGATGGTAATTTATTAACTACAGCCCAAAATGATTGATTTGTTCTGCAGGGCTAGACACTAACTTTTCAACTTACTAGCCTAATGGCTAGTGACAACTTAGGTGTTACTAGCCAAAAAATGTTTTCACTAGCCAAAAGTTTTTCTTTGAGACTTCCTTGGAATAATATCGAGATCATGAATCATCACTGTAAAAACTGTCGAGACTTCTTCACAGACAGGCGCCGTAGAAATGTTTCAAAAGCAAAACAACTATCTGAACAATACTGCAAACTGTCCTTGGTGAAATTTGACTGCTAAAAACGGCTGATTTAAATGTTGAAGGAAATAAATCTTTCTCATCCAATTATTTTTGTAGTGGTAAGTTTGTATGCACATGACAACAAATCACCCATGTGTTGTTTAATATTCTAAATGAAATGTTATCCCTTGACAGTTCTGCACGATTTTGTGCGTGATTTTATCAGGAAGCTCATGCTTTGTTCTACTAATTTTGTAACAAAAAAGAACTTCAATGTTTGCTTTCAGAAAATGCTGTCTTGTTTGTCAAATATTTCCTTAAACATAATAACATGTTCAGTCACCCATACCACACAGCAAAAAGTAAACAAACTGAAATTTGGATACCTGCTGAACAGCATGTGCCCAGTAACACATAATACGCTAATGAAATTCTGGCCTTGTTTCCGAGAAAAGTGTTTGCATTTCTCCTCCTTGAGGAAGAAAGAAACTAGTTCAGCCAATTCCATTTTGTTTACTAGCCAAAGAGGCTAGTCGAAATAAAAAACCTACTAGCCAAAACTAAATTTCTACTACATGTAGTCTGTGGCTAGTTGGCTACCATTAGTGTTGAGCCCTGTTCTGTCTGTGAGAAACAGGCAGAACACAATAACCACCATAATATACATGTTAATACAAGTATAGCCAATCAGACCTCTGTGATTCACATGATAAATTGTTTACTGTATTAACTGTATGATGTAAACTCACCATAGGAGTGATTGCCTTGTCTGTGAGATCATACTCAGTACTAGCATTGTTTTTGACAACCTTTCCGTCTTTGGTGTGAATACCACGACCAATACGGTAGATCTTCTTGTTGATTTCAGTACGATGATGATAACCAAACTGACCAGCACGGGCAACAGAATAAGACACGCGAGCCGGATGCCAGGCTCCAATACAGGCCACCTTGCGTAGACCCTTGTGTGTCTTACGTGGTAGTTTCTTGGTGCCCCAACGGTACGTCACACCTTTAAATCCATGACCTTTAGATACACCAATGATGTCTATCATCTCATCCTTTGCAAAGACCTTACGAATAGGAGCAGGATTTTCAAGGCGTTCACGAGCCCAGTCAATTTTCTCTCCTACATCCTTGCCACCATTGACCTGAATCTCCTTAATGATAGCTTTCTTCTGACCAAGCTTCACAAGCTTTTGCTACAATGACAAGAATGTGATTGACATAAAATCAATATATTTGGTTGCTACAAGCCATATTTTGGAGTCTTTTGAAAAAACAAACTTCCTAAGAGGTTTTAGATGGGCTTACAATATTTGTGGTGTGGCCTTTTGTGGTCTAAAGCTGCTCTGATGAAATGCTTCGATCTGAACTCACCTGAATTAGTATTCACTACCAATTAATTTTCTGTTTGAAGCACAGTGTTGTGCGACGATGCTAGAATATCTAAGCTGATAAGGAAAAGTTAGATGAGGGAGGGATTATTTCTTGAGGGTGATTCAACTGTACTGTATGTAGCATCCTGTCATTAGCAGACTGATGGGCAAAAACAATTGCTTAGTTGCTAAAAAGTTGCTAAGTAGTTAAACCCTTCAATAAAATTGTGAGACAAAATATGACACTTCATAACAGCATTGTATTTTGAAATGAACTTTTTAGTCTCATAAAACTGTTTTTAAAATGGTATCAATATTATCATGTGCCAGTTGGCTGCTGCTATGAACTAAAAAGAGAAAAATACTACAAAAATAACAACAGAGGAATTGTAACTTTGTAACAAGTTGGGGAATTAAGGATTGGCAAACACTGTTATAACTACATGGTTTCAAAATATAAATATATATACATACATACATACATATATATAAATCAATAATTACCTGTGTGTGGCATATGACACGGATGACTTTGCAGTACTTTTTCATGGTGTTGAAGTCATTCTCAATAACACTCTTGCCATCCTCATCTGCCCAACGCTTGGAAGCCTTAGAGAAAGCCTTTTTCTTGGACTTGCACCTTTATGTACAAACCAGCATGGGCATGGTTGATGAAACAGAAGAGAAAATGGGGAAGCCAAATCTCATCAGCAATGACATGCCGAGCGGAGAAAAGGCACTTTGTGGGTAACACCAGTTAGAAGTGCACCACATAAACTATGAATGCTACTAAACAAGTTTACCATAAGGTACCATGAGGTTTACAATAACTATTGATGCTATTGACTTCAGTTGTAGTATGCAATTGTAAGTATAATACTGGCCAGTAACAGATGGAGAGAGGAGTGAAAAAGAGATGTTTTAACTTAATTGAAGTCTCCTACTGAAGATCTTAACTTCACTTCATCTACATTTACCACATACCAGTTTTTGTAAAAGCGGCGCTTGCATTCCTCACTGAGATGTTCAGCCCAGATTGTCTTGAGAACACGCAGTCCTCGGGGAGTTTCAATGTAGCCAACAACACCAACAACCATCATAGGTGGTGTTTCAATGATGGAAACTGCTTCCACTACTTCCTTCTTGTGAATTTCTGACAAGTGAATAAAGAAATTTGTTCCAAATAGTAAACAAACAATTCAATTTTCAAAATTTTGCCGTTTTGTTAAGGTTTTGTTTTGAATAGTTGGAAAATGAAAAACATGTTTTTGGCCATTAGAACAACGGTTACCAGTCATGTAACTTCACCAGACTCTATAACACAGTCAAACAAGACACATACTCGATCCTGGTTTCTCCACTTCTCGTACGATGTGAGTCATGCCAGCCTTAAAACCCACAAAAGCTGTTAAATGAGGAGGTAGTGTTGGGTCATCCTTGGGGAAGGACTTTATTCTTCCATTATGATGTTTGCACCTCTTGCGAGGCAGGAAACCCAAGGAGCCATGCCTAGGCGCTCTGAACTTTCTATGAGACTAAAATAAAAGATTGCTGTTAGCTAGGTATGGCAACTCATGGAAAATATTTTATTCAAATTGTTCGTAATTAAGTGAAGCACCACTGGAATCTTCTGTGGGAAAAAAGAACCTTCGGAATACCCCCAGAATGGGGAACTTTAAATGGGGGGAGAAAGGTTTTTTTCATGGAGTTTCACAGCTTTATTTAAATAACTCCGTTCAAAACTAATAAAAAATCAAGCACGATCTTCTTTAATGATGCAAGTATCGAATCCCAGCATCGGAAGGTATGAAAAGCTGAAAGATTGGCTTAGTATGCTGAGAAAAATTTTAGTTTCTCGTGCTTGCAGGAAAACATGAGACTGATAAAGTCTTTTCATAAATGAGAAGTAAGCTACAAAACAAAAATAACCCATCCTCGATGAGCAGCAAGAGTTAGTTGATCAGGATACCACTGCTTTTAGCCAGATGGCAAAAAATAATGACAACAAGCGACAGATTACGTTTGAAGTTTTCCAAGAGCACTCACCATGTTCTCTACGAGCACAGGGAAAGAGAACTTTGACACGTGACATACGGCTTTTGTCGTGTGAATTCCTTACAGGGGGGTAGCTAATGGCGCCTCTTTTTCGAGTCCACGTTACATATATTTTGCGGAAGCAAGAACTTTCAATATAGGCTTCAAATATGTTTACTTTAATTGTACATCGACTTATTTGTATCGAATTCCCTTCTGCTTGACGCCCTCCAGTTGTATATTTTTTTTATCCCTTCCGTAGCTTCTAAAACCCAGAAAAAGGTAGGTGCTATATAAGGCTTGTTTTGGTGCACGAAATATCCCATTGACTCAGATTGACTGTATTTCACGCAGGATATCATTGTGGATCTTATATGACGTACTTTTCGCGCCTTTCGTCGTGAAGCCATCTTGAATCTATTTCAAGTAGTCTTTCGAGTAGCAACAATATAACAACAAGGAGGAACGTAACACAGAACCTCTTTTCGATTCTCATGATAAAAAGGTAATAGTGATCGTATTGTTTTAAGTAAGCTTTCTGTTTAATCGTTGGATACTGTTTTTAAGCTTAAATATAAATGATGTGATTTACCGTAAGAAAATCTAGATCTTGAAATGTTTGGGGATGTTTGGCTGGTTCTTGTGCATATTGTACATGTATGTCCTATGTTATGTTATGTTATGTTATGTATAGTGACATTTATACACTATACAGGTTTTGACTGTAAATTTCCCCAACCAATTCTGATCACTGGTATGGTTGGTTTGGTATTGTTAAAGCTACAAAAATGTCCTGTTTGTAATTTTGTTATTTGTTTGTGTGTAACATCACACCACCTCTTTTTATAAATTTCAAGATGTCTGAAAAGTTCATGAAGAGGTATGATGAAATGATGAAATCCCCAACATTTGAGGAAATTGACCGCAGGGATCCTGTGGCCTTTTGGGAAGCAAGGGAACGTTGGGCATTGGAAAGGTTAATAGAGCTGGAAACATTGAAAATATACCATGACAGAGTCCAAGAATGTTACAGACGGGAAGAGGTGAATGCCAAACAGTATTGCAGAAAGGTTGTTAATGACTACAAGAAAGCTTTTGAATCTTACAAAAAGAAAGGTAGGAAATTTTATTGTAACAACCCTCCAAGTTGCGACCACTTTAGTCACCATGGTGACTAGAATTTTGGAGCTGGCGACTAAATTAGAACGCAAGTCGCCAGCTCAGCGACTAAAATTAACATGACCTATGAGTCAGGAGCTTGAGCGGACTATCATCCGGAGCGAAAAGAAAAATGTTCTGAGCAGTGAGAATTCACTCTGTAAAGCTAGTTGTTGTGGGATTTTAACCAACAGAAATGGAGACTGAATAAAATGAAATGTTACACGGTAAACAAAGATCAAGGAATTGCATTCAGTTGAGCTTGGGATGAGACGAAATTTGTTCCACTTGACTGAACTTTGGCATGTGACAATTTTACCTGGAAGCGTGAGACAACGCACGCAGTCCGGTCATTTGCCATCGAAAAGAAGAGGAATTGCAAAAGCTTGGAAAGCTCGACAGTGACAGGATCCACAATATATCTGAGAAACATCCAGATGTATTTGAGAAATGTATTTTGTCTCAGTGGACATGAAAATACTTGACTTTACAGCAAACTTGATAACACAAGCACAGCAAGCGGCTCGCAGTTGTAAATAAATTTCACTTGTGTGAACGAACCTGGGTTTATTTTTAAATTGTCAAAGATTTCATCAATAAAAAATATCCGTCTTAGTGATTGCCCTAAAACTTGTGAAAGTATTTTTGCGTTGAGTATTCGCGTTCTGCGGTTCGCATATTAAATTCAAAATGACAAACAATTTGATTGTGAAGTTTTCTGTCCATTTCAATGCAGTCTTTAATTTTCAGATGAAGTTTTATATCATTTGCTTATTCAAGCAGAAAACGAGGTTGAACATTTAAAAAAGATCATAAGTGATAAGGTAAAAATAGTGTTCACTTTATGGTCTCAGCAAGAATTTGATGCTGCCGTGATAAACATTGGAAAACTTTCTGCCATTCAGCTGCGAATTAGGCTATCTTATTTTAACTTGGTATAATCTGTGTCGTTTGCACTGCTCCTGTTGTGTGAATTATAAATGATATACACAAATATTTCTGTGTTTTGTGAAGCGACTTTTTTTCTTAATTTTCATTTTCATTTGATCATCAATCATTCCAATAAAAGTATATTTGAATCAACATTAGGTAGTTTTTTCACTGAACGAGACTTCAATTTACTTGGTGGTTCAAGGAAAATGTTATGAATAATACAGTTAGATAATAATAAGATTATTATTTATTATTAATTAATTATTAATTTATGCATATATTTTGGTGACTAAAATTTTTCACTGGCGACCAAACCTGAACAGTCAGTGGCCAAATGGCCACTAAGGAAAAAAGTTAACTTGGAGGGTTGTGTAAACAATTTTAGCAGAGCTTACCAAATAGAAAATATTACCGTATTTATTTACCTATAAGCCAAATTATTTTTTCAGAAATTTGGACTTGAATCGGCCAGAAAAATTCCCAACAAAGTTTTTTGGCTTATAGCCGAGAGTTTAATCGCTTTTTTTCTCTCTCAGGTGTTGAGAACCAAAGGAAATGTCACATAAATTCTGTGATCAATGAGTATTCAGGAGCGCAGCATTTCATGCCAAATGCTTTTCATTGTTTCTAATAGCCTGCAAGCAGGTTCACTTTTGAGTCACATGTGTGAGCGGTGAAAAGCAAAGTGATCTGGCGTTAAGGAGTCTGGTGAAGAGGTGCCAAGAAAGTGAGCCTGCTTTGATCTCTGTAATTTTTTCATTTCTGCTTCGCCTGAGCGAAGTGAAATACCATTGGTCAAAAAGCGGGAAAGGTGAGAAAACTGTCAATCTATTATGTTTGATGAGGAGCAATTAGATCCCAATGGAGTTGGTAATTTACTGCACGTTCTCGCAATAAAAAATAATTTGTCCACATTTAGAGTCAGAGGAAGAGTTGAGTGCCCGTATTACTAATGTTTTGACAAAGTTCTAGTCTATTTCGGGTTAAATTTCAAACTAAAGAGGGAGCAGGAAATGGCAGCTGTAAGTATGTTAATGAATCAAGACATACTTGTCGTGTTGTCAACTGCACGTGGGAAGAGTTAAATATTACAAACTTACATGATTGCAAGCGGGTAACGAAACAACACAAAAGTGTTTACTTGTTTACCAGCATCATCAAAGACAAGACTGCCAAAGCAAGATCACTTCGTCTTGCAATCAAGCGTGTGTCCTTGCTAGACATAAACTTTGGTGGTTTTTATTTGGCAAAACTTTATCAACAACGGATGTCGCGCCTGCATGTTGTTATGAAAAAGATTTACAATTTTCCCGAGAAATCTGAGCTGCCAAAGTTCATACATGTACTTCCAGTGAAAATTAATCGACCTATTTTTTCTGCGGTTTCTGGGGTGGAAGTGAAAAATTTGCAGAGATCAGAGCAGGCACACTTTCCCGTCTCGCAGCTTTGCCGCTCAATTTTGCGCTTGCGGCTACGCATGCTTGTGCTCCATAACGTGAGCCTGCTCTTAGGCTATGTTTCTAAAAGGTGTGATTTTAGTCTACACAATAACTTTCAACAAGTTTCCTTGGAGGGACAGTTTCTTGAATGAATGCTCAAGTAACTTTTTGTTAAGAAACATTGGTCTTGGCTTATAGCTGATATTTTTCCGATTTCTTTTTCGAAAGCTTTTGCCCACTATCATGTTTCACAAGTTTAGGGTCTTGGCTTTTAGTCAAGCTTGACTTATAGGTAAAGAAATAGAGTAACACTAGGGCGGGAAAAAAAAATTGAAATCCACTTGCTCAGTAGGAGTATTGAATGGTCTTTGCGAGCATGCGAGCAGAGCGTTTATTTTTGCGAGCATGAGCAGTGATCAAATTTGCCTTGCAAGCAGTGAGCACTTAAGAAAATACAGATGGCAAGTAGCGAGCACTTCATAAATTTTCCGAGCCGGAATCTCTCATTTATTAAAAGGAAACGTTGTTTTACGCCAATAAATCTGGCTGACTCCTCCAAAACAGGACAACATGCACAAAGCTAGGCATCAAAATGTTAAGATCTTATCACGGTTCAACCAATCCCAGCAGCGCACCCAGCCATAGTTATGCCTTGTTTGATTTAGCTTCACGGGAGTCAGTGGGTGGACTCTCAATCGATCAGGGAGATCTAAATCTTTCTAAGCACACTAGAAGAAGCTAAAAGCTACCAGACTCCAAAATCTGAGCATGCAAGCAGTTGCAAAAATTTTGCGAGCACAAGAGAGCGAGCACTCATCTAATTTTTGCGAGCACTTTTAAATTGATTGGGATATTCGATACCCCTCTTAGTGGGCCAGTAAATTTCAGTTTTCACTTGCCCCCACTTAAATATTACTTGCCAACATGGTGGCCAGTATGGAAATCAGAGGACAAAATTAATGCGAACGAAGTATGCTTGGATTCCTTACTAATCCATGCTTTCAACCTAATGGTTAACTAATCTTGCAGTCTTAAGTTTTGAAACAGCTTCTGACTAGAAATTATCATTTATCAAGCTGACATTTTTATTCAGACTCACAAGACTACTGAGACCACTAGGCCACTGAACTTCTATTTTCACTTGCCCAAGAGCAAAATTTACTTGCCCTGGGCAAGTGGATGTGTTTTTTTTCCTGCACTGAACACTCCTTGAAGTTATTTTGAAATATGCAAAATTCTGGTTAATAATATTATGTAGATAACAGAGCACAGTATACATCATCACCGGGGCATAGCCAGGGAAGGGTTCTAGTGGTTCCAGAATCTCGCTTTTGGGTTATGACTATGGCTATAATTTCAAGGGGAAAATGATGGGAACCCCCATTTGGGAATTCCACAGTATTAGATCTTCCCTTTTAAAGAAAAAGAAAAGAAAATTTCTCTATGAAGCCATCACATGCTACATTGAAGGTTACAATATTATAGCAATGTGTAAATTGGACAGATTATACAAGCCTACTGTGGACACAAGCCTGCAATATGGGATTCTGCACCTTTTTAGTTTTCACATGTGTGAGAGTTGTGTATGCCTTGTTTGGTGCTATCGAGAAAACCCTTTATTTTTTGTCCAAGAGAGCATGGTAACCAATCCTGCAATCTGATTGGTTCTTAGCACGGTCCAGATTTTCCTATCTCTGACCACAGTCATGGTAATAGCGGGAAACAGCACAGGTGAAATTGTCATGTTGGTCAATTTTCATGAGTGAACTAGCGGTAATGGTCAACCTTTGCCCTTTTTGCACTTTCATTGACGATTAATTGATGCATGTTTATCTCTATTCACTTTTAACTGGCATGGAAAGTCACTGTAAGTAAATTCAATTGAGTATTTTGAAGTTGTGAGAGTTTGTTTGGTTGTTTGTAGCTTGGCACTGTAATGATGTGTAGTCTTGTGTTTCTCTTGCCGCACAATTTTAAGCAAAAAAATTGTCAATTGCAGTCGAGTTTACCTCTCTGATCATTACTGTATTTAAGAGAATTTCTGTGGAATACAGTTAATGGATTTCCTTGCTTTCTGCTACTCAATTTATGGTAGAAAAGTCTGATTTTGATTGATTCGCAACGACTGATTGAAATTGTTTTTGTAGCACAACTTCAAACTTTGCAGGAAATTTCACACCGGAAAAACAATTTTAGTGAACTAGATGCAACTAACATAAAGTAGTTTGAAATAAATCTCTCCTGTAATACATCTTTCGTTGTCTAGTATCCGAGTTACTCGCTCATTGGCTTGTTAATTTTTTTTACGATGGTTTGTAGACAGCACATAAGCCAATTCAGTGACAAAGTTGCTTAAACAAACCTACTTGTTTGCCAATTTACTGCAGGAAAAAAATAAATGATGTTACTTGCTGGCTTAGGGTTGATCCATATAGTGAAAAACTATGACCTTGGGCTTGAAAATGCTGCCCTCGGCCTGCAGCCTTGAGCAGCATTTTCAAGACCTTGGTCACAGTTTTTCACTATACGAGCCACTTTGCAGTACTATGCAGATGATATATCTCCCCAGGTTTTTGCATTTCCATTGGTGGTATAGATTGCTCAAGGCAGATTAAGACCTACTAAGCAGCGTAGTTCAGACCTTGCATGATCACGATGACAATTTCTTTCTAAACTTACACAGGCTACTGAGCATTTTATGTTCATTGGCAATTTCATCAGCTCAATGTGAGTGATCATTTAGCTCAATCCGCCGATTTAAAACATACTTGAGGTTGACCATGACCAGTGAGTGAGAATCCTTTCTTGCTCTAATGGACCTCCATTAACCCATTGACTCCTGTGCTGGACATAACTGGCTGTGATGAGCGTTGGCCTTCGTTCCACTTCTGACGTCATCACTTTTGGCCAAAATTGGCATCATCTATACTCAAGTTCTGCAGGAGGAAAAGATCTTTCTAATGATTCCCAGATCAGGGTGATTGGCTCAATGGAGCCTGAGATATGCACAAAAATACTCAGAAATTTGAGTGAAAAACTCGGAGCAAAATTTCCTGTGACTACACTTAGCTACTCCATGGTAAAAATTGCCCGTTTCGATGATGCTTTCTCACAAATTTTTGAACTGGAAGCAAGCCCAGTAGAATGTCAATCACCGCATGAATGCTCCTTCTTGCTGATATCCCAACAGAGTGAATGGTAAATCTTGAAAATATAGTATTTGATGAAATAATAATATACATCATGGCCATCCTAATTGTAGCTAGACTCTGAATTGTATTGCTAGATGATACAGTTCTAGATCTTTCATTTAAAAGTCTTGTCCATTTTTGACAAACTATGAGTCATGAATGCCCCAAATATGTTTTCACAGTGCTCTAAGTCCAGTCATAATAATGTCTCTTGAGTGCTTTCAGCCCAGTTCCTCAGATGACGTCAATAGAAGCCTGACCCAGATCCCACTTTGCTGGGTCGTGGCCACAGAAATTACAACTTTAAACACCTGTAGGAATGTGGTGATTTTATCAATGAATCAAGATAATTTTTTGCTGAAGTAATTGGGAAAACTAGTAGATATCATTTAAGGAAAAATAAATTGGGGAGTTAGTTGCACTTTAAATTATTTCCAGCATGATTATGTATACTGTGCTCTGACACCTACAGGAACAACAAATTCTGAATTACAAATTCTGCATTAGAGTAAGTTATGTTAATTTCAGGGAGGGTTACATTTACAGCAGTTTATGCCTAGTATAGTGAGTAACCTGTTTTTATAAGTTGTTTCTTGTAAAATGTTCTATATACAATCTATAACAGGGCTTGGCATTTCTGTTAGCCCTGGTGGGTACATTTGCCAGTCTGAGGGCTTGTAGAAAGTTTTGGGTAACAATTTTATTTACATGTACTTTGATAATTTTTGTTAAGAAAACTGTACAATTAACAAATGTTTATATAAAGTTAAAACCTAGAGATGTTAAAAAGGAAACTTGAAAAGTACCTGTCATCATTAGTTTTCTTTACTCCTACTGATCAAGACTACAATCTTGATACTCCTAGTTGCTTGGTGAAGACTGGAACGTGCCTTCCAGTAATTATGGTTTGCAACCTGGCTTACAAACATTGGCAACCTGTTTATTTCACCAAAACAAATAAAGAAAGAGCTTGTGACCCCCAAACATGGTACAGAGCTGCACAAAGCTTTTTTTCTACCAAATATTTCTTGAAGGAAAGACCTTCTTAGAAATAATTAAATTTAACACTAATTCCAAGACCAAAATGAAACTTGTTGTCCACAAACAAGTTTTGTACTTTGCAGTTGAATCAATTGTTAAGATTAGGGAACTGTTCTCATTATTTGTGTGCTCTCTTAAGTATGGAATAAATGGTTTTGTTTTAATCTGAGAAGCTATTTACAACAAAGAGACCCTTTTTGCTGACTGTGGGTTTTGCTTGCTTTCTTAGCTTGGTTTGATACAGAAGGGGGCGACTGGACCAAGTGGAAAGTGGAGATTAACTAGTGTGTATCTTCCAGGGTTCTTCTTTTACTATATGAGTGACATTTTCCTTGTCAGGACATTATGTGGCTGTTTATAAAGTAAATAATTGTAATTGACTGGCTTTATTTGATAAGACATGTGTTGGTTCTTTGCCATATGCACTTTCTGATGAATAGCTAGCTGAGATTTCCACTGTGCACTTTATTATTCATAGGCCTTTCATTCTGTAATTGAACATTGTGCCATGATAATGCTATGGAAAGGTTTGGTAGTGAACATTGTACTCATGCCTGTAAACTGGTTCAAAATCTTGCATGTAAGCTGTCATAAAATGCTTTCTTTCATACATGTGTAAAGTTAATGATTCATGAAACTAAAATAAAAAATTTGAACATTTGTGTTTAGAAAATTAACAACAGAATGATGTAACTGTACTTCTATTTGATTTTCTAATCTTGTGTCTTTACAAGATTTCAAGCTTGTCATCATTCATTGACTCCGAGGTATATTTGTAAATGTACCTCACATACCAAGCAATCCTGCTTTTGTGTGGCTGTGTTCTGTTTTTTGTTTTGTTCTTTTTTTTATCACAAAAGTGTTTTCTCTTTGTTTTCTTGCATTAATTTCAGTGACAAGAAATAGAAGTATTGCATTTCTGTACATCATCACTTTAATTTTAATTGCCGATTTCAGAGTTGCCGTAAGGCCCTCAATCAAAGCAGGGCCCGATGCACAACCATTCATATGAAAATGAGTTTAACTTGCATATGAATGGGAATCTCATTTTCATATGAAAGGATGGGCACCAAGACTCGCTTTGAGAAAGAGGCTTAAGGTAATTCGGAAATGGCCTATTAAGTTTTTCTTTGGCACAGCAGTTGACTTGATTTCACCTGATTCATCAAACTCGCTACAGGCGTAAATAATGAGAATAAAGTTATTCACTGCTGTTTTTACTGTGTGTTCCAGTCGGAATGTTAACCAGGGAATTGGGCAATCTAGTTCACTTCATCTGAAAACAGTAGATTAGTCATACTTTTTCCTCCAAAGTGTCTTGTTCTTGGCCAAAAAATGTTTTAGAACCTGTGAGAAGCCAAAGTTTCGTCAGTTCTTGCATCTTTCCTTATTTTCCCAATCTTCTAGACTTCCTTTTTGAGTTATTTTTTTGTAAAAAAAAATACCTCTAAGTCGGCGCGTCGGGTATGTTGTGGACGGGGCAATGGATGAGTTAGTGAGTGAGAGATGTATGTACGTCACACCAATCAGATTGGATCTACTATAAACAGCCAATCAAATTTCTTGTAAAGGTAAATGGTATGTGAGAAGATTTGATCCCGATAGAGTTCAGAACGGCCATGTTCATTCCTCTATAGAAGAGGAGGAAGTATTCATATATTGGGTTTACTTCGACATTTTCTGTGGGTTAGGCTGAGAATTTTAGTTAAATGAACGAGATGAGCCTTGAGGTTTGAAACAGTTCGTGAGTTAGTAGTATGCAAATGCAGCGAGATATTTTTATTTTTAGTTACAAAGGTAACTTGATACTTTTGTTTTCTACAAGGAGTAAATTCAATTAGAGGTCACGAATCGTCGCTTCTAGTTCTTATGACATGTTTTAGAGGGGACGAGATTTGAAACAGTTCTAACGTTGACAATAGTAAGTGCAGGTGACGATTGTTTTGTTCTTGTTGCATGCAAATATAACGAGATATTTTTCTTTTTTAGTTACAAAGGGTAATTTGACACTTTGGTTTTTCACAAGGGAGTAAATTCAATTAGAGCGGACGAATCGTCACCACTCTTAACCAGGAGATGTTTGCTATCTTTAGTACCAGACATAACTAATCGATGACATCAATGACATCAATGAAATCAATGAGTAATCAATAGGTAATCGATAGGTAATCAGTTGATTAGTCATTGATTATTGCCAATGATCAATGAGTAATCGATGACTAATCGATGGGCCACAAAATTTTTGGTCATCGATTAGTCATCGATTGCATCGATTAGTCATTGATTGCATTGATTAGTCATTGATTTCATCCATTACTCATCGATATCATCTCGTGGCTGCAAACGTATTTGGCGAAGAAAAACAAAATTAAAACAACTTAAATGTAAACGAATGTTTCCAGGTTTTTCTTTTCAGCTTAAGTAGTACATGGAAATTAAGCTTCAGAAGGTTCCCCAGTATCTCTTTGCCGTTTGAAACAGGGACCTGCCGAAAATATGACAATAGCGGTTCTAAAACAACTCTTAAAAGATAAAGAAATCGCGTTTAGCTCAAATGCCAAAAATCGGAACTTGTACAAATATTCAATACTCAAGCTGGTTATGTAACTGCTTATGACGGATGTTTCCCTAAGCCGAAGCAGTTTTACTTTGCTGACAAACACCCACAAAAAAAAATCGATAACCACGTAGTCGATTCTTGTCAGCGTACTTGTTAGTTTCATTTTCAGACTGGTTGGTTACTGTTCAGTTGTTTTGTTATTAAATAAAGAGTTGGGTAAAGTGAAATATTGCATAATTGAGAATCATCTGTATTTGTGATTAGGACTTTCCGTCTCGACATCGTCAACAGGAACTTCAGATACAAGGAAAAATGCGTCTAACACAGATAAAAGAATCACAAACGAAATAAAATGGTACAAGACAGCAAGAAAAGTGTCTTTCGTGCGCAGTATAATAGTCGATGAGTAATCCATGGGTCATCGATGAGTAATCAATTACATCAATGAGTAATCGATGTCATCGATGAGTAATCGATAGTCCACAATTTTATGGGGCTTCGATTACTCATCGATTACTCATTGATCATCGCCAATAATCAATGACTAATCAACTGATTACTCATCAATTACTCATTGATTACCAATTGATGTCATTGATCATCGATTAGTTATTTCTGGTTAGTAACAAATGGTAACTTAACACTTTTGTTTTTTATATGGGAGTAAATTCAATTAGAGCTGACAAGTTATCGGCTATTGTTTCCAGGATATTAAACAAAAAAGAAGCTTTCATTTCTGGACGGTTTTTACCTCTCTGCAGTAGCAGTTTAAAAGTTTTATTTGATGACATTCATGTCAGTCCGATATTTTTAAAGGTAAAAAGTATGAAAACTGTTCAAATGTTCTCTGAAGACTGCGCGGCACCAAGTTAAAGGGCAATTTAATTAAATCAGATTTTCAACGTGTCACAGGTTTTTTTCTCTTTCTTTCTATTTTCGGCGAAGTTGTGTTGTGTTGTGTAAAAAAGTAAACTTACGACTGGTATAAAATGCGAAAAAGTCTCTCAATTAACTTGAGTATTTTTGAGCAGAAATTCCTCTTGGGGGTTGGAAGGGTTACGTGTTCGGTGAGTGAGGGAGGTATGCATGTGCACGTGTCACACCAATCACAGTGCGGGTTGTATCAAAGAACGAATCAAATTGCCTGTTAGAAAATAAGATGGTATCTACATTAATCTGGAGACGTGTCAGATTACTGTAGTTTGTTCAGTCAAACATTCTTACCATGACCGATGTAACATCGCAACCAAAAAAAACGTCAAATTTACCAAATCATTACTGTACCATGAATGCTCCTATCTCCGACACTTCACACAAAAAAATAACTCTGGCACGCCTTGCGTGCCTATGTTTCCTATTTGGCAGTTGGACTATGAGCCTAAGTTTTCTATGAGCGAATAGCCAACCAAGTTTAGCTGAGTTGACTATTTCTGGATTTTCGATAGAGTACGGATGAGTGGCCATTAAGTAACAAATGGTAAACGCCATAGCGTGCACTATTGAGTTATGGATGCACGCGGGAGGTTGCTAAGCACGAAAGAAGCGTAAGAGTCGCACGAGGTGATAGCCTCGTGCGACTCTAGCTTCTTGAGTGCTTAGCAAACCTCCCAAGTGCATCCATAGCTCAATAGTGCACGCTATGGCGTTTACCATTTGTTTTATAACATAACATTGAGACATTGGAACAACAGAAGTCCTTTTATTGAGCTACATCACAGAAAAATGTTCGTGTAGTCTTGCATAACAAGAGAAAACAAGCCCGCGAAAATTCATTCATGACAACCGACTGCACACCAGTAACTCGATAAAGTTTCATCTTCAGACAACTGTGAAGACAATTTCGCATTTCTGGCAGAAGGACGTCGGCCATTACTTTGGAAACAATGTCTGTCAAAAGATTTGCTTTGTAAACATCAGCACACACGTCAGCAGCGTACACCCATGGGCAAACAGTAGACGCTAAATTAACCAATCAGAGCGCGCGCTTTGCTTTAGTTATGTTATAAAACTTGATAGAAACACAAAAGGTTTTCTATTTCTTAAAAATTACACAGCCATAAAAGTTAAACTGTGCTCAGAACTGCATAAATGTAAACAACAGAACTTCTCGATAACTTTTAATAAATTTTCACGCACTAGATTTTTATCCAATCTACCTTCGATATATAGATATAGACATAAATTTTGGAACTAGCTTGAAAAATCAACAGTATTTGAAAGCACATCTACTGCCTAACAGCTTTTAATTAAATGATCACTGTAATTCACAGACTAAGAATTTAGGGTCACATTTACAAGAGGTTAGGAAGCCAAACATTACAACGTGTTTCAATTCTTGAATCAAAGATTTCTTTCCTTTTTTAAAAGAGTTAGCAAAATCAGTGTTAAAATGCATGGTTGTATTTATTTGGCCAAGCACGACATTGCAGTTGATAATTAGAGCCGACAATCAAATTCTTCCCATCTTGTCACTTGGCCATTCAAACCACACTGTGCTCCATATCTACACCCGCGTACATTAGTTCCTTCAAAGATGCCAGTTGGGTACCATTTGCCTTCATAGTAACACCCTTTGGGCGAGGTTGTAGGGAGAGTTGTTGGCGGGGAAGTTTTACAATTGAAATCATCCCATAGCTGGAGCTTACCATCACGAGTACAATATTCTCCATAACACCAGCCTTCTCCATCTGATCCTCGGCTGATCTCACTGCCTGCCGGATACCAAACGCCATTTTGTAGACAACCTAATGGAGTAGGAGTAGTGGAATGAGTTGAGCTAGGGGTTTCTGTTATGGTCATTTCGCCACAATTCCAGTCATCCCATGCCACAACCTGTCCATTCTGGTCGCAAAGCTGTCCATAACACCATCCATTACCATCTGATTTTCTGCTTATCTCACTGCCTGGTGGATACCAAATGCCGTTTTGTAGACAACCTAGTGGGGTAGTAGTAGCAGAAGTGGAAGGGGTTGGGGCAGGAGGTGGGGAAGGGGTTGAGCTAGGGGTTTCAGTTGTGGTCACTGGGCCACAATTCCAGTCATCCCATGCTACAACGTAGCCATTTTCGTCACAATACTGTCCATAACACCATCCATTGCTATCTGATCCTCGACTGATGTCGCTGCTTGGTGGATACCAAATGCCATTTTGGAGACAACCCAATGGGATAGTGGTAGGTCTAGGAGTGGTACTTGGGTCACAATTAAAGTTATCGTATACAATGATCCCACTATGATGGTCACAATACAATCCATAGCACCATCCTTGGCCATTTGACTCATTACGGATGTAACTTCCTAGTGGGTACCAAGCACCATCATAGTAGCACCCTTTGCGTGTGGGGGTAGGGGTAGATGGGTAGGTTGTGGAGATCACAGTGGTTGGTTGTTCGGTTGTAGTTCGATCGCAATGAAAGTCGTCCCATGACTGTACTTTTCCATCATCGCCACAAATCTCCCCATAGCACCATCCTTGGCCGTCCGATCCTCGACTTATCTCACTTCCCTTGGGGTACCAAACTCCCTCTTTAAAACAACCACCTGGTGTTGTTGCAGGCACAGTTGTAGCTTGACCACAGTTGAAGTCATCCCATGCAACACTTTGGCCATGGCTACAAAGGAGGCCGTGGCACCCACCACTCCCGTCAGATCTTCTGCTCATCTCTTCCCCATCGGCATAGCATTTTGACTCGTGAAGACAGCGAGGAGGGGAGCATCCTGGGTCGGTTGGGTGTCCGTTACTTTTAAGTTCATCCAAAGGGCGAGACTGAATGCCAGTCGCCAGGAATACCAATACAAAGGATATATGCGCCACTTGCCTCATTATCCTGCCAAGATATCCAGTGATTGTAAATCTATGTGTCAGTGAAAGTCACGCCTTTTTATTGTGGCACTGAGGAAAAAAACAAACAAAAGGAAAACAAACTCTAAGTGCTGCAGAACTTAACGTACATATTTTTTTTAAGAAAAAGAGAAACTGAACTTTGCCCGACCGTTATCATTTTCCTCGTCGTAAACATTTCGGCGCATTACTTGCGATCAGGTCGACAGGCACTCTTTTTCGGAGACACGCGTAGACGGTAAACGCCACGCTTGAAAATAAAACAGGTTTAGCGTAGCGTATGACCAAAGTTTTTGTTCATTGATTTAATATTTGTCCATTTTTTTCTCGTTGGTGCATATATGACTGCATTTTAATATGAACACGCGGTGTTACTGAAAAGTGCGCATCAAGTGAGCTACAAACTTTTGATCACTTCAAGCGATGAAAAAAAAAAAGTTGAGGGAAAAAAATTGACAAATTTCTTTGAAGTTTTACTTCGTCTTCTTTGAGGTCTCTGGGGAGTTTGGAGAGATAAAAATGATTGAGCGGGGTTTATATATATTTTTTGACCATTGGTCATCATTAAAAGAAATACTCCTATTCGTCTTTTTACCTATGATTGAAATAGACCAACGAGCAGGGACTAAATCAGTTCGCAATTTTTGCTGATGACATTAAAAAAAACATTAACTGGAATTAACTTTACATTTGACTCGTGTTAACTGATTAAGGTTACTGTAGACCTTCAAGGGCCTATCTTGTCCAAAATTATTTTTTTACACCAAATTCAAGACTTTTACTTTATCTGAATTTTCCAAAAAAAATATGTCAAAAACTTAAAACGCGAACGAGTTATCCTCAAAAACGTAAATTCTTAAAACGAGTCAATGAACCACAAACTGTGATAAGCGAATTAAAATGTGTCAACCTTTGAGTTGAGCAGTAACAATTTTCGCGGCAACTGATCTCATCCGCGGAGTCGTATTTCGCTTCTTTTGTTTACGTCTTGCAATTTCTCGCAGAGAAATCTTCGTTTTTGTTGATTGTTTTCGTCTCTTAAGCGATAGACTAAGCGCTTCGCATTCCCACATTTAAACGTGAGCGCAAATCGCAAGCGAATGTTTCGTCGATGCTCTGCTCTAGCTTCTTCTGGCACAAAAGTTGATTGCCGCGGAATTACCGACGAATTTAACCGCTGATGTCTGACAAGACAGCTCCAAACGTTTCTTCCTCCTACTTTATAGAGTGTTTTTCCATATTCTACAAAAACAAACAGGCCGATGAATTGCGCGTTTAGCTGTTTTCGTAAATCTGTAAATATCCGCACTCGACGCCTGTTCAAGGCTATTCCGCTAGCATTCGTCTTTTTTCCCTTCTTTACCATTTATCTGCTGATTCGGTTTAGATGCTGAATATTTCACGGCAGACGATGTAAAGATATACTGTAAATGTAAACATTGCACATTCATTCCCGGGAAGCGTTACCGTAGCCCGCTGGGAAAGTTTAAAGCTGCGTTTCATTGGTCGGCGGCATGGCCACGTTGACAACCGCTTCAGTGAGGAGCGAAAACTGATCTAAAACTGTGAATTTCTTTCGAGGCCGAAAACTTAAGGTTTATTTTTGCGTGAATTACCTCTATTCAAATGAATTAATAGGGTATGTAGATTGATCGGATTTTAACGAAACTTGGCCACAATGTTCGTCAGATATTAGCGCACCAAAGACTGTGAGGCTTTTGCGAAAATCGAAATATTATTCCTGTGACGTCCCATTGAGTAACAGCAGTCAGAAAATTTTCTATTGTCCAACTTTGAAAGAGATTTTCTAAGCAACCAATAGAAATATCGAAAAAGCCTCACACCCTTTGTTAGCCCATCATCTCCTGATTGATAATGTCCAGTCAGTTTAAATGTCCGCGGTAACACAAAGGTTGGTAATTCAGTTTAGCAAGTACGGTCATTTTTGCGTTTTTAGGTTTGCGCGTGCCTATCAAAACAAAATAGCAAAATATATTGTTATTTTCGGATTTTACAGTTTATTAGCTTTACATTGATATACAATTTGCCGTGGTTTTCTTTAAAGCAGCGCGTAAAGAAAGCATTTTCCGGAAGGCATCCCTGAAGGTCTACAGTAACCTTAACTTCACATTTGACAACCAATCATTTTTTTTAGCGACACTAAAAATATACTATCATCCAGACACCCATCAGCTGGTTTGTATTTCCTTTGACATTTTTTACATCTTTTTAAGCAACCCTATATCGCGTTCATGACTGAATTCCTGAAATCTTTGATCTACTGACATCGGTGACCCAAGCTGAGAAATGCCATCTGTTTTGATTCTGTTATGTTGAAGGACTTGAAGACATTGAATGTCTGGAGTTTTACGCTCCGAACCCGTGTTTAATTGTGTTCTCAAATCAAGCCACTCGTGGCTTCATTTGATGGGTCGTTGATAGGAACGGCTAGGCTTAGGATGATCTGAATTGCGATTCCTGGTTCTATCGTTTCCAGAGTAAAGGGATTATGACATTGATTACTGAGCACTCTAAATCCTTACGCACTAATCCAAGCAAACATTGGAACACTGTTTACGTACCTTCCCGATCGGTTTGACTACTGCTGCAGTATGTACAACGTACTGTAGTGAACTATGTAGTCCAGTTTCGCGAGGCTTCTCTAGCTCAACTAGATCTTGCTAATTTTGTTTCGTATATCAAATTTCCGTGAGACCTTTTGTTTGGCCTCTTCCCAGACTCCGGCGTTAATCACCACAAAGCATTTTTAACATTGTTTTTTTTCGTTTTTTTTTTTTTATATAGAAGGCTAAACTGTCCTAATGCGATCAGCAAATCCTGCCCACTATATATCGTTTATGGTTGTATTCTTTATATTTATAAAATCAGTTATTATTCTCCTTTTCATCTTGGTCATCTTGGACCAGTTTAGCATATTTACCAAGTAGAGCATTGAACGGGCTTATCACTCCCCTTGACTTCTTGGTTGGTAAACCCTGGATTGTGGTTGACGAGCGGCACAAAGCGCAATGATAAAAACAGAACGCCAGATGGAGCACACTTTAGTTACCAAATAAAAGATGGTATCCCATTACTGTTCCATGTTCATGTTCTTTAAGAAGATATGTAGAAAAATAATTGGGAACCGCTAATTTGAAAGAAATTAGTCAGAATTAGATTAGAATTAGGCTTTCTATTCCTGAGGTGATAATTGGTGAGGTCAACTATCACCTCGTGCCAACAATTTTTTGAATTTTTTGAGATCCCGAAAAAGCTGTGGAAAAACTTGTCTGCGGCTCGCCTTCCTGCAGCATTTTTCATTCCCCCAAACTTCCATGAGCGTTTCTATTTAACAATAAGATTATGAACTCAAGATGTTTTAAATACAAGGTAATCCTCAGAATTGATTAGGCCGACCGAAGGCCGAATCCCGGGGGCCGAATCAACTATCACTTCACAGAAATCTCGAGTTCATTAAAGAATTTCGAGAATTTTAATCTGCTCTATAGAGAATATTAATTTTGAGTGAGATTTTAATCCTCTCGGAAATCGTATCATTCAGTAATGTCTGCCAATCCTTCTCCGAAACTACGAGGAAATGAGACAACGCCGCGATTCATAGTAAACGACCTCCAGCCACTGTATGGAATAAACGTAGACAGTAGTTTTACATTGCCGTTCCATAGTTCAGGCTCACTCTCATGGATCTTGCCTTCAGAGTACTTTTCCATCGATTCCAAATAATATTCGAGCGAACAATATTCGACCGGGTAAACACTGAGCTGGAATTAACTAATCAACAAATGCAATCAAACTACAGCCAATGAAATATAGCTGTTCACAAGGCGATTCAAAATTGTGTTCGTAAACATATAAAATAAACTATAAACCACTACGACAACCATGAGGTGCGCAATAGTCTTCGCACATACGACGTACGACATATGACGTCATTCAAAATGGCGTAGAAAATGCAGACATTCGACGAAAAAGTCTCAAAAGAAGTCACCCTTGAAACCAGAGGACGCCCAAGATTGTGAACTGCGTTCTGCGAACGCAATTAGTAGAGTTCTCCTAAAACTCGATAGAAACACGCAATATGTCTTCTGTTGGGTTGCATCTGAACTATTGAGTGTGTTTGGCCAGCTCTTTTACAGCATCTTACAACATTGTTCAATGATGCAATATGTTAGGTTGAAATTGCGCGTGCGAATGGCCGGGCCTTTTAAAAGAGTAAACTCCGTAACAGGTACTTACCGGGAATACCGAAGAGATATCATAAAAGCTTTCAAAATTTAAAAGCAACTGGTCACCGGCTACTACGCTATCAGGCTTGGACACTAGGGCGGGCAGAAATTTAAATGGTACAAGCCATTTGCGCATTTGTGTGCGAGTGGCACGGGCTAAGTATGGGCTTATGCAAGCCTGAGAATACCCACGAAGAGCACGTGTTTATTGAAACTGTACGAGTGTACATGCACTCACACGCGTACCCGTGGTAACCTGTCATGTCGCCCGAGAGTCATGTTGGCCGAGGTCACCTCGTCCGAGACTACAGCCAGGTCGCCTGAAATTTTTAGTCATGTCGCCCGATGTCGCCCGATGGAAATTACGGTCTGAAGTTCCAACGTTTCAGCGTAAACGTTTGTTTAAAACATACCCCGTTAAGTACTCATAAAATATTGTCCTGCTGTACTTGTTTATTCAGCTGCTGTATCGTGAGAGCCCGTGAGTCCGCCATCTGTACCGTGCAAGTTCACCTTGTCAACACCCGGAAACTGCAGGGAGTACAGCGCCGCACATACCCAAACCTGCAAGCAAAACTCTTTACGAACTGGGAAGATTACGCCTCAAACAAGTGCTCAGCCAGAGGATCACTTACGTGTGTAAAGCATGCTCCCATTTGACGCCCGGCCCAGCCAGAGAGAGTTAATCTGTTGATGTTAGTAAGTTAATCAGGTTTTATGCGATTTTAGGACATTTCTGAGGCATAGTTAAACACAAACATAATGTATCATCTCACCGTATTCGAATCAAGGATAAAGTATTGTAAAAGGTTGGTATTGTTATTGTTGGATATATTGATAACGAACTGAGATTTTTGGATTTATTAATAAGTTTAGCCAGTTTTTTTACGCTTTCGATTTATATTGTCGTAAGGTATTAATTAAAATTAACGTACAAGCAATAGCTTGTCGCCATACGTTCCCGCTAATCTGGGCACGAGTCGGCAAGACGCCTTCGATTTCAGGACAATTATTTCAGGGTGTAACACTTAGTTTACCTATCATTTAGCTGTCATTGTTGTAAATTTGGTAAAACAGTAAATTGAATGGAATAAAACATTGTTAGTGCTGGATTATGTCTAAAGCGTGTATGTTCAGTATGTCGATTTAACTTTTGTTTATAATGAAACTTTCAAAATTCAGACCGAAATTACTGAGACTTGGTTAGAGATATTTTATCGGTTCGCTATCAGTTTATACTTCAACTCTCTCCTGATTAGTAGACATGATATTTCATCAGGCGACATCACTCAACATTTTCGGGTAACATCTAAAGAGTTCGGGCGACCTGGCTCTAGTCTCGGGCGAGGTGACCTCGGGCGACATGACTCTTTAGGCATGATCGACATGAATGTGATAGGCCACATTCGATATATCAATATTCTAACATGGCTCCGAGGCTTTCAGGACAAACTTCTATGTTTGGTGGTATTTTCTTTGTATCCAAGTCTCTTTTGGGAATTGAAAGACAAAGGAAACTTTAAAAAATTGCAATTTTGACCCCAAAGCCTCGGATCGATGTTAGAATATTGATATATCGAACGTGACCTATTGATTCGTACGCGTAGGTGTGTCAGTGAGAACGCGTACAGACTTACAGAAACTCTATAGTTTTCGTTGTGTTGCCTCGTGTTGCAGGGTGTTGCCGACATGTACGAAGTCAACTTTGGCTCTACCTTCATGTTCACGTTATGAAACAAACCGATGAATAACCATGTCAGTCGGGCAGGATTAGATCTAACGGCTTCCCATCAAACGCAGGTGATCCACAGTTTTCTCATCTTCCTGGCCTTACAGGCATGGTATTTTACTGGGCTAAGGTAAAGTGAAATTGAAAAATTTACAGATGGGAGAAACACTTGCACGATTCCTCGTATTGTGGACCCTCTTGGGTCCCCGCTCGCGCATGAAATACGCTGTGCGCGTATGTGATCCTAACGTAAATGTACGCCTGCTCGCACACTAGCTACTTATTATAGATATTAGGCCCTGTCCAAACGGGAAATGTTTGGCAATCAAACATGATCAAACATTGTTTGGTGACCGTTTGGACACCTTGTTGGATCGTGCTTGTTAAAATTTGCGCGACGTCAAACATTGTAAACATTTTGTTCGTTCAAACATGTTTGATATCGTTTGGCCACTCAGTGCAACGTCAACATGTTTGGTCACCAAACCTGACAATGTTTGATCGTGTTTGATCGCCTGACATTACTCGTTTGGACAGGGCTTAGAATTTATGCGCGATGAGAGAAAAATTAATACGTGACACTTGTAAATGTAAATCTTGTTTACAGTGGTCATGCACTTAGCTATACAAACACTAAGCTTAGCTAGTTTACAGGCATACCACTGAAACAAAGGAAAAAAATATTTCAAATAAACGAGACATATGTAACGAAAGGTTTTCAGTGCGGAACTGCGCGGTTAGGGACGGATATGGGCTATCAGCTTGGGTGCTGTTGAATACAGGAATAACGGCGGACGGACTTGTCTTAGGGAAAGCTTGGAAGAGCACAGGCTCGCTGCACGGCACTCGTTACTCAATGCCAAAGGTACAGGGTCGTTGTCTCTAGTCAGCCGGACAGTAAATCAGCAAGGACTCTCACAGATCTGGAACTCTCTTGTCTTCTTTATTTTAGATTAAACCTCGTGGTACATAGCTCAAAGGTAACTCAGGGTATAGTTAATAGGGGGTAACTCAAGGTAAAATCAAGGTAGATCAAATAGTATACAGTACGTGCCTGCTTGTATATGCTCACAGTGCGATAATAATAGCAGGTGAACTTTAAGGTTTACAGCAAAACTGAATAAACAACTAAGTATCGATACCAACATCCGTAAAGGAAATTGCAAAACGTTTAGATCTTCCGTTCAAGATAAGTTCGAGGAAATTGCTCAAGGTATGTAAATAATGGTGTTATTTGACAATACGCTGCTTCATATCTGAGAACAATAAATTAACGATATTAAACAAAATATTGGACTAGAAATAATCTTAAAACTCGCAGAGAAGTTCCATTCTATGTGTGAATTTGTAATTATTCTATATCTAAGATACCGTATCAAGAAATGGTCTATTGTTCCGGCTCAACATCTCACTTTCAGCAAAAATGGATAGCCTTTTGTTCTTGGTAGCCCTGAGGGACTTCGTCCGAAGCCAAGCCCAAATCGTCGCCGTTGTTCGCAAAACTTTCAGCATAACAATTAAGCTGCACTTGGGGGTGGGCAGCGTAATTTTTTCTCTCGTAAAGCCAATTCTCACCGGTGTACCCCAAGGCAAAATTGACCGCCGCTGTGCGCATCGAGGTGATCACAATTCAAAAACTAATTATCCACATGTGTCGCATTCGGACCACGTCTCTCTAAATACAACCCCCGGTTTAAATCCCTTTTTATTCTAATTCCGACTCGTTTTAATAGGTATGCTGCTGAAAACATTCTTTGTCTGTCATTCGTGCGGCGTTATAACTTTTCTGCTTTTTATTAAGTCGACCGGGCGGTGGTTAGAGTGAAGAGTGTGTGACCGAATTTCTGTTTTCGCGCGTATAAATCTTTCTCTGAAACCTGGCGCTCGTCATGGAAGTTATTCTTTTTCAATTTTTTTAGTGTTCGCGGAGCGTCCAGATTTTGACTCAACTGTTTTCAGTCGAGCGCGCGGCACTTTATAAAAGAGGTGTGACTTTTTAGTTTTGAAAGAGCGCCGTTGTTTTCAATCAAGCTCGCAGCAAACGAAGGTGTGATCATGCATGCTAATAAAAGAACACTTAACCTGATGACTGAAGAGCGGCATTTGAATGAACTCAATTTTAGTAAACAAATCTAGAACGGTGGAGTCGTGATTCACAAAAAAATACGTTGAGAGTAAAGCGAAAATTATTAAAGAGCAGAGAAACGCTACTCAAAACATCGCGTCTGTAATTTTAATTATTTTTCCCCTGATTTCTTTCCGCTGGAAATCGCTGTGGACATCAATCGGTCGGCGAGGAAAGATGCGCGAGCTTCGAAGCGCTGTTAAGAGCCATTAATCTCTGGCCGAATGCTCGACTGAAAGCAGTCTCTCCTCCTGCTTTTCAATCCGTGGGTCGAACGCGGAAACAGCGGGAGCACGAAACGAGCGGCTTTGCCGCTCGATTATCGCGCTCGCTATTTTCGCGTTCATCCTACACTGATCTTATGGGTTTTCGAGCGAAAGAGAGCCTGTTCGCAATCTAGCATACATTGCTATCTTATGACATTTCCTGTAGATTACGATAAGTTTACAATTCTAAGTAAAGTGCGAAACGGGCGGAACTAATTTACAATAAGGATATACAGAAGAGCAAATATTACGCATAAACCTACTTGTAGTCTTTGGGGGTATTTCTCTTCTGTGACACAGTTAAAAATCCCAACTGGCAGGAGGCAGACCAGTTGCCTATATACAAAGCGTGACCGAGGATTTCAACTCGGGACTACAGACAAACAAATACCGCTAGTGGCAGAGTGGAGGCCTTGAACTCGGGACCTCCGGACTACAACATCAGGGGCCCGTTTCTCGAAGGTTCCCAAAAGTTTTCGCACCCGGAAAGCCGTACTGAAAGTCAGTCTCAAACCTTATGATAACAGAGCTGTTTCATTTACATATTCTTAATATGACCAGAAGTTCCCTTCATACAAGAAGTTTCAGGCGTACACACCTTTCTGTTTCTAGATACAGATTAACTAAAAACTGGGCTCCTGCTAAAAAATGGCTTTGCGGGCCCGAAAAGTTTCCGGGGCGTTCGAGAATCAGGCCCCAGCCGCCCTAAACCACTCGGCCACGCTGCCTCCCACAAAGGGCAGGCGGCGTGGTCAAGTTGTTAGGACTTTTAAGACGAAGGGCACCCTCGTGATGTTACGTACGTGTAGATGATCGTGAACAAGGACAGTTATTAAATTGAAACAAACTTGTAATAGAAGCTCATGCGGGGGAATATCATGAAAAAAAGTATTCATTTTTTAATTCGTTTGCATTTGAAAAGGCTCCCTGCATTAGCCTCAGTTGCAAGCTAGTTCCAGTCCAATACCGAGAATATCTGGGCGTATTTTAAACATCCGAGTTAAACTATAAGTCCTTCACTTTTTTCCCTTTGGATAGCTGAAAACACCAAATAACAGAGAAGTCCTGTTTTCTTAAAATATTAGGCGTTCATTGTCCTCCTTCCGAAAACAGGAATTGAAGAAAACAGCTACTGTGTCGTTTCTTTACGAATCGGGGGGCACTAATCTTTGCGATTGTAAAAGACTGGTTTTTCTAGATGGGTAATAATTTTGCGATTTTCGGGAAGTCGCGTTTTATTGAAATTACAACATTTTCGCATTTTTAAATTAAACTGCATACAATTTACAAGTGAGATGTAAAACACAGTAATCCAGTGCGGAATTGTAGATGCTCTTCTCAATGGAGTAGCTTCAGACGATCCTTCCCTGAAAACCTTTTTTATTTCTGAACGTTTTGTTTGTCTTGTCATCGTTTTATTTCTGAACGAAAGGCTTTCTATATTTATTATTTCGCCAGTGGAGCAAATTTTTGCGGTAATTATTTTTTGCGGGAACTTTTTTTGCGGATCATGAAAAAACCCGCAAAAATCGCAAAAAATTATAGAACCCGCAAAAATTTAGTGCCACACGGTAAAATAAACCAATCAGAATGATGAAGTGGTGGGTTTTTACTGCTTTCGTTTAATTTTACAAACACATTTGGACTAGGGGCTTAATTACTCTTCAGGGCTGTTTCTTTTACTGTATTTAGAAGTGCAGAAAGATGTACAGATTTACATGCATCAGTGGAGCCGTGTCCGATCTCGAGTGTTCTTTACTTCTGCCTGATAAGGGTCTTGAACAGGAAGCAACTGCGGTGGGTAAAATCACTTTTCACTTAAATGGCTTGAACCTTCATTTCCAACCACGTCAATCACAATAATCTACACCAAGTATGAAATTCAGTCATAGCTGAAGCCTTTCCTTGGTTAGTCCATTTTGGCCGATTGTAGAAACAAAATATCATTAAAACATATCTGGCACGTTCAAAAAAGAGCTTCCAGAAATTGTCACCTGCTCTTCTGATTGGCCTGGAAAAGCAGCCATTTTGATGCCTGTCTTGTCATTGGGCGGAAAAAAAAAACTTTGAACCACACACACACACAAAAAACAAAACAAAAAACAACAACAAAAACCAAACCAAACCAAACCAAACCAAACCAAACCAAAAAAAACAAAACAAAACAAAACAAAACAAAACAAAACACCAAATGAAAAGCCGACTGTTTTACATGCTATCCCCTAACTGACCCTAAGACTGTCTTCCAGAATACGACTGTGCCTCCACTTTCACAATACATCCTAAAAGTTCAGTGAGAAGCTTCTCTGTGAATCCTACAAGGAAATAAAACTTTTTTACATCCCCATATATTGACACAAGAAACACAAGAATGATATTGTTAGCTCTGCGCTTGATGACCACTTCAGATTCCACAAACTCGTGCATAACTCCTTCCACAAACTTGCGTATCATTATATCATCCAGTAGTCTCTCCGATGCCCACAGGCTTCCCTTTAAACTTCCTACAACAGACATCACAATGTCAATTTGTTTTATTACAATTTAAAGCTGAACACACATACACGTACACAGTAAATTAAAAAGCCACAAGAACATTGTATGATTTGTAACGGAGTCATAATAGAGAAAAGAAAACAGTTGAATATTGCAGCTCCATAAGCAAGACACCCCAGTAGTACACACATTAGTTTGTTGCCAAATATGTTCCTCCTTGGGCCAGTTCTGACATCAAATCATTCATGAGCAAAATCTAACAAAAATAACATGTTCTGGATTTCCCACCCACTTTCCTTTTCCTTTAAAAATGCTCATCATTCTCAACGTCTTCAATTTACTAAGATGGCAAACAAATGCTAGTTGCAACAGGTCTTAAAAACTTAACACCTCAAAATGTTAGAAGCCCAAATAAAAGACATCTCAAAATAAGAGGTCATCAGAACACCAATATCATCTCCTGAGGTAATATTTCATGAAAAAAGCTCCAGAACTTTGTCAACTGTCTGACATGTGGCAGGCCATGACTGAGGCCCTGTTTACATGAGTCTGGACAAATTTTTGCAAGGACAAATACTTGCACGGATTACCATCCATTTACATGGGACTGGTGGAACTGGATGAATTTTTGAACGGCTAAGCATGCAAGTTTGGGACCTGAAAAAAGCAGGTCAACTTTTCAACAGGCATGGTTCCATATTTCGTACGGACTAGTGTAAACACCAGAACCGTGCAACTTTTTGCTCAGATAGTGCGGTCGAGATCTGGAATCTAGTTATGTTTTGCCTGGTTAGCAAAAATGAAACATCTTGCTACATTTTGTCCCTGGTTTGTTACATTTTGTTAAATTTAAGACAAAAGAAACAAACAAAAGCAGATTACACATATGAGGAGATGAGTGGTACGTCGGGGGAATTTCTCCTTGTCGTTATCAAGGTACTTTTCCAAAAACATTTTTGGTTACGTCTTCATACTTGCTCCTGATTGTTTCCCAATCAACTCCTTCCCCTGCTTTTCCTACTGTGTAGTCTATAACTACATGTAGCAACAAATTAATCTCTTCATCAGACCATGTAAAGTTTTTGACTACCGCCATGTTTGATTTGCCGTGTACTGCATCAGCTGCAACATGATTGGCTTACATGTAAAACACTAGTGATAAACAATCACAACAGAGACATAAAAAAGCCATTCAAATGCCGCAAGTGGTCTAAAATTTGCACGGATCCATGTAAACACCACTGTAATCTGTAACAGAATTTGCACGGATCCACGTAAACAGGCGGTCCAGGAACAAAATTCGTCCATACAAAAATTTGTCCGGACCTGTGTAAACAGGACCTGAACTTTTAGGTAAATAAACATGACCACTGTATAGTGAGGCAGCTACTGTACACCTGTATATAATAACTATTTATTACCCAACTAAGTTACTTTAGAGGGCCAATAGCTAAAATTAACCAATCAGATTGCTCCATTGTCGGTACTAGACTGTAATATTGGACCAGGCACTGTCCCAAATGATCCCACATGATCACTCTTGAAGATTTGCTGTAGTTTTATGGCTTATGTTTCTGAAAGCAATTGCTGTGACATAAAAGATCCCTTTTCTTCTTCTTCCAACTCTCTTTCCCTTCTGTTTTGCTTCATATTAGATGTGAGTGTATGCTTAGTAGGCTCCAATCAGAACTGAGTGCTTGAAGTTAACAATGTTTTTCAAGTCCGTGATCGTAGCATTTTAGTTCTTAACATTTTCAGTCATGTAATAAATCTCTTATTAACCAAGCTAACTCGGGACCATACTAAGAGAATATCGGCCCTCAGTCTTTTTTGTATGGACCTTGCCTTGCTTAGTTCGCACTGTCAAGACCTTGGAATGATATTCTCCCAGTAACGCCCTTGGATTTGGTAAACAAGGTATATATACAGGTAGAAATCATTCTTATCTGACAGAACCTGTGTGAAGTGAGTCTTGGCTTCTTGTGACTCCTATTCTGTAACTTGGTACTTCATTGCGTTTCTGTTGCTGTTTTTGTTTGGGTTGATATGCATATCTGACTCCAAGGATCCCCGAGACAGCTGGTGCCACACCAAACGCAGGGAAACATGCCACACTGCGACAAGTTCCTAGATTTCCACTTCGATATACATTATTAAGGCCCTGTGAAAAAAGTCATGCATAAACCACAATCATTTCAAAACTTCTCTTTCATATTCTCTTACAATTGGTAATAAGGCTCCATCGTGTGGTTTCACAAAAAAATTAAAAAACTATCCAAACCGGCCCATCCCAACAGGGGTTATTTGAGATTCTAAGGCAGAGGTTGATCCCAAAAGCCAAAAGTTTTAAAGGAAAGTATGAGGTAATAAGAGGCTGGGGCTAGTGGATTGTTCAATCAGACTAGTAGACTCTGTCATTTACTTGCAATTGCCCAATGGGCAAGCGAATTTTCCTGGGAAAAATCGTAAGGAAATTCAAATATTTACAGAAGTACTCTAAGAGATAAATTTTTTGGGGAGCTAGTGAGAATGACTTTTGGGCTAGTACATCATAGTTACAGCTTGTCCGAAGAAGAAGCTGGAAAATTGGTCGTCTTGGACTCTGGAGGGGGCGGGGGTTGGGGTCAGGTCGATGGGATGAGTGTGAGTGTTCCACATTCTGTTAATTTCTGTCCTTCTTGCTGTCAATTTTAATCTATCAAAACTTGAAAATTTTCTTATTTGATATCCCCTGATATCTGTTCTAAAATAGCCCATAACCCATTAATTTTACCCCCAAATATTCTGCATCCCAAAAACCTTTAACAGGGCCTTGGCAATGCTTTCGGGCTAAATAGAATCTTGAAGTATACGTTTTGTCTAGTTTTCAGCCGTTTTGACAGTGCAACATAAGGCAATTATGAACTAAACTGGCCGAAAACTTGGCAAGAAACTGCGAGCCACATGCTAAATAACTTCAAATAAATAAAGATAAAATCGCTCAATGTTATTTCACTAAACTGATATAAGCCTACCTGAATGCCAGCTTGTTTTAAGAAGTTTCTGCAGCCATTCGCAGCCATTTCAATGCGATTTTATGCAAAAATATGAAGTTAAAAACTTAGAAACATCAAGCAACAGTCGTCCGCCATATTTGGTTTACTCCCACAATGCATCACATTCGGTTCCAGTCTTCAGTGCTGATAATGATGATGTCAGTCGTAAACAAGATGGCGGTCACCAAATTTATACGTGGATAGCGTTTTTCGTAGTTCCTTCTCAGTTTCCTTGGAAATTGCTCAAGATCATAACTTAGATAAAATGTAGGCTCTCTAATGACAACAGACTGCGGCTATGAGTTGGTTTGATCCGTCGAGCTTCTCATCTTTCGCTAAAACAGCTTTGAGTCAAGCACAAAATCTCCAAAAATCCATCGACAAGGTTTTGGATATCCAGGAAAAACCTAGTGGAACTGCGTCTAATTCTTCAGGTAAGCGCATCTTTCTCTGCCTGTGTTTATCATTTTTATGTCATGTTTGATACCTGAATCTGTGATATATCCAAGTCTAGCACGAGGAGAGTTAAGATTGAGGAGTGCTGTGCAAGCTAAAGAAATTTTAGATATGAATATTAGAATTAAGCTTAGTTAATGCAACATTCACAATCGAAAGTTTTGCTTGGAATAATAATTAACAGTTGAGTTTACCTGTGTTGTGAATCAGTTTTTGGTGGATTTTATTTACTTGATCATCATTAAAAATGTTTTTTTTTGTGACATACAGGTGTACAGTCAAGGTACAATAGGTACAATAGGTACAATAGTAAACTAGAAAGAAAAACTGATTACTGCACCTTTAGAGTTCATGTTTTATGGAAAGGCACAGTAATTAATGCATGTAGTTTTTCAATACAGTGAGGACAGTGACATATACCTGTCTGATAGTTATTACCATTTGGCTTATGAGTTCTATGTATTATAACAGCTCACTTTCTTAACACAGGTGTCCTAAGCTTACGAGAAAAACAAACAAAAAAAATAACTACCTATGTACGTATTTATTCATGAAAGGGTTACTCACACATTGTCTTAGTCTGAATGTGACTTTCCAGATGACACGGTGTTAGATTACGTGAAGAACCATTGAGGATTTGAGCACTTTGTAAGAAGTTGTTATGGGAAGGAAATATTGTCAATTCAGAATGCTAAACACTCCAAGATATGAACATTTTACATGCACGTTTAATCCTTGTGTATACCTTGTTATGACAAGCCAAGCATGACAAAAGTGGGTTGAGTTTAAAATCATCTATCGAGTTTCAGTGATTGATATGTGAGATTGGGATGTGATATAAATTTGGGAATCAGTATGTGAGATTGGGAAATCACTGTATGAGAAATGGAAATCAGTAGAGTCTAGATTGAAGCTCTAAGATTGTTACACCTTGGTAAATGTCTCATTTCCAAAAATCCCTACACATTACACAAACAATATAATTATGCTGAAAAGAGCATTTTCTTCGGTCAATTCCAAGATTCCTTCTTTCTGCAGCAGCCTCTGATCTTAAGAATGGGCATGGCTGTGGAAAAGGCTTGGGTCCAGGATCAACTTTGGTGACCAAGGGAGGATTTCATTCCCCATACAACTTCTTAATGTAGTGCTCAAATTCTTAGTGGTTCCTTGTGTAACCTAGGTCTGGGAATGCTTTATGCAACAATTATATCACAAGAGACATTTTTCCAGACCCATTTTCAAACACCAAGAAGAGAGCTGAAAATGTGGCATACAGTGTATATAGCAAAGTATATTTTTGATAAAATTTGAGCTGTTTGTAATTGTGATAAAACACTGTCTAGAGTGTTTCATATTTGACAAAACTTAGTGCCAAATGGAGAAATGAAGTGCAAATAACCCATGCAACCATAAGAATTTAATATCAGGTATCCAAACCATCATTGTGGCTTTGACTTCATTCACTGAATTATTGTACATGTAACTTGCAATCCTTCAATAATACTCAATCAAACATGCACATTTTCTCAGAGTTAAACCCAACTAATGATTCCCTTTTCTTTGCAGTCAACTATTATCACGGAGAGATTAAATAAACTCTGAAAAAAAGAAACTTATGTTAAAATTTATAAATAAAAATATTTCTAAAAAATCTGCTGATCACAACGTACCGATGTGACCTTGTGAACCCTCTGAAGTGAACTTCTGTTTCCAGTCTGTTAACATTATTGTTGACTTCAAAAACCTTACTGACAATTGATTGAATAAAACTTGCGACTGTCAAGGAGAGGTGCTGAAATATAGTTTAGTATCTAAACAATATAAATATAGTATCTAAACTACCCAGCTCTCAAATTTGTGCTCTTAGCCCAGTTGTAGTATCTGAGCAGCATATACAAGGTCACAAGATGCACCCTACAAGTGGAGCTCAGAGATATTATCTGAGTATGTTTGTATTTCTTGCTATAATCAGTAATTGTCACTATTTTTCTACAGCTTCAAGTCAACAGAAATCTGCCACAGTAACTGTGTCAGGTGATTCTGCAGAGGAAACTTTAACCACAAGAAAATCCTCCACCTCATTATCTACCAATTCAGCCTCAAAATCAAGCAGAAAAACTTCTTTAGGTGTGAACAATAAAAAAGACAGTGATAGTGAAGGAAATTCATTTTGGTCATCATTCCTTGGTGATTCATTCACAAATGCAGAATCCAAAACATCAAGTCGCAAAACTAGTGCAAGAAAACTTGGGTCTAGAGTAAGTGGGAACAGAATTGGAGGAAGTGATAACAGAAATGAATCTGACAGTACCACTACCTCAAATGGACAAGAGAATATCTCATCAGTGAGGTTACAGAAACAACAAGATAAAAAACATGGTATCAATCAGACAGGTACTACAAAACCAGATGAGCATTTAGTAGCATCATCACATGCATTGTTGTTGCAACAGCAGAGCACAACAAATGATAGTAAAGAACTATCTTTAAATCAAGATAAAAATGAAGCAGATTCTGTTAATTTGTATGCGTTAGAGACTGCTAGTCCTGAAAAGGTAGACTACAACACACAAGAGGTAACTGTTGCACCTGCTGAAAGTGAGACCAATGTAAAATCAGGAAGATTAAAACTCTCTCCTTCTGGTAAGTCTCGCAAAGGAAAGGAAAAACCTCTTTCACCAGAGACTGATGTATGCAAGAGTCATGGCAATGCCTCTTTGAAAGATGTTTCAGCTGTTAAAAAGAGTGAACTGTTCAAGGAAGAAAGATCAAATGCTGGTTACAGAGAACCACAAGCGTTATTGGAATTAGAAGCCCAAAGTCCTAATACAGATCCTGTGTGTTCCACACAAAATGAGAAATCAGAAGAATCACACAAGACAGCTCAGAACACACTAGATGCTTCTCCAGCCAGCAATCTCAGCACACAAGTTGTTGTGAAGGGATTTGTCTATGCAGTTACCAAGTCAGTAAGTTCAGATCATGATGAATCATCTGTTGTAGAGCCAGTGGACAATGCTGTCATCACTGACACAGCTGGACATGAAATTCAACAAGAACCTTCTGAACAGATTAAAGTTTTTGACATTAAACCTCTAGCCAGCTCAACGCCAAATCGCCATGTAAAGGAACAATCTGTTTCACTGGACAAAACAGAAAAAACTGATTTAGCACCTCCACAGCCTGCTGATGATAATTTAAATCAGAGTGAAGACTCATTAGCTGATGTAGTTTATGAATCAGAATCTCCAGTCTCAAATATTGAGGACAATAAAACCATGTCAGAGAATGTAGCAGAAATGTTTGTAGAAGCAGCATCAATTGCAGAAAACAAAGAATCTGCACATAACATACCAAAACAGGAAATTGAAGAGATATCTTCTGCAGAACCTACTGTTGGAAATACTGACCAAGTATCATTTCGACAACCAAGTACAAACAGTGGTGAGTTTTAAGTTAGTTAAGTCAGATGATGAACTCCACATGTTTTCTCTGCACATACTCGATTCCCCAGTGTGAGAGATCACTGTCTGAGATTTGACCCAAAGCGTATATTCTATTTATATTCTCATGTCATAGCTCTGCAAGGATCTGTGATCTTTCTTGTAGTTATGTACTAAGTTGTTAATCAGTGCGAAAATTTAAAACCAAGCAGTGGCCAAACCGAAGCATTGAGTCTGTAGAGCAACTACATAGCTACGCAATTGTGTCTGCAGAGCAATGCCATGGGTATATGGTGCCACAAATTGCAATGAAGTCTTACATAGTTCTAAGTGAAATTGGAATATTATGTCTAGTTATGTGATTTATGTCCCCGGGACTCACTGTTACATGGAAACTTTATCAAAAACAGAAGAAATACAGAAAATGTGCTGAAGCTGCTTTCACATTGATATGTCAATTGCTTATTTCTTCACTATGTGTCTGTTTTGGGGGGAGGGGAGAAGTGAGTGTATGATAATGAAGTAATGTGCTTTATGTTTCATTCTAGACATGTTTGCACCATTTTATGAAAGGTGTCATTTCTCTAGAGCTATTAACTTGCTGGCTGTATGGATATGTGCGTTGGTGTTACTCTTCCTTAGCAAGAATTCTTGAATTTAATAAGATAAATTTATTTTAAAAATTCTAGGAACTTCTATAATTCCAACAGAAACTACAGAGGAAAAGGAGAATAACTTAATGGAGAATCAGGCTAATTCAATTTCTACAGAACATTCGGAAGACTTGAAGAGACAGATAGAAGAACTGAAAAATGTGAGTGAGCTACATTTGCAAAGTATATGATACACATATGTGATTATGTACATGAACTATGTACATGTACATACATGACTGTACATTTATTCAACACGTTACTACACGATGTGTATGCACAACACACATTAGATGTGTGTTGTTTGTTGAAGAAAGTTCGACTGAAGTCATGGTTAGATTCTAGAAGGTTATTGTTAGTCATAATTCCTTCTCCATTATGTTACTTTCCAGGAAGTTGCAAATCTCAAACATGTCATTCAAGTTCGTGAGAGTAAGTTAGTTGAAGTTAGTAAAGAAAATGTAGACCTGGAAGAGACAAGTGCTATCCTGAGAAGGTAATTTGTATGTCACTTACTGTTTAAAAGTTTAAGATACATGCAAAGTCAATAATTGCTTGCAACCATCTCTGTGTCATGTTTTTTAGCTACGAATGGTTCAGGTTCAGTTCACGGTTGGTTCAGTTGCTAGCTACTATTCAAGAATAATAACCTGAGTGTGCTATTTCTCTATGTGCACTCCTTGGGGAAGAAGGGAGACTGAAGTAGAGAGAGGCATGAGAATTCATCAAGCCTATTGCAAGGGTTGATTTTTTAGGGTCCTCTTGCTTGTCTAGTTTTTGGTGATTGTTTTTCTTGTTCTCAAAAGCTATTCACCAATTGATATTTATTATGATAATCTTTATTGACTCAGTCCAGGGGAACATAAATTACATTGAGAAGTATTAAATGCATATTATAATAAAGTTTCCATATAACGCGTGCTCTGGTTGGCTGAAACAGCGTGCTTTATCAGAGAACAGAGCACGGTTTGATGACGGTAAATTGGCTTCCAAATTTTTGCTTCGGAATTTTGACAAATTTGACTTAAATTAAACATCCCCTGTGACTCAGACAAACGCAGTGAAAGTGAGCTATTTTTCTGCAGTAAATATGGCTCACAGAGACCATTGTTAGCAACAGCAGTGTTAAAAGTGTACTAAAATAACAAGTTTTGCTAGATTCCCGCCAACAGAACATGTACAGCTGTAGCAAAATAAACAAATTCTCAACCTAGACAGTGCTTCGATAGAGACATATTTGTTACGAAGGCAGAAATTATACTAAGAAGTAAAACAACGACAGAAAACAGCAATTGAACTGTCTCTGTTTATGATGAGAAGCTTTATTTTTGTAAATTTACAATTAAAAATGCTCATTTGCTCAAACAACACTTACATGCAGTGTGGCAATGCTTGTTCTCCGGTCATCTCAGCGAAGTAAACCGACGAGTGGTCAGTGAAAAACTTGCTCTGATATTCTCTTCTGTGCTCGGAGTAGAACCAGTGAGAGCCATTAAGTCTTTCTAACTTTTACGCTAGTTCAGGCAATCTTGCTGCATGCGGCTACCAGCCGTAAATAACTGTAGCTCCTTTCAAATTCAACTCGGCATTTCGCATTTTCATCCACAAGCTTTGAGCTCCGCGTTTCGTAATTTCCACTGGAAAAGTGCTCGTTTTCATGGGCCACAATACGGCCGGATTCCTCTGAACTGTAAACCTTTACCTGCATTTAGATCCGTATTTAAAAATTAACTTAAAAGCGAACTTTGAAGGCATCGTTCTTCTCTCGAAAGTCGCTCAGACTACTCGAAACTGAAAGCTTAGCTGAAGTCCAGTTTGTGATTGACAGCTGTCGCTTCGTTAGCCAATCAAATTATTTGAACAATTCTAACAAGGATTGTGATTGGCTTATTTTAGCGTGCTTTATCAGAGAACAGTGCATGGCTGACGCCACTTTTGCTTGTTTGGAAAATAAAGTTTGGTTTGAAAATTCAACCGAATGCGTGGGAAAATTATCTGATTCTTTATTATAAAACAAATAAAGAAGCCTCGACTGTGCTCTGTTCTGTTGTAAAGCACTTAGGAAGCAGTAGAGCACTCCAGAAGTAGGGAAAAACACTCGACTACGTCTTGTGTTTTCCCCTACACTTCTTTCGTGCTCTACTGTTTCCTAAGTGCTTTACAACAGAACAGAGCACAGTCGAGGCTTCTTTATTTGTTAATTTATAAGTTGATTAGAGAAAATAACAAAGAAAGAAAATATTATTATTTTGGAGCCTAGAGGCCAAAGCAAATGCAAGTTGTCTTGAAAGGAAAATTGAGTAATGAGTGGCTGATGTTGTTTATATCTTACTTTTGTTAGTCAACTAAAGCAAGCAGAAGCTGCACTGAAAGCAGAAGATGAAGAAATAGAGGAAGTCAGACAAGAATTTACTGTTCGAGTTACAGCTACAGAAAAGAAATACCAAGCTGCAGCAAAGGTTTCATGGTGTTGTTCCAGAAAGTACATTTATCCATTCCCCTCCCACAAATTTTTCTGGGTTTGAAACTCCCCTACCAGTTTATTCAGCTCTAGTTTACTTTCATACTTTGCTTTGAGACCTTTCATTAGCTTTTAGACCCTCCCACCTCCCCTGCATTAGAATTTGAAGTGAAATTCCTTGGCTTATATTAGGGAATGGAAATTCCAAGGAACTGGCATGTACAGTTTACAAACTAAGGTTTTCATAGCACTATTAAAATTGATTCAAACACGCTAATTAAGGTGGCTCAAAACAGTTTCCAGCACTCTCCAAGATGTAGATTTTGATGGGTCATTATAACCACTCTATATCGGTTGATGCCAAAATCATGGTATCACACAAATGTCCAATCATTGCTTAACATGTTGGTCTCAATTTTGTGGCACAATAGCTTACCATAGCAACAGTATTCAGACCTGTTAAAACACCCTCAATTTTATCTTTAAGCCCTTGTAACTCAAAAACGAGCTTGGTGACCCCCATTTTTTATTATCGAATTGTCATAAGCATGATGAGATGCAACTTTTTACAAAGTTTAAAAACTTTCTGTTGAGAGGGATTGACACATTCAGAGCCATTTTGAAAATTTATAGGTGTTAGGAAAGTGCTGGAAACTGTTGTCAGCCTCTAATACACAGTGGTTGAACTCTTCTGTAAATTCTTAAGGCGAGAAATTTCTGTCTTCTCAGTAGTCAGTAAATGGTAACCAACAATAACCAACAGGCACAGCATGCATTTAGTAGTTTATTTCATTTATTATTACAGAGCTTAAGCACAGACGTTTCTGAGCCACAGACGTCAACTGGAAGTTTATGTTCTTGCTTTTAGCACATTTTCATGCCCGACCACTTAGTTACAAAGCTCTCATTTTAGCATTACAACTTGACATTTTCAATGATGAGAGAGTAATACCTGTCAGAGAGGAGAAGTTTCGACTTCCGGTTGATGTCCGTGGCTCAAAAACATCTATGCTTAAGCTCTCTATTAATTAATATGGATCTGTAACTTCATTTGATTTCCTTTCAGGAGAGGGATCAGTTGAGGAAGCTTTTAGAAGAAACTGAACAATCTCTCAGCTCAAAGTTAGTAATTCTGTAGAACATTACAAAATATATAATGCATGTACATGCAGGGTGGGATGGTGACCCACTAATGTTGTGTTTACATTTGAGTTTTTACCAGGTTAAACAGTTACTAAGGTCAAGTTACTTAACCTTTGTACATTCATCCAGTGTTTATACATGTACTGGCTCAAATAACTGAAGTTGATCTGACAACACTTGCGCACGCTGTGTTATCAACGTCATGAAATCAATCTTGTATGAGGATCCAACCGTAGTGGAACAGGAGCAAATTGAGGTGCCATCATTTGCATAGGCGAGGACCTCATTCCATAATATTGCTGCAAAAATTCAGCTGCTTGATTGTACGCAGAGTATGCATGGTTATCTGCAATGATTGTCAAAACTGGAAAGAAATGCTTTGTTGACAATCGCACAATCTGATCTCGGTGGGAAGTGAAATATTACGCTGCCATAAGCAGATATATCTGTCATCTTGACCTTGGTTACCAGCTAACTGTAACCATGCCTGATCACAGGGTAATTACAACTTTTACCTTGGCTAAATTTCTTTTGTCTTTTGCGACATTTACCAAAGTATCAGGTGGCATTTACACACAGAAAATATTTACCTAGGTAAGTAAACTCTGGTAAGCTGTTCAAGTCTAAACACAGCATAATTGTACCATTAGTTATAGCATTTGCTTTTATTCTTGGGCATTTCCTTTATTGGTCATTTCTGATTTTTATCTTAATTTTGCCTCAGTCTATTTCAAAAATTACGAGGCTTGGTGCAAAACATTTTATGAATACAGAAGTTTCACTCACAGGTTCATCTCCATTCAAATCAAATTTACTTGATGTATTTGAAAGGCTTTGCACTATATCTAAACCTTAAATTTGAAACAGGAGAAACTAACAAAGTCACATAACTATAGCCCATTTTAGAGCCACAGATAAAGGTGGACAAATATATGAAATTATGCAAAAAATCTTTATTTTCAAGTGCTTCATTATAAATTATTCCATTTCGTACAAATGCACTGTAAGTTGTAATACTTACGTTTCAAAACTTTTTTCCAGGAATGATAGACAATCTGAAGAGTTTACAACATTGCTCAAGGAAAAAGATGATCAAATAGCTCAGTTATTAGAGGAAGGTACGTTAACACATGAATATTGTGCAGCTCCATGTTCTACATGTACCGGTAGTCGGCTTAACAGGGAATGTAGCTGGCTCATTTACAAGTTCAGCCAGCTTTTCGGACTCCATCTTAAAAGTTACTCCAAGTCTTCTAATGAAACACTAGCAGGTGATTATCTTAATTTCAGCCAGCAAAACTAGTTAGCAGTCAACTCTTAGCTATGTGCATCCATGTAGGCTACTTATCCAGTATATAATGTCTTAAAATGAGGGAACTAATCATAATTGCGTATGTTTAGAAATTAAGTTAGACTGTTTAGTTTTATCCCGTTCATGTCTAAGCATGATTAAGTTGTTGATGTAATAATTAACTGTTGATGGATGTTTTCTGATGCAGGTGAAAAGTTGTCCAAGCAACAGCTTCAAAGCAATAACATTGTGAAGAAACTGAGAAATAAAGAGAAAGAGAATGATGCTCTGATAAAGAAAAACAGGTAAATATAACTTTTTATTTCATCACTAATCAGAGTTGAAATTTTTGGTTTATATCCATTTTTATTATTAAAACAAAAATTGTCACAGTGTTGATATATGTTCTGGTATCTCTGGCTTAGTTTGTGTCATCATGCTTATATCAATTCTGATAGTTCAACACATTTTTTGGTGGAAAGGTGATGACTTCATTAGTGGTACACAAGGACCATTTGCTGTGTCAAGGCTGATTTGGCTGACAGGCATCAATTGGTTAAAAGGTGTTTGTCTGATTGATGCTCATGAATAATTAAGTGTTTGGTCTTGACTTACTTGTGAACCTTTGTCAAAAGACTTCCCCAAGTATTGTTAAAATTGGGTTTTATGTGATTGTGGCTTACAGTTATCTATATTGTTTATGGTTACAGTTATGTAATTATTGATGCATGGCTTTGTGTTCTTATAGAATTCACTGTCTTATTATTTGTTTTTTTTTTATAGCAAGCTATTGGAGGATGCAACATCTGAAAATGAAAAGCTCACTGAAATCCTGCAAGTGAAAGATGAGACAGAAAGAAAGCAAGCAGGTGCATAGTTGTAAAAATATATCTCCTTGTTAACTTTTTATAAAATTTCTAAATGTGATTGCTTACAAAATTGATTCAAGACATAAAACAGTTCCAACCATTTATTCAAATTATCAAATTAAAGTCCTGCAAGGAAAATTCAGAGGTTGTCCTCTTATTAACAGATCAATAAATTATTATGCCTTTCAGATGCTATCAAACAACTGAATGCTTATGTCGAGAAACAAGAAACTCAAATTAGTAAACTGAAGGTAAGCGTGCTGGGTATTTCAAGATCAACCTTAAGTTTTATTGTCCTATCAGCAATCACCTACACCTTTATGTCTCTCACATTCCCTGTGTTCATTTTAGTCTGAATTAGATGACTCAACTGAGAAGATAAGAAGCATGCAGACTGCCCTGGACAACGCTTATAAGTAAGTGTCTTAATTTTATTGTTAACTCTTTTATAGTCAATCCTAGTTAATACACAGCTGCCAAAGGGACGTACTCAAGAGTCCTTATTTTTTGGGAAATAGCTGGCAGGGAACATTTTGCAGGTTTCTGTCTAGTCACAGAAATGCTCTTCGACCACGAGCCATAGGCTGCAAATGTTTCCACAGCTTTTTGAGGTTTCCTGTACTTTCCAAGTCACATGCAGTGCCTCTCTCCACCTAGGAATATAATAGGGTGTGACAAATGTTTGGAAACCCCGGACAAAATATCACCTAATTTGGATCAGCATTTCATCCAGGACAAAATAGAGTAGTCATCTCTGTCATGTTAATATGGAAACTGGTATTCTGGGCATGCTGGGCAAAGAGCCAGGATTCTATATACCACTACTCCACATTGTTTTGACATCACTACCAAAAATGCACTTCAAAAAAATGGAAACTTGCAAAAGAAATTATTTTTTGTCCTGCAGACAACTGGCCGACCTGCATAAAGAAAATGCGTCAAAGGATAGTGCCGTACAGGTAAGCCCATTTCTAAATTTGTCCAACAATATGTAAGTCATGACTTCGCTTTAGTGTTTTGTAACAGGATCAGGAAACCTGATCATGAGACTGAAGAATGTAACATTTCAGAACACAGGGAGTTATGTCAAATTAGAGAAATGTAAATTTCAGTGCGTCTTACCCATTGAGAGTGTGGTCAGCCATTACAAGGACTGAAGCTAAGAAACTGTTTAATATGTCACGGTCCTGTTTCGTAGGAATTTCTGAATTGCCTTGGTTATCCCAGTTCCCGTATTTTTCACTTCCAGACCTTGCATTAGGCTTGATTACCAGCCGCTGTTCGGGAAAGGAGCCCGCGCTCCTCTCCCGAAGACGTAGACCCGACACGAGAGAGCGGCGGAAATCGAGCGTAATCTTGCATCAGTTGAAATTTAAAGTGGAATCTGCACTAACCAATAAAGTGGAATGGTTTAATATTTAATTTGTAAATAAATTTAATCATTGTAAGTTATTTTAAATTGGAACCGGCTGTCTTTCTCAGGAAGCAGCTCTCAGCGCTGAGATGACTGCCAAGGAAGGGCTGCGGATTGCAATGGAAAAGAAAGAAAGACAATTTAAGAACGAAATAGAAGCACTGGAATTCCAGGTATATTCCGTGGCTTATACACAACATTATCGATTGTAACTTCAATTAATTTTAACTAACTATTAATACCAGCCCTGGATTATTCATGATCTTTATGTGCATAAAGATTGATTGGTAGGTCATTTCTCAATCTTTTGTTGGTTGTTCTTACTAACATTAAGAGCAAATTAGGCAGTAAATCACAGTGATAACCCCCACAGTAGATTGCTGTCTTTATATTCCGCTTTCACCATAATATGTCCGTTTTCCCTGTGTGGGAATATTCCCTGCTTTGCATCATACAGTGGGACCCCTCCACAACGGCCACTTTCAGGGGTGCAACATTTTTTGTCAAAAAATGCCTATTTTAGCATATATAAATTAAAATGTATCAATACAACAAAAACTAAACAGAAACAGAGACCAACGTTACGCGGTACGGATCACGTTTGGTGACCTTTTACAGTGGAAACCCGCTTTACGGCCATCTTACGGCCTCCTCGTTATAACGGTCTGGCCCGAACAAAAGCTCACTCAGTAGCTGTCAGTCATTTTCTTATTTAAAGAAGCGCTTTAACCCATTGACTCCTGGAGCTTTTTGCCAGAAACGCATTTTTTGGACATTCTGAAGATTTTCAGCCTGGATATGAGCCAAATTAGCTCCAATCTACTCAAAAAGGCATTTGCAACACGACAGCATGCCTTTTTTTTCCACTAGCATCGCGTTTTACCACATTTTAGCTCAGGCATGCGCAGAAATCAAAATTTGGGCTTTTCGGTTTTTTAAACTTTTTTTCGTGTTTCCGTTTTTTCCTTTTCTTATCTTTTTGCGGCAGTGATTAACCTTCTTCTGGGCTTTTTTCCAGTTCAAAAATTTCTGAGAAAGCATCATCGAGACGGGCAATTTATACCATGGAGTAGCTAAGTGTAGTCGCAGGAAATTTTGCTCCAAGTTTTTCACTCAAATTTCTGAGCATTTTCGTGTATATCTCAGACTCAATTGAGCCGATCACTCTGGTATCATTGGAAAGATCTTTTCCTCCTCCAGAACTTGAATATAGATAATGCCAATTTTGGCCAAAGGTGATGACGTCAGAAGTGGAACAAAGGCCAACGCTTGTCACAGCCAGTTATGTCCGGCACAGGAGTCAATGGGTTAACACGGCCACCCCGTTCAGTTAATACGGCCAGATTTGTGTGCCCCATTGGTGACCAGATTAACGGGGTTTCACTGTTGAATGTAAAATGGGGTTTGTATACACCGTTCGCCAGTCGTTGATAAACTGGCCGTTGCCGAGAGGTTATTTTGTCAGTTGGGCCGAGTTTTAGTGGCCGTTGTATAGAGGTGGCCATTAGTAGAGGTTCGACTGTGTTACTTTTAAATTGCAGTTAAGACAGTTACTGTAGTGCTGTTTTTTTTGTACAGTTGTTTTATTGGTTGTTCTAGATCAGTGACCTACAGACTGGTTTGCGTCGAGGTGAACAGCAGGCCAGCAGAAGAGAAGATAACCTTCGACAGGAAATCAGTGATCTGCAGCAGGTTAGACTGACTGAAAGAAGATGAATTGAAAAGCACCACCAATTGGGGCAACATGCACTAATGCACGATTATAATTTTATTAACTAGGATTTGAATCCCTCGTAACACTAATTAAAGTTGGAGAAGCCTACACAGTTTTTTTACAATAACTAAACTTTTTCCTTTTCACAGAGATTGCAAGAAGCAGAAGCTCGGAACCAGGAACTCACGGAGAGTGTTACATTTGGTATGTGCAGTTACAATACGCTGTAATATGCGACATGGGAGAAGGACTTGCACCACATAACCCTAATAGTATTTTTGACCCAGTTGATTGAAACTAATTTATCGTGCTTTGAACAAGCCGACTCAATATTATAGTAATATTATAGATTGTGATGATGTAGTTTTTTGGTAAGTGGAATCATTACATAACGTTTCCTTAAAGCAGGCATTCGTGCGAATTTAGAGATTATGACGTTTTTCTGCGATGATTGATCCACAGCTACTAGACCTTTGTTAAGACAGATTGAAAACCTGCAGAGTAGCTATGGAAACCACACTCAGACTTGGGAAAGAGTAGAGAGGAACCTAACGGAGAGGCTTAGTAAGTGAAACAGTCTAGTTGCTATCAACTGTGTTGCTTAGTATTTGCATTACTTATGATAGCCTCTTCCAGAAGTTCAGTTGGTTGGGGCACAGAAAAATGGCGAGCGAAAAAATAGGGAAGATCCCCTCTCTCAGTTTTTCGCACGCCGTTATTCACGCCGCGCCCGAACTTTATGAACGCCTGGAGAGGCTATTCTTTTGATACAACTAACCTATTAAATCAAAGCGTGAAACTGTAATTCATTCTTTTTTCATTTGTACATGGAGACCTAATATTATAACATGACAATGCATTCGGGATGCCCGTCAAAGTATCAGGTCATAAGCGTACTGTAAGGTTAGCCTAATGTAGCAACTTCCTCGAAGTCAAAATGTAATTTGACAGTTATTTACATCCTTAACGCGGTGGTTACCAATTCGGACGGTTTGTCGGTTTATACGAATCATTCTTCGACTGTAGAACATGTATTTTTCCATACTGTAGTTTCGTCCCTTCACCGTATCCCGAAGAACGATGCACTGATGAAAGCTTTTTCTCGTTAGATGAGGCACAGATTCAACTGGTCGAAGCTCAGGAGAAAGAGCGTGTAGCCACTGAGCATGCGCTAGAGTTGAACTCTCGCGTGACAGCCGTGGAGTCACAGTTGGCGACATACCGACAGGACAAGTCACGACTGGAGGCTACTCTAGAGGTTGAACGAGCAAGGCTAGAAGCTGTAGAGGAAGCAAGAAGCAGGTAATTTATATCACACGCTATCCCGCTTACACAAGAGAAAATATTGTCTTGATTGAACCTTCTTTAGAGTTAGCTACGGCATGCAAACGAATCTAACTCCACATAACTAGTGCGTACTTTACTAAGTCTTTGCATTGTGCAGCCTCGTAACACATGCATGACGTTACATGACAGGTTAGTTCATGAAACCCGATTGTTTCATACGACTTCCCTTTTGGGATTTCATCGCATTAGTTGTAACCAGTCCCTTGTAATTTGTATCAGGGAAGCCGCTAGGAGCGAGACTTTAGAGGTCAAATACAGAAAAATGATGGAGGACAGCAATGTGGAAAAGGTTTGCTTGTTTCGAAGTGCATTTACCTTAAGACTTAGTACTAGTCTTGGACTGATTAAAAAAAAAAAACTGGTTTCTTTACAATGATTTTGATTTCTTGTCATCGAATATATAAATTGAGTGCTGGCAGTGTATGTTCGGTGTGACAATCTTTGAACAGCATTTGCCAGTGTTTCAGTCGAAAACATCCGGCCTTGGCCGGAAACGTGTCCTTTATTCTGCAACCGACTTCGACAAAGAGGAATAGGGCAGAGCGCACTGACGACGTTTGAAAGTGTGCGACTAATAGCGGATATAGGGTTCAAATCTTTACTCTAACTAGAGTATTATACTACAGAGCGCTGTGATATTAAAAATGAGATAAGAAATCATATGTGCCTTTGCTTTTCATATACTTTAACGAAGTTTTTTTGTGAAAGTATTCAGGCTGCAGCCCTTGTTATACCACTTACACGGGGCATGTACTGTTAAAAGTTACAACCAATGATAATGCTCACTGGTAGTGCTTGTTCTTCAGGCCTTACTAGAACAACAACTAGCTGTAGAGAGAGGCAAGATGGAAACAGAGAAGAAAAAGTTTCAACATGCCATGGACGAAAAGGTCAAGTTTCATTTGTTGTATTGTATGATTCCTCTTCACACACAAAAAAATGGTTGTCATATTATTCCTCGTGCATTTGATTGTTTCATTACCTGGAGACTCACTAATAGCCTGTCTTCATCAGTTTCCTCAATATTTCTTTATCTGGCAAAAATAGTGATGTTTGACACATTAAACAGAAAAATGTCCTTGCCATTTCTTGTTGTATCTTTTCCTCTTTGGCTCAACAGGAACATCTTTTATTTCGTACTGTACTTTCACTTCTGTAAGAGATTTCAGCGAAATCTCCCTTTTTTTCTCAGGAGAGAATGTTAATTCGTCAATCAAGTGTTTCTGGAGCGCCTCCCTCACCTTCTGCTACAGAGGAATATTCACAGGTTTGAGGAAAATATTACATGTCCACAAATAACCAGTTGTCTTACCGTCATCAGGCTTAAAGCATAAAAAATTTTTGGAGACCTTTACATGAACCGTTTCACCTGTTTTGGTTGCTGTTCTCGTTAGTCTTCTGAAGGTTTCCCCCTTGCTCAAGAACCTTTTTTTTTTTTCCGTGGAAATTATGACCTTTTAATCATTATTATTATTATTATTATTATTTTTTTTTTTAAATTTATTTATTTGCAATAACACAAGGGAAACCAATGCTTACTTACAACACTAACTCTATTTACATTATATTGCTCTAATTATTTACACTATTTAAATTATAATAACTAAACGACTTACATTACTAACAAATACAGTTACACGACTTACACAATTAAGAAATACAGTGACGACAAGGGGCAAAGAAAAAAAACAAAACTGAGAAGAAAAATAGCTAGTTATCATTACAGCTTGAGGTTGTAGTACAGAAACATAAAAAAACAGACCAAAGGCATGTGGTACATTAAAAGTAAAATGAGTTATGCATCTGACAGGAGATTAGAAATAGATTAATGGGTAGGAGATAGATAACCCTACAGAAAATATAATCTAAAATATTAATTAAATCCTCATGTATCCTGTAAGAGGTTTCCATTTCTTCGTGTCTCCACTTTTTGTTTCTATCTCATATTGTAATTTTAGTGTGCATATGAAAAGCGTAAGATTTGGATGATCATTTTTTGTTTTAGCGAGCCATATGTGATATCGTGCTAAGAGAAAGCAGTAATTTATAAGAAGCGCAAATTGAGAGATATCTGGCCTCAGACCCAAAGCAGTAATATTTGTCAAAGCATAATCTCTAGGAAGTAAATTTAAGTTTTTCAGCCATTCAGTAAGTTTAATCCAAAAGTGAGATGTTTGACGGCATGACCAAAAAAGATGAATTATTGACTCAGAGGAGGTGTGACAAAAACTGCACTTTTCATCGCCCTGTAGACCTATTCTAAATAAAAAGTTATTGGTTGGTACACGTCTATGTAAGAATTTAAATTGAAACTCTATCAGCTTAGTGCTCTTTGTGCATTTTTTAGCTAAAAGATAGGCAGCATTCCAATTTATGTTGTCATTTATTGGTAGGCCACAATCCTCTAGCCACTTCTTTTGACTTGACTCTGGGGTTAAACTCTTGTTACTAATCAGTTTTTTATATATTATTGTAGTTGCTTTTTTGACCTGCAAAATTCTTGTTGTAAGTGGCTCATATTCGTGGTCGGTGTTCTCTAAATCTTGAAAATTAGAATCAGTCCGAAGAGACTTTACAGCCGATATTAATCCGTAGAAGCTGAGAGGGCGAGGGTCTATTTCATACTTACAGCGGAAATCATTTAACGAGAGAAAGTTGTTGTCCGGTCCTAAAAGATGTTTCACCCGAGTTATTCCCTTGGTGAACCAATTTTTTAAAAAAACTGTTTTGTTGGCTATCTTTATTAGGGAGTTATGCCAAAGTTGTTGATCCAGAAAGTGATCTTTCGATGTTATTTCAGGTTCAAAGTTAACTTCCGCCCAGATTCCTAATAGTTCTTTTAAAAAGGCATCCGAAGTTGTTATTGTCGATAAGGTGTCTCTAACGTTGAGGTTGTAGGAAAAAAAGTTTTGACAGCCATATTTTTTTAGGGTTATATCAAAAAAGATTTTCCATTTTCCCTTATTGTTGTTATCTAAATATTTTTTAATCCATGTGGTTTTGAGAGATTTATTGAAGGAACTAATATCAATCATTTTTAGGCCACCACCACCGAAATCATTGATCATTACCTTCCGTTTTATCTTGTCGCCTTTACCATTCCATAGAAAAGTGTAGAGTAAATCATTGCTCAAGAACCTGGCGGACATTTTATTTAGCTAAAAATCCTGTTATTCTGTCCGCACGAGGGTGGAAAGACAATTTTATGTTGTCGTAACTCAGTTGTCAAAGCACAATTTGCATCCACTGTTCACTGGTCTTGGTTCTTCTAGGTTGAAGTGCCCGAGGCCTCCCCTCACAGGATACTTGGTCGACAGAGTAGCGGGACTAGTGTTATTGATGGCATCTCACGGGGAATCATGGGAGCAGGTACCGCTATGATCGAAAGACTGCAGGCTCAGGTCAAACAAAAGGATGGCGAAATTCTGCTGCTACAGGTATGAAACCATTAATGTAAACTAGAATTTACAACAACGTTTGATACGTCTAGTTGTATCGAGAGGTTTCTCGGTAGTAACTGCTACGCAGTCTCACGCGGTTGATCGTACTATGTAAATTACTTATACTGTAGACCGTTGATCATAATGCTTCAACGAGAGGACCAATTTGATTTGCTGTATGTATAGATAAATTTTAATATTTTTATTTCTCATGCCTCGCGTAAAACCAAAATTGGTCTATTCGCATAGGGTCAATTGTAACAAACACATACAAATAAGGCAATGAACCAATCAAAGCTCCAGTTAAAAACATTCGACTGGTGCCAAGCGCGGGAATGCACACGCAAGTGAAGCTACGATTGGTTTTGGTTTCGCCTCTAATTGATTGAAAACACATCATGTTTGTTTGATTGTTCAAAGCAAGTCGATAGCTTTAATAATGAGGAATTTCTCTTATCACAGGAAGAGATTGCTTCGCTTCAGAAAACACGCGACGCTGTTACAGAAGAACTAACCGTCCTCACATCAAAGCTAGAGAGTCTGGAGGAAGACAGTCGGGTTCTGGCTGATCTTCAAACACGACACAAGGTTGGTTTGCCTAACTTATTTTAAAGCTTCAGTAGCCTTACCGATACAAAAACACATACACTCTTGTGTAGCCTCCGACGAAAACTTTCTTTAGGTTCGTCACGTAACGCTCGCAGGAACGAAAAATGAAATGACAGGCTCAAAGCGTGTCTTCCAACGAGACTCACTCATGTTTTCAGACATGATATGAGGTAAGGACACTTGATCTGACAAATCTGTGACAAAAGGTGATGCTTTCTTGGCTTGAACACGATTCGATGTTTGAAAGTGTAGACTACTACTAGCCATGATAACAAACATTCGAAGAGAGTACATTGAATGTTCCATTATGTCTGCACACTTCCTCAAACCCCCACCCCAATAATGGCTCTGGATATCCGTTTCGAAATGGGAAGACTTCACGGTCACCGCTACCAGTATTTTTTTTTTTTTTTTCAATCTAATGGGGCATGCTTTTTGTCATTTCAAGGGGGAGGCGGAAGGATGTAGATAACAAGTGGAAAGACGCGCATGGTGTCGTATTTTGGTCCACAAAAAACGTAACGAAAACGTAAGCTAACAATTCTCGTTACTGATTTTGCTTTCCCCAGGAGTTGGAACAGCGACATAACGCCGTTCTCCAGATGTACGGCGAAAAAGCCGAACAAGCTGAGGAGTTGAGAATGGATTTGGAGGATGTTAAATCCATGTATAAATCACAGGTAGCAAACACGGAGTATATTGCTGTTATCCGTACTGAATGCCTGTTCTTTTGTATTTTGTTTAGTTATACCGGGCGGCAAGTTCAGAAGTAACAGGTTTGGTGTTTTGTATTTCAGATTCAAGAATTACTTGGAGCTTCAAGATAACATTTGATTGAAATACAGCATTTAGTGTGACAACTCCATTCTGCCACAGATAATGAACCACGAAACCGCCTACTTAACAGTAGGGGCAGTTGAATATACCTCGGGGGAAGGAGGGTGGGTGGAGGGGGGGGGGGGGCTCCTACATAAAAGTGACAGGTGAGAGCGTTAAGAAACGTCAACATCGATAAACCCTTTGAACATACCAGATCCTAATTTTATGTGCGGACTCGAATTTATATCCACCCCTCTCAAGAGGTACCACTTAGAAAACACAACATTAACTTATCTTTAGTTTAAGTTTTTAATGGGATAAAAGGACGGTTTTTCTCTGACAAGTAGCTCCTGTTAAATTGTTCGGCTAAATAACCTTGAAGGTTGGTGATACTTGTAGATTCGAACACCTTAAGCTGTACCAAACTGCAAATATTAGGGCGGTGGCATCTGACATAATTATTATGGTCAGAGTACGTCAGTGATCAACCTAGCGTCAATCTGCATTCTTCTTTGGTTTGTACTCATCTTGTTAATAATCACCTCAAGTGCATTGGAAAATAGGTATATTTATTAGCGAACAGGAGCGGTGATCTGAAATGCTCTCTGGAAGGCTTAAGAGAGAATTTTAATGGGTTTAAATTAAGTAAATTAAGCAGTTGTAGGGAACACGGAAATCCTGGGCATAGTTTATATAATTGAGACCCTCTCGATAACTGAGATAATATCCCAGATTGTTCTCTACACATAGTTTTGTCTTAATCTTTGTAGTCTTGTACTTATGTGAGAAATGTGTTGTCTAGAAAAGCATGTTACTTTGCCATCCTTCCTACAGACATCCTTTTAAATATGTCAGGCAGATTTTGCCTTTTAATATTTACTACGGTTATGTATAAAAGCTTTATGCCATAATGGTTTTAACAGTGCCATCGATATTTTGTATTAGATGACCATTTTAATGGAACGTCCAAGAAATCATATTACTCATAACGTCCATTAAAGGAGCTACGTCACGGTTTGCGCAGCTTGAAAGGTTAAGCCTAAATTTTTCAATTTCGTTGTTTGTAATCCGTGTTAATCTTCTTCATCCTTAACCATCCTTGTTCTTTTATGGTTTATTATTATCTCTTTGGGTGTTTTTTCTATCTTAGTAAGACTACGATGGTAAGAATTTCTTCAATTTAAAGGTAGTTTTGTATGTGGTCAAAATGACTACTCAAAGGACGGTGACTGAGCTAGGTTGTTTTAGCGCCACGAGTGTAATGAAGGATTAAACTTAGCGAGTAAAATTCAACGGCCGCTTGGGAAGTTGGGCTAAGAAGTAACAACCTTTGGAACATTGTGGTGTAAGATAACCAGTGTGTTTCTCGAAGGTCCCGAAAAGTTTTCGCACCTGGAAAGCCATAGCAAAATCTCAAACCTTGTGGTTGCAGAGCTGTTTTATTCACATATTTTTAATATGAACAGAGGTTCCCTTCATAGCCGAAGTTTCAGGCGCATACACCCCTCTGTTTTTAGATACAGATGAACTAGAAATGGCTTCGCGGGCGCGGAAAGTTTCCTGGGCGTTCGAGAAACGGGCTCAAGTTTGCCTTCACCGAACTGGTAGAGCTTTAGATTGGACTACGAGTACGAGATTGAGTACGAGTGCGATTTTCGATTTCAAATCGGTGACGTTTCCAGAGTCCTCGCTGTTCATGCTGGTTTTAGGCAGAGAGGCTAGCTCATGGCGTGTAATGAGTATGTGACGTGATAATGTGAAGCCTGAAAACTAGAATTGAAAAGTCGTTCTTCTACTCGATCTCGTACTCGTACTCAAATCTAAAGTGCCGTAAGATTACAGGGAGCCTGATGCCTACCACATCAAATGATGGCACTCGCTACAGGCTTCTCGCTTTTCAAACAGCCAAGAATACCTAGACACTATTCTTGACGTAAATAATTGTAAACATAATTTTTTTCCTGTTAACCGGAGGGCTGGAGTCTTAAAAGTATCTTATTTTGGAGGAAAAATACAGTGTATCGAACGCTGGGATCGATGAATGTAACGTATAATGTAAGCTATTTGCAGAATGAAATTATGATGGATTAAATGATTATTTGTAGATTGTTGCATTCACTTTGTTGAGTGTTTTCTGATTCAGCTTCTCCGACTGTTTAAAGTACGTTATCCCTCCTCCACTTTGTCAAACTTCGCAATAAAGAATAAAACCGTTCACAATTAAACACATTGACACGCGAACTAAATGCCCAACTGATCAGCAAAATGTCAACTGAAAGAAAAAAAAAACTAACAAGTTGGTGATACTGACCTCCTGTCGGCAGTTCAAGGCTATCTTAAAGTTTTCTGATGCGTACGTTTCAGATTTTCACAACTGCAGCGTTTCTCCTTCGCAAAGGCGACCAGTGTTCTACGTGACCAGTGTTCCCAGTATGTTCCACAAAAATTGTCCATGCCAAAGTACAAGCTGCCATGGATTACTACTGATATTAAAAGAGAGATGCGCAAAAAGGATCGCCTCCACAAAAAAGCTATTCGCTCTAAAAACCAGCAACATTGGAAAGCTTTCAAGTATCAACGAAATCGAGTGGCAAAACCGGTCAAAGAATCTCACAATCGCTATTTAAACGAAGTTATTGGTGATAACCTGACCGAAAACCCCAAAAAGTTCTGGTCGTATGTTAAACATAGCAAATCTGAAAGCCTTGGTATCCCCCCACTTAAAACCGAAGATGGGGTGAGTATTACAGACAAAGACAAAGCAGAAACTTTGAACTCCCATTTCTTTTCAGTTTTTACCCATGAGCAGAAGCCTCTTCCTCAAATTGGCCTGTCACCATTCACCTCGATTGCAGATTTGCTTCTCTCGCCTGATGGAGTTGCAAAACAGCTAGCCCAACTGAATCCTCACAAAGCTTGTGGGCCAGACAAACTACCTGCAAGAGTACTCAAAGAGATCTCACAAACAGCCTCTACGTGGCTCTCTTTCATCTTTCAACAATCATTTGATCTTAATGTCGTCCCATCAGATTGGTCCAAAGCCCTCATTACTAAAGTCTTTAAGAAAGAAAACAAATCAGATCCATCCAACTATCGCCCAATTTCGGTGACTTCTATCTGCTGAAAAGTAATGGAACACATTGTTCTTAGCCATATGGCTAAACACTTATCTAGTAACAAGATTTTGATCAACGAGCAACATGGTTTCAGACTGCCGTTTTCTTGTGAAACTCAACTGATATCAGCTATACACGATTGGGCCAAGTCAATCAACACTTGCATTCAAACCGACGTCATACTGCTTGATTTCTCTAAAGCATTTGATTCTGTCCCCCACCAAAGACTTCTAATGAAGCTCGACTACTATGGTATTCGTGGGAACATGCTTATGTGGATTAAAGCTTTTCTGTCAAACCGCACCCAATCAGTCTCAGTAAATGGCATTCAGTCTTCTTCCAAACCAGTGCTCTCCGGGGTCCCGCAAGGCGCAATTTTGGGCCCTGTATTATTTTTACTATATGTAAATGACATCTCTTCTTCTGTAAAGTCACGTCTACGCCTCTTTGCAGATGATTGCATCCTCTATAGTGAAATCCGTGAAGTACAGGACTGTTGGGCTCTGCAGGATGATCTTGAACAATTGTCGCTCTGGTCAAACACTTGGCAACTTAACTTTAACTTCAAGAAGTGTTATCAACTTGGTATAACGTGTAAGAAAATTCCAACTATGTTCCAATATTCATTGGCTGGCCAGCCTATTTCTAGAGTTTCCTCAGCCCAGTACCTTGGAGTCACCGTGACAGACAATCTGTCCTGGAACGAGCATATCAATCAGATCTGTAAAAAGGCAAATTCTACTCTTGGGCTACTGCGTCGTATTCTAAGTGGTTGTGATACTAAAGTCAAAGATACGGCCTATCGCACGCTAGTCCGCCCAAAACTCGAACATGCGTGTTGCGCTTGGAACCCTTTCACCAAACAGAACATCACTCAAACAGAGATGGTTCAACGCCGAGCAGCAAGATTTGTATTAAATGACTATTCAAGATTTAGTCATGTTACTCCAATGATCGAACATCTTGGTTGGGACTCCCTTGAAGATCGTCCACTCCTCTTTCAAACTACTATGTTCTACAAGATCTTAATAGGACATGTTGGTATTAGCTTTCCTCCTGAAGTCCACGAAATAACAAGGGCCACCAGATTACCGAACAGTCGTCCTTTCCAACAAATCCGTGTATCAAATGATGTCTATAAGTTTTCCTTTTATCCAAGGACAATAGTAGCATGGAACAATTTACCCATTTATGAAGATGTTAATATAAATAATTTTAAGACTATTGCTCTTGCAGCCATTAAATCTTTTGTATAATGTATATTCTGACGTCCTAACTTATCTCGACGAGATTATACTTAATCTATTTTATCTTATCTTTTACTAACTTATAATTTTTACTGTATATATACATATTGTAATTATTTATTACGCGCTTTTATTATGTTATTTTCAACTCCTAATATAGTTCCACTGTTTCAGGAGTATACTTATTAAAGATTATTAAAGATGAAACTGGTCATAGCAAACAATGAAACCTCTACATAATGCCGGAAACAAGAACAAAAGAACTTTTAGGAAGTCCTAAGGGAAAACGAAATCAATTGACACAATTGAATCGAATAAGAGTTGTGAAGTTGAATAACCCTCATGGCGGTGGGGTATTGAGTACGAATAATTAGTGCACTGCAGAGCTAAAAAACTGTAATATGACATACTGTAAGTCGACAATAATTATTATCTTTATTGATTAAATTTGATTAAAACTTACATCTTTACATGACAGCGTGATGGCCGTTAATTTCAAGTAGCATAAATTTGAAACTCTGCGCGGGAATACCAAGGTTTGTGGGTGGGGGGGGGGGGGTGCGGGGAGGGGGGGCGTTAAGTATGGTGTCAGTATTTTGTTGTCTAACAATAATTTTCTTATTTAATAAGTTGCTTTTCGTGTTAGAGCGGTTTTCACGTCAGTGTCGAAAGCAATTTCGAATTTCTTTGGTTTTGTATTGCTACGCAAAGCAGTTGGCTACAAAAACGTGCGCCACTTTGTCATCCAATCAGAAGTAAAACCGCACTTCACATTATTCTCAGTCAAAAAGGTAAAACCAATCGTGACTCGCTCTCACAAATTTTTTCACGCTTTACATCGGCTTCACGTATCTGTTTTGAGTTTTGATTGGCTCTCTGGTTTGTTGTCATTTGTGATTAGCTAGATTGATTATTTTCGTTTAGGTTCTACGACAATCAGTTGAAAACCGCTCTAAAACCTTTATATACAGCCATATATTCTAATATAAATTCCAATCTTAAGATTTCACTTCTGGATTGTCCAATTTAATGAATTGCGTTGACCAATATTAAAATAATTTATCATCTGGAATACTTGTTTGTTCAATAATAATATGAATTTACTCTGGAAAGAGTCTTCAAATTACGCAGATGTAGGTTCAGTTTCCACCTCTCTGATGCGTGTAGTCCTCATAATATGGGACATTTTCCCTTGCATAGCAAGACTAAGAATTCTCGTTTTCATCTTAAATGTTTCTATAGTATGAGAAAATACAAATGTAGCGAACTGTCGTAAAATCTTACGAAAAGAACGACGCTGCTTGTAGTCTACGATATGACTGAAGATCTCTCGGGCATTCTCAGAGACCTAGATAGGCTTGCGGAAAACAAATGCTGAAACAGGTGGCTGAAAAACGTTTACCGAGAAACATGAGGCAGTTAATTGTTTCCAAAAGGTCACGATTAAGTTACAAAGGCGTGTCTATGAGACTTGAAAACGTTACTAACTTTCCTGTCAGGGAATTTTCAGCTTTTGCTTACAAGGTTTTATTCGCCCTGTCCCCTACGAGCAGAGCTCTGACCTATTCGCCTCTACGTTCATAATGTATTGTAGTAGTTGTCAGATATTATTTCAAGTGAATTACTGCTGTGACATATTACACACTCGGCAAATGTACTCTCAGGTTGAGAACTTTAAGTGCATCTTCTAAAGTCAGTCTATATACTCCAGCATCTTGAAGCGCAGCACATGCTGGTGAAATACATTCTCCTTCGCTAACACTCTCCGAAGTCTTGAGCAAATCTCTTAACAGCACAGCAGATCCTGGCAGCAGGTTTAATAAAATGCAAGCTTCCTTGACCCTGTAAAAGAATGATGGCAGAGCATTCAGTTTTATACCCCAAGGTGAGGGAGGTGGGGGGGGGGGGGGGGAGTGGGGCTACTTCTGATATAAGATATATATATATGTACGTGTGGTCCTAAGTTTATGGTTTTGTGGCCTTTTTGGTCTGAAACAGGATATAGACATTTGAAGATTTTGGTCTAAAATATGGTATGTTTTGTACGCTGGCTTAGAATTGGGATTGATGTTTAAAGGAACATATCTTACAGTTATTATTTACACAAGGGAATTTGAAGCCCTTCTCAATAATATTGTTCTACGCTTGTTACCTGAGGTCATGTGTTAGAGATGTGTACCAATATTACAGGAGTGAAATAGAGTATCAAAATTCAAATTATGCTGCAAATTATGCAGAGTTTCAGAAAGCAGGGTGGGGCCGCACATCCCCCACCACAAATATTGTGAATCGATTCCTGTTGATTCTGGTTTCCCCTTGTCTACCAGTGTCGCACAACAATAATGTTCCATTGACTTACTCTTTGAAGAAATTCTCTGGCTTTTGGGTGTATTCCAGAAATAATGTAAAAAGATTCTTTGTTAAGTCAAACTGTAACTGCGCCCCCCCTCCTTCATTGAAATGGCACTCAAGAATGATCTGTGGAGAGAATAAGCAAAGCATGGTTAGGATATAACCTCAACAGAAAATAAATACCACATGATCTACATATAGTTAATACAAAACTTCAACATAATCATTGTATACAGGGTTGCCATGGCAAATAATCCATTTCTGAATGCTTTGTTTGTTTTGGGTGGAGTGCACGGGTGACCTAAGATAAAAAGTCTTAGATTCAACCCCAAAAATACAACCAAAGGCTAGTTATCTACATTACACTTGCTTTAAAAGCATAAAACAGAAGGAGTATAATACACCATAACTGTTTTTTGGTTTTCTTAATACATTCACACAATTCTAAGTAAATCTTATCTATTTAATATTTTAATATTTTCATTGAACATTAGCAAGAGTGAGTACAAATAAAGATTGACTGATTGATTGATCTATCTAAATAGCTGCAGTATTCTTACCTCTTCATATATACACTTGTTTAGAGCCTGTGCAAGATTCTTCCATATCATGTTAAAGATAATGCTCGCTAGCTGTTCTTGGAGAATTTGAAGCCTTCCCTTTATAAACAATAACATTTCACAGGCTGATGAGGACAATGCTAAGAGAATGATATCTTTTGGAGGAGGGAACATGTGCCACCTGTAAAATAAATAAAATAGAAAAATTAGCTTGATCCACTGTATGATTGTATTCCCAAAGGATGAGGAAGGGTACATTCTTTGGGTACACCCTTTGGGTACCTTAATAGGTACCGCAATCTTCTTTGGGGCAGACGTTTGTGTCGTTTAAGTTCAATACCCCCCACCCCCCTCCACCTTTTCAAATGAGAGTCCTACCGACCCTGGGATTATGGTCACTCATATTTTTACATTATTGGGTTACAGTATCTGTTGTTGTTCCTAAATTGTTACAACACATTCTGATGTTTAAGCTGAAAGATGAAATAGCTGCCCAGTCACAGATGAGCACCCCCCTCCAATAAGCACCAAGTAAATTTGAAAATTAAACAAGACTTACCTGTAAGTTGAAGCTTGATTGGAATTCTATCTGTCACCAAGCATTGAGGGATTACATGAAATAGCATTGCGCCTGCGCGAACTCAATTTTTAAAGCACTTACCATGTGTGCAGTGGAGTCTAAGCTCCCAGTCAAAATAAGGGTGAGGGCTTGAGAAGGGAGCACTTTTACTTCGAGAGCTATTGCTGCTTTCCTTTTTCTGTCCAGATGTTTCCTTCCTCTGACTGGTATCTGTGTTGTTGTCAGGTATTCTAACATGCTTTAGAGCAAATTAGTGCTGAAAATGTTCACTAGAAATAAAAAAATTTTGTTCGTTCGAAAAGGCAGCAACACACTGAGTTTGCACAGGCACAATGCTATCTCATGTAAGACCTCAATGTGGTGACAGAATAGAATTAGCATTAAATAATTACCACACTGTGTGTAGGTACAGAAAGTGTACAAAAGCAGAGGCTAACAATAATGGGAACTACATAAACTCAGTGGCAAAGAACCAGGTAATAAGGACAACTTTTATTTATGATCCCAAAGAAAAAAACAAATCAAACGTTATCAAGATTCTACTCCATAAAGGAGGTTTTAGAGAGGCTCTCTCTGACAATCACTTGCCCAAGAATGGGACCTATGCTATGCAAAAAACCCAGACCCCTTCATCAAAGACCATTAGATATGAACCTTAATAAAGCCATGTAGACCATACCTTAACTTTAATTTCTTAATAAAATTTCGAAAAGATGACAAAAGACTACAGTATCCCTTTTAAACTTCCTCAGTCCCTTGAATGAGGTTAAGTTGCCTTACTTTAACTATGACAAATACATCCATAGCATACAGCGTGAGTTGGGAAATAAAGGCAGTTTTTCCATTTGTTTAAGAGTATTGGGTCAATAGACAAAAACAACAAAATGATGCAAATAATAATATCATTCCAGTTGGAACACTTATTGTTACAACAGCAGTATACTTCAGTTGGAGGTAACAGACTTGTGAGCTATCAGGAACTTACTTTTCTTTCTTGTAGGGTTTGCTCAACATCCTAAATCCCTGTACGACATGCTCTACAATTTTAAGGATCATGTGTTCCGTTAAATCTTGTAGGCGTTGTGTAACTTCCTCAAATACACTAGCCATTGGAAGCGCATCCCGTTCTTGGGAGTTAGCATGATCATCTTCTCTGGGGCATTCCTCTTTGGGTATATTCTCACACCTTTCAGAGTCAGTAGATGGATTGCGGTGTTGACAGAGTTTGAGGAAAAGCTGGAAATATGTATGGTATGATATTAATGATTTAATTAATTAATTTAATTTGCACTTGTGCAATCTTCTGATATTGAAAAATAACAGTGTCAATGTCTTAACATGTCAAATGGCTGGTCCCACATGCTAAGTCTGGTTGCATATTTTATCTGTCTGAGTTCATTAAATGAAGATTGCACTGTAATACTGTACAACATACCATTTGTTCACTCCATTCCTGAAGTATAAGGCTGATGTAATTAGCAGAATTCAACACTGAACAGTAATGCAGCCCTGCAGGAGCAAATGATGTTTCTTCTGCCTCAAGAGTCAGTCTGGAGATGAAGCTTTCAAGAAGAAACAACTGGACTTCAAGAAATTGTTCCTGGTGGGAGACTTCTGGTAGATTTCTATATCGATCTGGTAAATTTAAAAGGAAATGGAAAATGTACTTTTTTTATAGTTCAAGCATGTCAGCCTCTGGGTGAAGGGGCCTAGCTTCAAGCCCAGGACAGTGATCTACAATTGGGAGCATTAATACGAGTCAAGCACCAGCCAGCACCAATGAGCTAACTGACTCATCTGATTCTCTTTTACTGAAACATTATTCCCTTCTTGTGTACTGAAATAAAGCAGTCTTAATTCACCGGAACAACTTGCTGGAAAATAAAATTAATATATATCAAGCAAAAGACAGGTACGTGGGAGGCACGGTGGCCTCATGATTAGTGGGCTCATTCCTGGAACGAGCGGTCCGGGTTTGAGCCCTGACCAGGGCTGTTGTGTTCTTGGGCAAGACACTGAACTCTCACAGTGCCTCTCTCCACCCAGGAGTATAAATGGGTACTGGCAAATTGTCGGGGAAACCTAACAAATTTCGGAAGAGTAACCTGCAATGGACTAACATCCCATCCAGGGGGAGTAGAAATACTCCTGGCTGCTTCATGCTACAGAAACTGGGATAAGCTCCAGCAGCTCTGAGCCATTTAGCTCCAAGGCTTCACTTTTAAAAGACAGGTACACATTGATAGTGGCCGGGTCTCAGACTCCAAGATTTCATAGTTTAACGACCTAATCATCAGGTCAACAATTTAACCAAGTCACTGAGTATAATTTATGGATAATGGGTTTCTTGAATATCCAGGGGATCTCTATCATGGTCACCTACCCTCAGATAGATTAGTGCACCAGCCTCACATCCAGACACCACATCCCAACAACTACAAGTCAGGGCTGTCAGTAAGTTTTGAGTCAACTGTAGCATTGATCTTCACACAAACTTGTAACCTTCCAGGTGAATTGTATCAACTAGAGTCCAATTCACCCGTAACATCAAGGGTCCATCAAGCATACTCAGTGTCACTCAGCAGTAGCAGGTGTTACAGGTTAAGGCCCTTAATGACAACTCTGTATGTAGGTTGATCAGTGAAGAAATGAGCTTAGGGAATAGGGTAGGATAAATGTCACAAAAATAACCCAGCACACATCAACATCCTTTACCCAGGCATTATACACCTTATTCCAAAATGGCGGCCAATTTATTATTCTTTTGTTTGCATGTTAATTAGCCCTCTTTGCCTCATTTTCACTTCAAAATTCTTTTGTATTTTGTACGTGTTGATGTGGCAAAGAGGGCTAATTACCATGTAAACAAAAGAATAATAAACTGGCTGCCATTTTGGAATAAGGTGTATTGGATCCTGGACCTGTTTAGAAATATCCTAACCAATCTGGTTAAACCCTACCTTGGTTCAATTATATTTCTCACTTAACCTCATATACTGCACCTGTTATAACAGAAAGAAGTGTCATGAACCCTTCTGCACATTCAGGTGTCCGTGTGTCATCTACATCACCTACATCTTTATACTTCAGTGTCCATGCCGATGATGAGGATAGAACAGATTCCATGTTTGATATAGCATCTGTTGAACAATAGCAAAACAGAATACAGGATTACAGTCTAGGTCTGTCCTGGGGTGGTCAAAACAATGGTGAGATAGAGCACCTTTCACTGACCTTTCACCTTTCACTTCATTGACTTCTGAATAATTTGGTAAGTGTCCCAGTTGTGCACTACACTTGCATGTAAAATAATTGTGAACATGCGCATGCTAATTTGCACTGCAGTGCAAATGAAAAAATTCCAGTAAATTGGCCTGCTCTCAACCAATCACAATGAAGTAATTTTCTCAGTCATTTATTGATAAATGGTGTTATTTTCAGAGGGCCTATCTCCAGATTGGTATACAAGTGATCAAATAGCCAGGGTGTACAGTTAGCTAAGCGCAGCATGACAAAATGTTTGGAGGCTTCTTGTGATGGAGCAGTGCATCTCATTCAAAGTGTTATTAATTTACTACCACACTGTAGTTCCTCCATGTTTTTAAGGAACACTGGATTTACTATTGGCAGATATTTGGTCATGGCCTTAACATCGATATGCAGACCATAAATCAGGTCCTCAGGTAGTCAAAGGCATACTGACAATAACATAAGAGCTGCCTAAAAGAAAATTTCACCAGAGCTTATCTCTGGCTGAAGGCCCACTCCAAAATTGAGACTCGGGGTAATTTGTCATTTTTTTTTCAAGCTACAAATCTGGAAAGAACAACACAACTTTTCCAAGTACAATCATTATGGTACTCACATTTTCTTTCTAACTCCACCCATCTCTGTAGGCATGCACCAGTGGTTAGAACATGTAAACATCCATGTTCAATAGAGTGGTAATTGTGGACCATGTAAAGCTCTTTATCAAATAACAGTAGTTCATCAATGAAGTGAGAAAAAGCATTGTCATCATCAATTATCTTTGGAATGCTATGCTCCAACTTTTCCACAACAACTTTTAACAGGCCACAGATAAATTCAGACTGAAAAAGAGAAGAATAACACAATTAACTGTGTATATATTTCCCTGATGAAAGTAAAATATAAAACTTTAACCCACTGACTCTGTGCTGGCCGTAACCGGCCATGACGAGCCTTGGCCTTTCTTCCACTTCTGACGTCATCACTGTTATAATCTAGTCACATGCGGAGTCATGTTATTGGTAATCGGATATCCATGTTGTGTAATGTAGGATTTCAATTCATTTTTCTTTGTGATTATTAAAGCATGTAGATCTACAATTCGCTTCACCCTGATTTATTACATTGGCAATGAGGATAAACATGGCAACCTACGGGAACGTGGGAGAATTTAAGGAGTCAGAGGAATCGTGGACTCAATACACGGAAAGACTCGAGTAGTACTTTGCCGCAAATGAAATTAAAGACGAGAAGAAACAAAGAGCTATCTTGTTAAGCGTTTGTGGAAGCAAAACATACGGGTTAATTCGTGATCTGTTACAACCCCAGAAACTTGAACTCGAAAGATTGGAGCGTGAAGGAATTATTTCTCCGGTGGAATTTTCAGAATGGGCAGCGCCCATTGTACCTGTGGCAAAACCCAATGGGACTGTGAGGATCTGTGGAGACTATAAACTAACAGTAAATCACGTGTCCAAACTGGACAATTATCCAATACCGAAAACAGAGGATCTTTTGGCTACCCTGGGAGGTGGTGAGAAATTTACCAAGCTGGACATGTCGCAAGCATATCAGCAGATGACTCTAGATGAGGAGTCTCGAAAGTTTACCACCATAAACACCCATAAAGGCCTATTTCAGTGCAATAGACTGCCTTTTGGAGTGTCCTCTGCACCTGGCATTTTTCAGAGGACGATGGAAAACCTCTTGCAAGGCATTCCTCAGGTCATTGTGCAAATGGACGACATTCTCATCAGCGGGAAGGACGACAACAATCACATTGCCAATTTAGAGGAAGTACTCAAGAAGCTGTCAGAAGCTGGACTGCAGCTGCGAAAAGAAAAGTGTTTCTTCATGGTGCCAGACATCACCTATTGTGGTTATGAGATCAATGGTCGTGGTATCAAGCCAGTAGAAGCTAGGGTGGAAGCCATACAGAATGCCCCAGTGCCCGAGAATGTTACTTAGCTGCGTGCATTTCTGGGAATGCTAAATTATTATCACCGTTTCCTACCAGACATCGCTACAGTACTAGAACCACTCCACAAGCTTCTTAGACAAGGTACAAAGTGGTGTTGGAAGACCGAGCAGCAGGTGGCTTTTGACAAATCCAAGAAACTACCCCAGTCTGCAAACCTCCTGGTACATTTCCAGCCAGATCTGGAACTAATCTTGGCGAGTGATGCCTCAGATTATGGAGTAGGGGCGGTACTCTCCCACCGGATGGCAGATGGAACAGAGCGCCCAATTGGTTACGTCTCAAGATCACTGAACACAGCTGAGCGTGAGTATTCCACTATTGAAAAAGAGGCTTTGGCCATCATCTTCGGAGTGAAGAAGTTTAATCAGTTCTTGTACAGTCACAAGTTCACCATACAGACTGATCACAAGCCGCTCGAAGGGCTTTTCAACAAGAAAGGAGTACCCCAACAAGCCTCTGCAAGAGTTCAGCGGTGGGCCCTTACTTTGGCAGCATATGAGTACAAGATTGCCTATAAAACGGGGACCACAAATGCCAATGCGGATGCACTAAGTCAACTCCCCTTGTCCAAGAGGCCAGAGTCTGTTCCTGTACCTGGAGAGACAGTTTTGCTCTTAGAACATCTGGACCACACCCCAATCAACTCACGTCATATCCAAGAATGGACAAGGTGCGATCCTGTTCTCTCAAAAGTGCACCAGTTTACACTTAATGGATAGCCACACCACTGCCAGGATGTGCAGTTACACCCATATTTGAGCCGGAGAGCAGAATTAACCATAGAAAGTGGATGCGTTCTATGGGGAAACAGGGTGATAGTACCACCTCAAGGACGAGCACAAGTCATAGCCGAGCTTCACGAAGCCCATCCGGGCATATCAAGGATGAAAGCCCTTGCACGTGGTTATGTGTGGTGGCCAAGCATGGATCGTGAGTTAGAAGATGCAGTTAAAAAGTGTCAGCAATGCCAACTGCACCAGAAGGCCCCAGCAGAAGCACCTCTCCACCCATGGGAGTGGCCCGGTCAACCCTGGTCACAGGTGCACATTGATTATGCAGGGCCATATAAGGGTCACATGTATTTAGTGGTGATCGATGCACATTGCAAGTGGATGGATGTCCACATAATGCAAAGTACAACATCAGCCGCCACCATAGTGAAGTTGAGAGAAATCTTCGCGACCCATGGTCTCCTGGAAACCATCGTCAGCGACAATGGTCCCAATTTCACAAGTGCGGAATTTGAGAATTTCCTCTCAAAAAATGGCATCAAACACACCAAAGTATCGCCATACCATCCAGCTTCAAATGGACAGGCGGAGCGAGCAGTTAGAGCCTTCAAAGAAGGGATAAAGAAGATGGAAGAGGGAACCATGCAAGACAAGTTGTCACGTTTTCTGCTCAAGTACAGAACAACACCACACACGACAACAGGGGTTACACCAGCGGAGCTGCTGATGAAGAGAAAGCTGAGAACTAAGCTTGACCTCATAGTGCCCAACACTGCAAGTCTGGTGAGACAGAAGCAAGAACATCAAAAACAGACCCACGACCACCACGCCAAACACAGGGACTTTGAAGCCAGTGATCCTGTGTTCATAAAGGACTTCAGTTTCCCCAAGTCCTGGCAAAAAGGAACTGTGGTGCAGACGACGGGCCCAGTCTCAGCCCTAGTCGCATTACCGGATGGTTGAGTTGTTCGACGATATCAGGACCATATGCGGAAAAGCCACAGCCAAGACCCAACAAAGTCAAGTCCTGAGATTTTAGTACCAGGAGTGGGGTCGGAGGTAGATTGCACAACAGACGCAACCCAACCGAGTACCCCAACCAAGCCGGTCGTGAGTTCGTCTGATGCACAAGAGGCTAAACCATCATGCCCAGTCAGCGACCGACGTTTACCCGAACGTTTCAAAGACTATGAACTTTAAAACTTATGACACTGCTTTTGCGATCGGCAAGAATCATTATGTGAAAAACATTTGATTGATTTTACTACACTTCTGCTCAGTCTTTCTTTTTGTTTTGTTTGGAATAGCTAAAGTCCTAAGGGGGAGGAATGTTATAATCTAGTCACGTGCAGAGTCATGTTATCGGTAATCGGATATCCATGTTGTGTAATGTAGAATTTCAATTCATTCTTCTTTGTGATTATTAAAGCATGTAGATCTACAATTCGCTTCACCCTGATTTATTACAATCACCCTTGGCATCTCTATGCTCAACTTCTGCAGGAGGAAAAGATCTTTCCAACGATACCCAGATCAGAGTGATCGGCCCAATGGAGCCTGAGATATGCACAAAAATGCTCAAAAAGTTGAGTGAAAAACCCAGAGCAAAATTTCCTGCCCTTACATGTGGCTACTCCTTGGCAAAAATTGCCTATCTCGATGATGCTTTCTCAGAATGTTTTAAACTGGAAGCAAGCCCAGTAAAAGGTCAATCACTGCAGCAAAAAAAAAAAAAAAAGAAAAGGAGAAAAAGGAAAGGTGAAAATGCCGTAAAAAGTGATGCTAGTGGAAAGAAAGGCATGCTGTCATGTTGCAAATGCCTTTTTGAGTAGATTGGAGCTAATTTGGCCCATATCCAAGCCTGAAAATCTCCAAAATGTCCAAAAAATGCGTTTTTGGCAAAAAGCTCCAGGAGTCAATGGGTTAAGGCAAAAAGCTGTTAAAATTATGAGTCTAAACGTTTTCGATATGTTTGATCATCATGATCATAATTTTAGACTCATAATTTAAACAGCTTTTTACCTTAAAGTTTTATATTTTACAATTAAGTGTCATGAACAATAATTTTTTCCAATCCATTGCATAAGGCATCATTAAAGAGCTGATGACATACGCCTGTCACTGGCATCCTTTGGCCTGCATTATAATAAAGCTTAAAATGTTTTAAGGTAAAAAAAAATAGGTCCCTAAGTTAGATAGTTACAATTTTCAAAAAGTCTGGGATGAAAATGTCATTCTTTTTCTGCACGTAGGTAGGTACTCTAGGTAGTAGGAGTGAGATCAACATTTCAGACAGTGGGCAAGTATACTAGATCAGTTACCCTGATTGGAATAAAACTGAAATTGAAGCATACAGCATCAACAGTAAAATCATTATAAAAATTGTGCAGATTACCTTGGCATCCACTGAGCCATACTCTGTTCTATGAAGGATAGGTTGTATAGTGTGTTGAAGGAAGTCACTGTGATTCCTAACCCAATTTAAGACTTGCGTAAAATACCATTCAGGCTGGAAGAAAGATAAAACACATTCTATAAACCACATGTACTATTATTATGACCTATAATAACTGATTGCAACAAAAAGTTATCTGATGATCAATTAAGGGAGCTGTTGGTTTTCACATTGCTCGGCACATTTTTCTCTGGGTAGGCTGGATGCCTCCCCTTATCAGAAATCCACATATTTTTGCAATTTCCAATTTTGTTGAGATATAAAGAAGTCATATAGGAGCTGTAGTTTAAGTGGCTTTCCTTATGAGAGGTGATGTATGGTAAAATACCAAACTCACTGAGGCATCAGTAGATCTTTGTTTGAAAATTCAAGACCATCACTTTTATAACATATGTTGCTTTTGATTTTACATTTTGAGACCCAGGCAGGTTCTGGTGTTACTATTTGAACAACGAAAAAGACTTGAAGCCACAATAAAATTTAATGGTGTAGGAATTTACAAGCAAAAACAGGAGTACCCGTCGGATCCGCTCCGCAAAATATCCGCTCTGCAGACTAAAGTTGAGCTGGCTGGGAATTTTAGCATTAAACAAAATCTTGCTGAGAATTTAGCTTATCGAGAGCTAGCTAGCTGGAAAATTTTTTTGCCGTTCAAATAGCTTACATTGTGGTTTTACAAATCAGTTCTGGCTGGAAATTACATTCCAGATGCGATCACTGACTGAAGTGTGTCACTTGACACTCTCTGACTGCTTGACCTTTTGTTTGAAAACCTGTTAGTTGTTTGTTAAAGTTTTATTTACCAGCAAACAATAGAAGTCTGCTCTGCTGTCATTTATAGTGTGAAATTAGATTGGTTTCTTTTCCCTTGACGCTCGTTTTTCCCACATTCAGTTGTATGTTTCACCACCGTTGATCCGGTCGCGGAAAATCGTCTGTTCTGCTTTCATGTTCTACCTTGAGACAACTGGTTATCTGGTGATGACGTTTGTTGGTTCGTGCAGTCTTTTCACATTTTTGCCTGAGGCCCGGTGAGACTCCAGTAACCTCGTAATGTTTTGTAACTAAAACATTGTTCCCGTATAATTTTGTGTCCAACGGTCGGTTTCAAGTGCGGTCAGATTTTGCCGACCAGTTGTTTGAGGATTTGGCAGCCAGAGAACTCTGAGGACTCCACTGATAAATTTAAAGGTTCAGGTAAGAACTACTTTGGAGTTGAACTAGCTGAATCAGCCTATATATTTAATATTCAGTGATAATGTTTAAGCAATGTGTGCGGGAAAAGCCGGCGCAGGTTTTCAAACTGTATTCGCCACTGTATTGTATTTCAAACCCAACGGAAAGTGCAGCTTCAGTGAAGACAGTGAAAGCAAGAAAAGGCCTAATATGTCTCAGAACTTGGAAGGGTTTTCGAAATTGTCAGTGCATTCATCCACAGTGATCCTACTTCCAAGTGTAATTTCAACTCTGTAATTTTAACGACCAGTAAAATCCGATCCCGGTGCTGCAGTCGATGATGACCACTTTTTACCGCGTCGAACGTTAAAACATGAGCTATTGAAACACATTTGCTGCGTCTTGGACAAATTGACGAGATATTGAAATGATTATTTTTTCCCGGTGTAAGAAAGTATTGTTTCCATCGGTTTCTTTACTGAAGTCCGATCGTGTTCTTTGCATAACTGAAGGCTGATTACCTATTGTTGCCTTTTGGTATCACCGAAAATTTGCCCTGAAAGAGCTGTTCAATGCTAACTGTACTGTACTTTGGGATTTAAAAGGGAATACAAAGGCTTCCCATGTCAAAGGTCAGAAAAGACCAGAAGGCAATCATGTCATTCCAGATTTCGTTCTTTTGGTGTCGATAGCACCAGGACAATAATGTGTAATTTAATTTCCTATGCGTTCCCATTTGTTAACGTGCATGTTTTTCACACATTTAATTTCTGTTAGAGAACAAGTTATTTTGCATGCCTGCATTGTTACCGGAAATGCAGACATTTCGCCTTATTGTCCTTCTTTTTATGATGGCACAGACAGTAATTTTGTGGTGGAACAGTTATTGTGTGGTTCAGTTCATGTAGCTAAGGCAAAGCGCGAAACATGGCACACAAAAAAATAGGGGAGGGGTGTGGCACCAGTTCACACCATTCACTGAATTCACGCTTCTGGGTTATAGTTTGATGACGAAATGAGCGGTAAAAAATTATTCCACAATTATTTTTCTTTAAACAGTTAAATCCTTGCTTCTTTGACTTGCCCCAGGGAATGTAATTTTCAGCAATGTAACATCAGTTAAAATCTAAGACATTTCATTGAATTCTCTCATGAATGAGCTATTTTTGTGAACATAGTTCTTGATCTAGATCTTACATTGAGGGGCCCGATAGTATCACCAGTTTTGTATATTATTATGTGTCCATGGCTGTATGCGTATTTGGATGCATGTGTGTGTGTGTAGACAGGGGGAGGACGCCGGTATAAGAGGGATTGTGCAGTATGTTACATTTTCTAAAACATATCATTATTCTGGTGTAAAATTAATTGCATGAACTATAAGAAGCACAGCTAAAGATGCTGCAAACGTTACCCGATGTCATGGACTGGTACCCAAGAAAAGATGAGCAAATTTGTTGATGAAATCACGAGATTAAGTTTGTGAATCTTTTATGCTGATTGTCCAGTGTATAATTATGACATTACATTGATCTGATTGATACATTTTGTTAACGAGTTAACGAGTAATGATGCTGTTAATAGCAATACTTTTACGATGAATGGCCTTTAACATTCCAACAATGCCGGGGTCTTTGCTGCGAATGTTTGCACTTAACTGTGTGAAACTTTTACAGTGAACGGCCTGTAACATCCCAACAATGCTGGGGTTTTTGCTGCAAAACTTTGCACTTAACTGTGTGAAACTTTTACGGTGAACGGCCTGTAACATCCCAACAATGCCGGGGTCTTTGCTGCGAAACTTTGCACTTAACTGTGTGAAACTTTTGCGGTGAACAGCCTGTAACATCCCAACAATGCCGGGGTCTTTGCTGCGAATGTTTGCACTTAACTGTGTGAAACTTTTGCGGTGAACGGCCTATAACATCCTAACAATGCTGGGGTCTTTGCTGTGAAACTTTGCACTAAACTGTGTGAAACTTTTACGGTGAACGGCTTTAAACATCCCTTCAATGGGTATTTATGAAATTTTTACGGTAAACTACCTCTAGGAATGTGAGTGTCTTTGGTTGTTTAGCTTTCAAGTTAAATTAATTTTGTGAAAGTTGTGTTGACAGTGCTTTGCAGTCTTGGGCAAGGCATGGATCGGTGACATGGACTGAGATGGATCACCAACATTCAAGGTATGTATTATCAAGATTTTTTTACTCATTTTATGATAAAGATTCTAATGTGGTTTATACACTTTTATCTCGCAATTCCAGAGTGGGAAGCCCAGAGAAGACAGTTGTCCAAAGAAAAAGAAAAACAAGTTTTTCAATACTTTTGAGGTAAACATGGTGTTACTAATCAGCACTAAACCAGCTCCCTTTGGTTGTTTTAAGGAGCTGGCATAACCCTTTATTTTTCAAAAAAATCATTAGAAATAATTGTAAACTACTAAATCGGGGTAATAATAATAATAATAATAAATAAATATTTATATAGCGCCTATCCATGCCTGCTCTAGGCGCTGTACAATTCGCCAAAATGATCTGTACTAATCTTAATAATTAAAAATGTGCATTAAAGAAAGTAATAGAAAGTAAAAATCGCTAAGAATAATAAGTTTTCTTAAAAAGATGAGTTTTGAGTTTAGATTTAAAAGAACTTAGATTGTCACATGAGCGGATAGAAACAGGTAGACTGTTCCAGAGTTCAGGAGTGGAAACAGCAAAAGCTCGAGAACCATATGTCTTCAGGTGAAAATTTGTGGGGTTAAGAAGTAATAAGTGTGATGATCGGAGGATTCTGGAAGGTTGGTAGTATGCTACTAGATCTTGAATGTAGACAGGAGATTGTTGATGAAGAGCCTTAAAGGTAAGTAACATAATCTTGAATTTAATACGTTCAGAAATAGGAAGCCAGTGTAATTCTTTCAGTATTGGAGTGATGTGGTCGTACTTTCGGGAACAGGTGATAAGTCGGGCAGCGGCGTTCTGAACAGACTGGAGCTTTTTTAAAGCACACTTCGGTACATTGTACAAAAGAGAGTTGCAGTGGTCGAGTTTGGAAGACACAAAAGCATGGACCAGGATCTCGGTGGTTTTCGTAGATAAGAATTTCCTTATCCGGGAGATGTTGCGCAGATGATAAGAGGCTGATTTACAAATAGAACTGATATGCGGAAGCATAGTCATGGTACTGTCAAATATCACACCAATGTTTCTAGCAAATTGAGATGGCTGAATTATGTCTTGACCAAAACGGATTGGTGGTAGAGACTGCTGCGGGTTGTGTTTCGAGTATAGATAAAGAAGTTCCATCTTGTCCTTATTCAGTTTTAGCTTGTTAAGAGACATCCACTTGTCAAGATCAGACAAACATTCCTCAATTTTTCCAACTGCATTAGTTAATTCGACGTCGTTGTTTGTTGAAAAAGAGATATATAACTGAGTATCGTCAGCGTAGAAGTGAAACTGCATTTCGTGGTACCGTAGAATGTCAGCCAGTGGTGCAGTATAAAGTAAGTACAAGATAGGCCCTAGGACCGAACCTTGGGGGACTCCACATTTAAGCTCACGAGACTGTGATTTTTTTCCATCGATTAAGGTAAATTGTGTGCGGTTTGTAAGATAGGAACGAAACCATTCAAGGGCAGTGCCACAGATTGAAAACTTGGATTTCAGTCTTGTTAGAAGAATGTCGTGATCAACAGTGTCAAAAGCAGCAGATAGATCAAGCAGCAGGAGTATAACACAGTGACGATCATCAATGGCACGCAAAATATCATTGTGTACACGTACAAGAGCGGTTTCACAGCTATGAAATCGCTTGTGGGCTGATTGTAGCGGTTCATCAAGTTGGTTGGATTCCAAGTAGTCCTGAAGACGTACTGCAACAACTTTTTCGATGATTTTTGAAATGACCTTGAGATTTGAGATAGGCCTATAATTACTAAGGATTTCGTGGTCCAAGGATGGTTTCTTGAGTAGTGGCAGTAAGACGACGGTTTTTAGTGAAGGAGGCACATATCCAGATTCCAGGGACAAGTTTACAATCCTGCAAAGCGTGGGTAGAAGCATGTCAAAATTTTCTTTTAACAAGACGGCAGGCAGAGGGTCCAGGCTACAAGACTTAGACATAACAGTGCGTGCAACTTCCAAAAGTTCAACGATTGAAGTAGGTGAGAAGGCATTTAACTGACAGTCGAGTGTTAATTTGTCCAAAGTACAGAAGAGATCAGGCATTTCGGCAGCTTCGAGTTTACATCTTATATTGATAATTTTATTTTCGAAGAAGGTGATAAAATTATTGGCAAGTTCCGTAGCCGAGGAACAAGACGGAAGACACTTCTCGGGCTTCCTGTGGAGAAGGTGGTCGATGGTGCGAAAAAGAGACTTGTTATCGCTTCCAGCCTCGTTGATAAGATTGGAGTAACAATCCATTTTTGATTTAAAAATAGTGTTTTTCACAACAAGGCACTGGTCGACGTAAGATTGGTAATCAGACGCAAGACCGGAACGATGCCAGCACCGTTCACGTTTACGACAAATGGTTTTCTGCTTCCTAATCTCATTATTATACCAAGGAGCATGAGGTCTTAGGGTGATAATCCTTGTGCACAGAGGTGCATGTTCATCCAAAATAGAGGATAAAACAGCATCATACTGATCGCAAAGCTCCGTAATATCTGACGAAGGTGATTTGACTAAAGTAGATGAGTTTATATCTTGTCGTAGCTTATGTAAATTGACATTGCACAGCTTTCATGACTTTAGGACTTGTTTCGGGTTAGGTGGCCTTGAAACAGCCAAGTTACAATGGACAGCAAAGTGATCGGAGATAGCAGGGTCATCGATTCAGAAATTTGATGTCGTTGTTTCATCTAACCTGGTAATAATAAGATCCAAGACATTATCACTTTTATGGGTTGGAATATTGACATTCATGGTATTCAGATTGAAGCAGTTTAACAGATCCAAAAATTGACAAGCTGGGCCATTCGATCGATCATTGACATGAAAATTAAAGTCACCAGCCAGGAGAAGTTTACCAGAAGATACCAAGAGTTCCAGTAGATAGGAGAATTCATCGAAGAATTGAGCATGTGTAAGGCCATTCTTAGATGATAATGGTGGTCGATAAACAATAACAATACGAATAACAGATGAGCTAGAGTGAAATAATAGTTCCATAAATTCAAATGAATTACAAGTATCAGTTTTCACTTGTTGAATATTGAGATCCTTTCTGTAAAGCAGGCTGATGCCACCACCAGTTCCATTAGGCCTTGGTATGTGAACGAAGGCATATCCCAAGGGGCAAATATCGTGAGTAATAAAGTCAGGACATTCATTAGATTTAAGCCAAGTTTCTGTTAGAGCCAAAATGTCAATATTCTTATCTACCACGTAGTCCTTGATTTGAAGAGTTTTATTGACAATAGATCTAGCATTCAAAAGACAAAAGTTGAGTAACTTTGTAGATGGAAGTTGAGGTGGTTGTTGTTTTTTGATCTGAACAAGATTATTCAAATTAGGTCTCGAAGCAATAATATTGGTTTCCATGTTGAATTTTTATGTTCAGTAATACGCGGTTTAATTCTGTAAAATCCAGACGATTGCTTTGTAGATTTGCCAGATCGAATACGGCGTGTTTTCAGAATTCCAAGAGTTTTCAGAAACTGATAGAGGTCCGGTTGAAGCGTAGATTTAGATCTTAATCCAAGGAGTTACATCCTTGAATAATTAGGTCTGTTAGCGGGAACATTCAATTCTTCGCAACGAAGTGCTGGCCAGTTGAGGCAAGGATTTTCGAAATCAGGACCAGGATTGCAGTGAATATCCATGCACGTAGTAAGATCCATGAAAAACATGGAATGAGGTAGAGCCAAGGTGGTCTGTCCATGTTTTGTTGCCTGGGAAATTGGAAGCGAAAGTTTAAAGTTACGTTCGGCCAATTCACGCTTGAAACGATAGCGAACGTCCAGAAGTAGAAATTTAAAATCGTTGCTCCTTGAGTGGTCCAATCGCCCAGAACTTACTTGTAAACCATGGTTGAGGTCATAAGGAACAATTTCATGACGACTAGGGACGTAGAGATGAAATAATAGAAGCAAAAATCCATAAAATACGCGGAGTAATAAATTGAAGCAGGCAGCCATATTGGCGCATACATAATAGAGGAAACATAATAGAGGGGTAAACATACTACATAATAGAGGGGTAAACATATAAAGTGTGTTGCTGTTGTTGAAATTACAATCATTATTGGGCTAGCAATGTAGAAGTAAGGCTAATATGTAGTAGTAAAGGACTTCAATATTATTTTTTGTTCATTTCCCTTACAGCATTATATAAAAGTAATTTTGCCACAAGCATTTCTTTGGTGAAAGCAAGTTTGATCTGAATGTCTAGAAGGATTAGAGGGATCTTATTTTAAACATAAGTGTGAATCATTTTAGATGTCAGAACGTAAAGTGCCAAACTGTCACACGTATGCTGAACCTGGAAGGCATCTGAAGTATCGGAAAACAACGTGCTGGGGGACACCTTGTCTGATCCGCTTAAGACATAAATGGTAAGTTGTATTGTTTTTAAGGGATAACATAATCAAAGTGTAGATTTTGCTCAAAGCGGCAAAAATAACCACATATTGCTAATTTATCTCTAATAATAGTCAACAGACAATAGGATGTTGAATAAAGGTCCTAAACAATGCGTTTGTTTTTAATCTAGGTCAAAACGCTGGCCAGAATGTTTTTTCGCCTATAATTGCCTTGCTGGCATTTAAAATGTTACCCTTTACTGCTGGCTGGCTACTTGGCTAATTGCCATTTTTCTAGCTCGGTATTCAAAATTTTCATTATGTCTGGCTGGGAGTTTTATGAAATAAAGTCGATCTTGCTAGCAGTGAAGAGCGGATATTTTTTCCCCAGTAAAGTTGCTTATTAATGGTAATTGACGTGGGAGCACAGAATCAGTGCTTGGGAAGTCACATATTAAATTTCCAGTTAAAGTGTCGTTGGGTACTCCTGCAAAAAGAAAACAGGTAATTGCCAACAAATCCTCAGTGGACTGAATCACCAACTTTGGGTCGTGGAGAGTACTTGACTTGACCATGAGGTACATAACTCATAAGTGCAGGTCTTGAACACTTTGAACTACTGAATTAAACTAACTAACTGCACTTCTCTTATTAGGAAAGAAACAATAGAATGAAATTCCTATGATTCTAATGTAAATCATGGGACAAAAAAGCAGCACACATTTTTTGGCCAATCGTCTAGCGTAGTAATACAAAACCAAAGAAAATGCACATTACTTTCAACACTAAGTGAAAACCACTCTAGCTTGATTAATCAAAAGTGACTGACAATTCACACTCAGACACTTGAATCATATTCATGTACATACCTTCTCTAGACTATTAGTTTGTTTATTGCCATAAAAGTGAAAGCGAAATCGTTTTCGAAAAGGCTTCAAAAGCCAATCAAGAGGCAGAAGAATTTCACTTTTACTGTCAGGTAATGAATTCTTCTCTGAAGATGTTTTCTTACTGAAAATATTTCAAGGAAAGAGTCAAGGAAAATCTGCATGTAAACTAATTTAAATCAACATTCAGTCTACAGAACACTAAAGTACACTGTAATCACAATGCCCATGATCAGATAGGCAGGCACTGGACACCATTACTGAACACCACTGCAGACAGCTCTCTAAGGAGGACATGGTTAACTACCTGCTGGTCCACCCAAATTTTGTTGCCTTGTTTGTCTGGTCAGTCAGCGCAGGTTTCTGCATTAGAGAGAGTTACGCTAGTAATGTATTACTTTTTGAAAAACTAGATTTATAATATTATTGTAGTTGTTGTCGTGAAACTAAAAGGAACTTTGCACTCCGCAAGGACATCTGCTGTCATTTGTAGCACTTGCTGTCATTGATTAATGCCTAGGTTGATTATTTGACAGGACACCTTAATTAAAAAGATACAGTTGTTGTAGTTTAAGCAGGAGTATAAATGCATTTTCCAGTCTGGTGTAATCATCAGATGTTGTGGACAATGGAGGTGCAGTAGAGAGTGATGTGAAAGGCCACTTCAAAGCTTTCATGATTTCATCAAATTCACTGCAACAAGAAAAGATGCCAAACACATCTCTGCTCAATAAAGACATAAAAATTATCATCCACATTACCCATAAATATTATATGTTTTGGATAAAGAAAAGATAACTGGAGCTGGAGTTTGTAATTATACCATTTCTAATTTAATACAAGGTATGGTTATGTGTGACTGTGTTCACACACACGTTTTTATGTCAGTGAAATTTGTGTTAAGTATTTTCCTTATGGGGGGACAGGGGGTTCTCTGGCTTGCCACCCTCTTAAAACTCCATTTCCCACCCTTTCCTCTACTGCACCCTGTTCTCCAGGGCTCCCACCCCCTGCCCCCTTACTTCCATGGCTTATTTAAAACTGCTTTGAAGTGAGAATTTCTGATTTACAATGTTGACTTACCTGGCTAATTTATTAAGAAGAATCTTCTGCCAGTGAAGTTGCATTTCCTTGACAAACTTGGTCAAATTACAGCATGCTGAGTCACTGAGTAGCAGACCTAGCTCAGATAGCACTGATAACTGTTCTACTGCCCAGTTCCACTGACCACCATCAACAAACTGATGAATCTGACAACTGTGCAAAAGAACATAATTTATCCCTATTTATTAATAAAAACAATTATTGTGGACAATGTTGAACAAAGAGTTGCCAATTTGTCAGTGATGAGCTAATTAATTAAAAAAAATTGATTGGTGGGATGCTAACAAAACAAGATGTTACTAATGAGACAAGTGCATGCACCAATATACTGATATTCATTGAATTGGCTCTTTCTCACAGTCACGATTTCCGCACAGGACTGCAACGCACAATCTTTTCAACAACTAAATTATTCGCACACATTATTTTTCTAATTATGAGGTCTTAGCAGGCCTCAAACGTTCCAAAACTAGCTCACTAAACAATCTTATGACCAAAGATTGAATGTTTGTGATAGTTTCAGTCTTTAATTTGTTTTCTTTAATCTTCAAACAAGTAGTCACACATTCATAGGCCCAGCCAACCCAAGTGCATTCTGTGTTTAGTCTTTCCTTGTTTGCATTTAATTGTAATCATAGCTGGTCAACATGAAATAATGTGGCTGCATAATTTGACTGCAGTAACTAAATGACTGGTTATTACCTGACAGATTCAATCTTCTGTATCCAACTTGCGTATGCTCTAAATCTTTCAACCTCTGCAATCTGACTCACTAAAGAAGAAAGTCTTTCTGCGAGGGGATGAAATTTTCTGAGATGGCTGTCAACTTTAGATTTTAGTTGTCCATGCTGTTGCTGAAGGTTCTTTATTTCTTTTACAGCTGAACAACCCTTATTGAGTACATCTTGGATCTTGTCTGGTGTTCGACATTGGCTATCTTGTAACTTAAACAATACATAAGATCATGTTAATTTCCAGCTACAATCTTGGTCTATTCAAATGGAAAATTGAGACCACTGCTTCTTCTATTTAAATGGCAGACCATTCCAACCAAACATAATAAACTGATTGATCTTGACAATAACCATAATTGTTAATTTCAGCCAGTTTAAGGTGGCCGAACACAGTTTTCGCGCTCGCTTTTGCTGATGCAATTCAGCACGCGCACGAGGATTGCAAAAAAAACAAACATGCCGTCAATAGAGCGATCATTTTATTTACTCAACACCCGCAGTATTTGTGCTATTTTTCTTTATAACTGAACGTAGTGTATTGATGGCTTCAGTCTTTTATCACAAATATATGTTACAAAAGGTAAAGATGGAAAGAGCTCAACAATTCTCAGCTTTTTCTTTGTTACTGAAAGAACCTAGTTAAATGCAGCGCATGCGTAGTAAGTCAAAAAACTGCGATTGAATGAAAATTTGCACTCTCGGAAATACGCCTTTTTCTTGAGAACCACTCATTAGAATTTCACGAAATTTGGCACGAAAATACTTTAGGAAATAAGTAACTGGAGTATTGAAAATAATTAAAGATCTCTCTGTTAAATTATTAGCAAAATCGTGTTAACTTGTGAGAATCGTTACAAGCTTGTTGCATGCAAATTATAAAGAAAATCTAATGACTAGATTTTCCACAAATAAACAAAACCAATTTTAAAGGTCTGTTTATTTTTATTCGTGTTGCCATGGCAATGGCACATACGTCAGCTTAACCATCAAAAAACCAAAGTTTGTGTTGTTAACTTGCTTGCTGCCATTTTTGGCGACCGAGAGATCAAGGGTTTTAGAGAAAAAGGTGAATGAAACACAGGTATCAAAAACTGTGTTCAGCCACCTTAAGTTGGAGAGTAAGAAGTAATATATGAAGATAATGTTAGGCCACTTTTGAAATAAAACTGAGCTTAGAAGGGAGGCCTGCCAGTAGGACAAAGAATTTGACAAGCATGTCCATACATTTCACTTGCTTGGGTCCTACAGGTCTTTATTGAATGCACCAATTTACAAGACAAGCAAGAAACAATAAAAAAATGTTCATTCATGTAGATTTGATTTAGATTCTTCATTTAATAACTAAATCATCTGCTGGTCATCTTTAGCTTCTGGAGACTATAAGATATATTTACCATGGAGTATACATACCTGTATTTCTTATCATTTTGTTTTAATGCATTATGAGACACACTGCCAGAATTTGTCACAGAAGGGTTTTGTAAAATTTAATTGCTGTCATGTGGAAATATCCTGTGTTTGTTTGAGCCATCCCCATAAAATGTTTCATTTTCCATTGTCTGGTCGACCGACTCATTGTTTTTTGAAAAGTGAAAAAAAAAATCCAGATACATTGTATGAGAAGCAAAATTTTACTTTTTATCTTACAGAATGATGTAATTGACATTCTCTGTTTTATATAAAAGAAAAAGTGCATTCAAGACTTAATCATGAATAAAAATATTTTAATCCTAATCAATGAGCCTGTATATTAAATTGGAAATGTTTTCATGGGTATCATTTTAATTTCATATATTTCTCTACATTGCATACTTGGAAACAAAGGTTTTATTAAACAACATTGTGCGACTCGAACAAAAACTGATAGGCACATTGAATATGCTGCATCCATAGAAAGAACCTATTTCAACTTCTTTTTCTATACAGTCAAACCTCCAATAACTGGCACCTCTCTACAATGGCCAGCCCTCTACATCAGCAACTGTTTTTGTCCTGGCAGATGGTGACCCATATATTCACTCTTACTTTCACTTCTCTACCACGACCACCTCTCTTTTATGGCAATGGTCACTGAAGCACATCCCAGCTAACGAAATAACTTCTCAACAAAGGCCAGTTAATCAATCACTGATTAATGGTGTATAAGAAAAAAAACATTTTTACTGTAAAAAGTCACGAAACTTGATCGGTACCATCTGTTGGTGGTCTCTGTTTGGTTTCTGGTTTATTGATACATTTTGATTGTGTTAAGTACCTATATGCTACAATGCACTCAGGCTCCTTATTTGGTTGGGTTCCCTCAGTCAATTTTATCTGACTCTTTTTTTTTTTTTTTTTGCCCAACCAACTGACCCACCTTCATGAGAGGGAAGGTGACAGGAAACAAAACATCTATGGGGATGGCCTAATACCCCAAGATGAAACCTTGGTAATAAGGTTTACTGGATACAAAGAAGATGGGCTCAGAATAATTTTCAGATGGTCACCAGTCATGTTGACTGACCAAAGAAACCTTACCTTGGTCATGACTAATTCAGTTCTGAACAGTCAAAATATTGAAAAAAATTAAGCAGCTCAATGAAGAGGCATGCTGTCAATGGAAATAATTCTTTCACTCTGCTGATTTTGTGACTAGCACTGTGCATTATTTGAAAATTAAAAGAAAACAGTTATGATCCTCCATTACTACTCAATAATGGTGTGTTGTCTTCACTGGCCCCCAAAACATCGTGTCAGATTAACAAATAGATTCCATGTTACCATGTGTCTGTTCAGTAGTAGATCACAGATGATGACAAAATGTGGTAAGAACACAAGAGGCACATGATGATGAGTCATTAGCTGAGTGTGTTACTGATGTCCGTACAACAATTTGATGTCTTCTCTGATCTATTACTAAACAAACACACAGCAACACATGGAATCTATCTGTTTCATATACAAATAAAGACACCAAAAAAAGTGTTAACAACCTCATCTATATGTCTGGCCGCCAATAAATAGATCATAAGTGAGAGCCAATCAAAATGCAAAAATAATTTGACCTGATGCTTAAATTGGTAGCGAAAGTGGATCCTTCACTTTAGAAATGTTCATAGTAGATGGATATCAATGTGAAGAAACTTTGACAGCAAAATGTTTTCAGAAATATTGATAGGAAATGAAAGTGCAGTCTATTTTAAGTCAGGAGATGTTTATTTATTTATTTATTTATTTAACTTTATTTATACATGGGTAAAAGCATCAGGACATAAAGTAAATACTAAAATTGCATAAGGCCCAGGTTGCACATGAGAAATTTCTGTGAGGGTTTGTTTACATAAGGGTCAAAATCTGTCAACACACAACATGTTCACAGGCGACCTCAACTTTTGTGTGACAGCAGCAATGGAGCTGGTAGATTTTCTCAAAATTTTGCTTAAATAAAGGAAACCGTGACCCGAAATGTCATCTCTTGTTGTTCACGGCAATAAAAAAAACTTTCTCGGATGGTAAACAATCTCAGAATTTAGAATTTTCTCTTACAATCCTCGCGTTGAGAGTATTACGGATGAGATCAAAAGTGTTCTTGTAGACTTGTAACTGCTGCCAAAAGTAGTCTTGTAGCACAGTAGGGTCGTTATAGTGTATCTCAAACCAGGATTCGGCTGGGCAGGGAATGCTCCATGCATAGGGCGCTATGTGTTGTCGCTGTAATCGCCGAGTCCGTCGCCGTATCATAGCGATATTTAGTATTGCCTGATAACTAAAATTTATCCATCTCATGTACAAGATGAAAAATGCAACCATTTGTTGCTGTTGAATGCTGATACTCTGAAGCAGAAATATTACTAATACAATACAGAAGGCTTGATTTCAATTCATGTTTACATTAAAAGTGCACTGGTTTGCAGGAAAGTGATGCGGCAAATATTGATCTTCAGCTGACAGATGCCACATGTAATGCGACCTTGACTATTCTTGATAAATTTTTAGATTTCTGGTTGTGGTTGCAAAATTTTTTGTACTAAAGACAAAGTAGAAAATTTATCAGGACTCGTATGTGACCCGGGCCTTAATTACAATGTTAAGATACTAATCTACTACTGATTAAATCTAATAACAACAAAAATAAAAACAATAACAAAGTGCCTGCTTTCCATGAATGCGGTATGATTAATTAACTTATTCATTATCAAGATGTACAATCTACTTGACCGGTCAACATGAGTGGCAGTGAAGTTGTTGGTTGGTCAAGAACCCATTTTGACGCCTGGTTAAAATATATCCTGTAACAATCTATTTCGGTTTTGATACGCTAATTATGTTCATATTTAAAATAATTAATCAAAACAAACAAAATTATTGACCCAGTCAAACCATTTTCTATGAGAAGCATGATTAATTGTTACATTAGAGTGATAAATACATGCTAAGATATCAGATTTCGGCAAGATTTCTGTATAACCCCATACATTTATTATGCATACAGTTCTTTGTTTAACTAAACAATAGCTAAAACAATAGCGCTCCTTTGAGACTTATCTGATTTGAATAACTCTAAATTTCACCATTTTTTTTCTAAGTGTCGCATACTTTTAGACTTCGAATTTTCTATCTAAAATACGCAAAAACGGAAGATTTCTTGGAGACTTAGAATAATTTTACGAGTTTTACTTCTAAATTACCGAAAACCGAAACGAAATATCATAAAAAAATGGCGGCAGATACCAATCAGTTGAAGGAATTACGTGAGTTTTTACGTGCGGGGAATAAAGATTCAGGCAAAAGGTTAATCCAAACTTTGAATCCTTCGAGGAAAGCAAGTCAAACATAAAGAACGGCATTTCGAAGAAGTAGCACAGGGAAAATACGCAAGGACCCATGTTTGTCTCACAATGAAAACCACGGACTTAAAACGTTTTCTGCTTTGCTTCATTTAAAAATAAAATGACTATGGAGACAACCATCACCTTCGGACCAGAGACATATCAACTGAGAACAACGGTAGCTTTATAACTAAGTGTTACTCATGTTGTTTCTAATTGCTTTCGTTCTTCAATTGTGACTTTTCTTGCATGCAAAGTAACGTATAAAATCGTGTTTTTGTGTAACTTATTTATAAAATAAGTTGGCGACCAAAATTTACGATCTGGCGACCAAAATTTTTCCGTTAGTTGCCAGCTGGCTCCCGAACGAAAAAGTTAATTTCAAGCCCTGAGTTATAATGTAAAGAATGCAGGGAACGTAATTTAACTATTTTAAAAGTGGACAGTCAGATACAATTTTCTAAATTGCAGGATATTTGAAATCTATCAACAGCAATTAGTCCCAGCGTTTTGCATCAAACGTAAAAACAAACAAACGAACAAACAAGCCAACAAAGCTGAGTACCGGTATACTAAAGCTCACGTAAAAAAAAACAAAAAAAAACAAAAACTGACCCCTTATTAACCTTTCACTATGAAAAATATGATTAATATGCAATTTTCTTAAATTACTAAATATGTAAGTACTGTTAATGTTCCTTTTTCAAAGGAGAAAAAACAATTTAAAACATACGACTCGATTAATTTTTTTCCCTTCTTTAAGTCCATTGAAACTTATCTATCAGTCTTAATAAGGTTAAAGTTATTTCTGGACACGTGAAATTAAGCTATAAGCTACTCCAAATTCCTTCTCTCAAAGTCGCTTACCTCTGTTTCCAAACAGTTCTTTTTCTTTAAAGCATCCTGAAGAAGAGAATAAACCACGGCAGCTGATGATTTCTCGGTTCCAACATTCTTGTCAAGAAAACGTGTCACTTCTTTGCTCAAACCTTCATCCTCTTCGAGCGCTTCGTTCGCCATCTTGTTCTGTTTGTTGTTTTGAGGGGGACTGGATACTGGAAATTGCAACCTCGTTCCCATAATGTAATCCAACGTGAATACGAGGCACACTTGCACAGAACTTCGCCACCGGGGGGAAGTCATATAGAGGGGGACATGGGTGGGGGGGGGGGGGGGGTCTGAACACCGCAACACCGTAAAAAAAAATTAACGAACACCGCATCACCACAAGAAAAGTCAACGAAACACCGTCACCGCAACACGTATTTTTAACGCCATGATTCGTTCATCTACACTTGAAATAATACTTTTACACCTCAACAATTTTCCACAAAATAAACACATCACAACGCTTTTCATTGCGCATATGTTGATACTGCTGATGCCTGTAAATCAATTTTCTTGCTCTTGTGAAGAAACCTTGTGGAAAGCTAGGAAGCGGACGAAGAAAAAAGAGAGGACCCTTGAGGGATGGCCTTTACCCCAGATCCCTCTCTTCTTTTACTTCGCTCACTTTTCTTGGTGTATAAACCCACTGACTGAAGCCCTATCTTCACTGAAAGTATTGCTTTCCGGAGCTTGCTACGTTTGCGTTCGATATTGATAATCGAAAAAATAATTGAAAAAATAGGAGGTGTAGAAAGTCGCAGGACCTTGAAGCGGGTAAAGACCGCTATCAGAATGACCTGTAGACGAAGCCGAATAGCAAAAGGAAAAAAATAGTAGACGTGTGTAATTTACAAAGCTTCCTCAGCTTAGAAAGCCTTCTTTCTTCCCTGCCGACGCGACGTCTGAATACATTTTGTGGCCGGTAGTTTTCGCCACCTTTTCCTTTCTTCGAAGAAAAAAGCTGCGCAGTCAATAATACATTATATTCGGCCTTGGCGTGTCCAGAATTTCCAGGATTATTTCTGTCCTCGCTACTCCACGTGTCTACCGAACACTGAGCTCCGGGTGGCAGAGGTCGAGTTACTTGTCAAGTTACGTATAAATGAAAACAGCTTCTGATTGGCAGCCGAGGCATATTGAAGATTGACTGAAAATTGGTGTGTATTTTGTTACAAATTATTAACCTCAATGGTATGTGTTTGCATAAATTAGCGTCCAAACGAAGTTTACATGCTAAATTTAGGTCAAATTTAGGTTTGAGAAAGGTAAATCAAAAAACCCCAGCAACGCGAACAATTTCATTTCACCGAACACCGCAGTGTGAAAAACACAAACATCGCACACCGTAGGGTTTGAGGTCACCGCAACACCGCAAGTTGAGATTTTATTCACCGCATCACCGCAATAAAAAAACATCAACACCGCAACACCGCAAATCCCCATGTCCCCCTCCATATAAAAAGGACGGTGGTGCTTGTTGAAAATTTTGAAAAGAACCCCAAAGAAGTAACAAGATCCCGCTTTGTGGGCGTGGCTTGAAATTGTTTTTACCCCTAACAGGTACCAATTCTAAAACAACACATCCTGCTGTAGACCTTTTGAGGCTGAACAAAAACGCTTTTCTAACCACAGGCTTCCCAAGCTCAAAATGGGTGGTGTATGCAACAGCTTGTGTATATAGAAAATTGTATGGGAAAATCACCGATCGTAAAAAAACAAAAAATTGTGTAAATAACTATCACATTTTGAAATAAAGTTTTCTTCCTCAAATGTGTTGTGTACTTGTCTCTTGTGCCGATTTTAAAGCCATTCTGACACCGTTTAGTGAAGTTATTCAAAACCGCTGTTTCTCCTTCTAAAAGAATGGAAAGCAACATTGACAAAACCAGGATCGGAGCGGATCGGAGCGGATCGGAGCGGATCGGAGCGGATCGGAGCGGATTGGACCGGATTGGACCTGATCGGAGCGGACCGAACTGGATCACGGATCGGATCATGGATCGGATCACGGATCAGATCATGGATCGGATCAAGGAAAAAAATCAAAATTCAAGATTCAAAATTCAAAATTTTACTGACCAAATTACGCTAGAGTGACTACTGTGAGCAGAATGTTTTATTTAATTTAGGTGTGATATTCCTTTATTCCTTTACAATATCAAAGGTAAACTGTCCTAAAACGAGTCAGTATGGTAATAATCGAAACACAAAAACTAAAAACACTAAACAAATTAAACACCTAATGATTTCATACAATTTCCGTTTTTGAGACAAGCCTATACTTTTACAAGATGTGAGTTTGGAATACGATGTTTCGCACTGGAATAAAATGAAACAAACCATTTGTATTTCAAAGAAATATAGCTGTTTTAAAAAAAAATTCTAGGAATAACATTGATAGTCTGAATGATAACACAACCCGAGAATAAGCAACATTTTAGGAGTTACGTCACGATTTTTAGAGTCATTTTTAGGGTCACAAAGAGTTGCCTTTAAATAGAATAAAATCTTGAAATGCTCTTGTTCTAGGGTGGAAAACACTTAAGAGGCAAGAACAAATCAAAATGGAATGAGAATGGCAAAGATGGCAAAGATTAACAAGGACTGCAAATGACGAACTTGAAAAAACTAGGCTAGTTTTTTCAAGATGCGCAAACCGTGACATAGCTCCTTTAAAGCAAGTGAGACATGTCCTTGAGCTTTTGTACGTAAGTTGTCTCATTAACTGTAACGCTCACATGACATGAAAATGTAGCCAAGAATTAGCTACTGATACTAACATCAATTTCAAAAACGAGAATGGGAGGTTCATGCAAGCTTCAAGCCAACTAACGTTCAAATATAACTACATCTGTCTGTTCATTACAATTTTTTAAATTCGTCCTAAATTAGGCATTAATGTGGCTCTTTAAATGACCTCTTGTCACTCTGTAATTAACATTTCATTACTTGCATCAAATTCGGGATTCTTATTTTCATTTAACATATTTTAGTTTTCCACTTTCATTTTTTATTCATCATTATCTTATAAAGGATTTGATTTTTTTTTGGATTTTTTTTCCTTTAAACCTTGTTTTTTTTTTTCTGTGATCCGATCCGTGATCCAATCCGTTATCCAATCCGTGATCTGGTCTGTGATCCAATCCATGATCTGATCCAGTGCGATCCAGATTTTGTCAACATCGAATGGAAAGCTTTCCATTCTTTTAGGAGGAGAGATAACGGTTTCCAATAACTCCACTAAACGGCATCAGAATGGCTTTAAAATCGGCACAAAAGAAAGGTGCACGACACATTTGAGGAAGGAAAACTTTATTTGTCTTATTTCAAATGAGATAGTTATTTACACAATTTTTTTTTTTATGATCAGTGATTTTACCATACAATTCTCTATATACACAAGCTGTCACATACACCACATATTTTGAGCTTGGGAAGCCTGTGTTTTAACCCCTAAAAGGTATGACAGCACCCCTGTCCTTTTATTATTTGGGAGTAACCCCTGCCCGGGTCTTGGCCCCCCAAGGCGTTTTGCTAGGCTCAAGAAGGAGGTTTTGACAGGTGGGGAAAACTCGCTGAACAAGAGGGGAAATGGGCTACATGTCAATCCATTCAACTTTGCACCTGCACTCACCTTGCATGGGGATTTCTCAAGGGGGAATTTCTATACCTATAAGGAGGAGAGAGATACTGTACAGTCTGATAGTGCCTGTGTGAGATTATACCACATTGTCAGTTTTGGCCACTGACAAGAAAGTAAATTTAGTGGTGAACTATACCACTATGGTTACATAACACTCAACTGTCAACTTTAAATGAGATCTTCAACAATGCGAACCTCTCAGAAGTAGCAGATGAGGGCTGCATCAGTAGGGTCAATGATTTCAGTATTTTTTCCTCTCTGTCAACATCATTTTTATTTTGACTTTTGAGGAGTAAAAGAAACTTTGCTCTATTGTGCCAAATTCTTTTGCCTCACTATTCTGCTTGAAATTATGCCAGCATAATGTACTGAACAACCTCACCTCTGCAAATTGTGTCAAGCTTGCTTCAGAGAAATGAGCAGCACATCTGTACTATTTATAGCTGTGAGATAAGATTTCTCAAACCCTCAGTTTCTTGAAACTCCCAGTAACTCAAACCAAAAACCGTTTCCCCTAGTATGTTTCACCGCAGTCCTCAATATCTTAACCTCCCAGTTTGTCAAACCAATTTCATTTTTCTTTGAGGGTAGAGAGATCAGGATTGTCCACTGTTTGTAGTGTACTTGGCATGGCTTATCCACTACATCAAAACCACTTGACTAATTTGTGAAAACAATGCCTTGTTTTACCTTGAGTGCGTAATGTACCTTTGTTATTTACTGTCATTGCGGTGCTATAACTAAATTAATATTTTACCAGTTCATCCTTTACTTATTTTAATCTTTTCTTCTTCATTTGGTCTTCATCAAGTAAAGTACAATATTCAGAGCAGTTGTAGTTGTGTAATCCTTGTCATCAGACATTGGTGAATAGCATGATGCAGGCAACAGTTTATTCATGAAGATACATGTATCACTATTTCCAAGAAAAATTTGATGTCGATCATGGAGTTGAAAAGTTATCGTCTCTCACTAGAATATAGCTAACGTAACAACTGCATCTGAGTCTCATAAGTGAAGTTTCCCCTCAAAAAATTATGGATAGACTTTGCGGTGTTGTTTTCCATTGTCTCTTTTCATTTGAATTATTTGAATGACTTAAATCCCTTTTTGAGCTCATAGTGATTTACTAGTAACTTGAAATCTCATTGAATATCTGTGACTCTTGATCCTATTAGATCAGTACAATACGCAAGACCAAGATTTCTAAGTAGATGAGAAATGGTGTTTGTTTTTAAGATTTCCACAGCAGAGCTGACATCAAACTTACCTGTGGCCACTAGCACTGCAACAGGCACCACTTGATCCATTACAGTGCCATAAGCCACATGTTCAGAAACCTGTCGACAGAGAACATCATCTATGATATCCACTCTGTATATTGCTTGCAAAACAGCAAGTTTTGCTCCTACCTTATCAATCTTAGCTACGGTTGAAACTATAGACACTGCACGATGAAACAACTTATTGTTCCCAACTTTGACATCAATCATGAAATTTCTAAAAACCTTGCCTTTTAACACATGAGCCCCTGTTGAAACTGCATTGAGAATCCACTTTACAGATATTTCCACAAAACACTCTTTCAAAAAATCAGCAAACAATACTGACATAGAATGAAATTCTTCAAAAAGGTTTTTCTGTCCAGATAAATTACTAGTAATGACTGGAACAAGACACTCAGTGAAAAGAGTGCTTAATGCAACTTCCTTCTCAGAAATGATGCCAATTGCATGTGCTCCTTTCTCATCCATCAGATTGATAACTACTCGGATTTTTTCAATTTCTTTACTATCAGAGCAAATAAAGACTACAGTGTCATGTAATGTCAGTTCAGGCAAGACGTTGCTTTGAAAATCTTCCAGTGAAATACACAGCTTTCTTGATCCATCAAGTAAGAGTTCCCCTTCCTTGTTGTCAAGTGTATTGTAACCTCCTTGTAGAAATCCTCTAACATCATTGAAGTTTGCACTAAATGTAGAGACACACTCAGAGGCATCTAATAGGCCCATGACTCCCAATGACCCCCATCCAATGTAGTACACATGACCATTGCTCTTTAAGCTCTCTGCAGTGAGTTTAATAGCTCTGGATATGCTGTGACAACCGAGATATGTTATCCTGTACATTCTCTCATACATCATAAGCACTTGAGGTAGATTACTAACTACCAATGCTGCAGGCTGGGCTTGTGTGGCATGAGCTTTGCATAATATGCACTCCAAGAGAATTTTGGTGGCACTTCCTCCTTTCATACGTGATGAACCAGTAATGGCTTCTGGGCCAATAACTGGATTGAGGATGATTTTGTTAAATTCTGTATAGAAAGAGAAAATGTGTTCTATATGTAAGCTTAGTATGCCTTCGGTTTAGGTTGTAATAGGGTTTCACTACAAGTTCTTTAAAGCACTGGAGTGCAGATTTGAGAGATCTATGAAAGCATGTGGATGTAACATTGGGTTTAAAAAACTCTGCAATGTAACTTCACCAAAACGTCAGAGGATTAAACTCCATCCTTTTTACCCCACCACTTTTGCCTTCCCTCCTTGGAAATCTCTCTTACCTCCTAGCGCAGTGGCAACATCAAGGAACGACTTATCCCATCCCTCTAGAATAATCTGCCTTGCTTGGTTGACCGGATTGAATCCCATAAGAACAGGAAAGAAGATATCTGGGTGCCTCATGCAGTAGTCCAACTGGCCAGCTACATAAGGCGCCGACAGACCGCAACTTATTCCAATAAACAAGACACTCTTCTTGTTACGGGACACCTCTATTAAATCTTGTTGGCCTTTTTTCCAGTTATCTTCAGATGCTCCCCGGGATGTAAATAGAGCAATGTCTCCCCCTGCGATAAGATATTCATAGCACACTGGCAACTGCTGAGTTTTGGCAAGCTGCGAAAACTTCTGAGCCAAGATAAACGCGAGCCTTCCAGAAGTACCGCAACCACTCAAGACGATGGCTGTCTCACCACTGCTGTCTTTTAACATTTCTGTTGCTTTCTGTGCTATTCTGTCCATAGCAGTGATTACCTCTTCATCGTAGATACTTGGAAAGTGTTTCCAACCAGAGAATATTTGCGAGTCGCATTGACGTAGAGTTCTCACAATGTCACTTGCAGTGGCGACATCGATGCCAGATGTTAGTTCATTTGATCGTTCTGTTATCGGAATTGTGCTTTCTTTCCTCAGATTATCCACACTCATAGCAAAGAGGTACAGATGCGTATTTCATACACAATAGATACCTGATCGGATCGGGACAATCACGACAATTCCCCGTGAAAACATACATGTAGATTTGTTCACTGGTCCAAATCACTCACCGTGAAGACCAACTTCTACCAGGCGCCTCGTTTCTTGACGTATTTGAAACCAGCATCGGGAGGCAGGGGAGACAGTTTAGATCCCGAACCAGGAGGAAAAAATTTAGAAGATCAATTCGGTTTTTTTAAACTCCTGTAAAAATTTCTAAAGTACTTTTCTGATAGTCTTAATTTGATGATAAAAAGGTGGGTTATAAAACTACTTTATATATTAGTAATGATTGTAGTACGACCCCACTAGACTACCCTGGTAAGGGAAATTTAACTATCACCCCGCTAGATTATCTCTCCAACCCAGAGTGCATTGCAGTACACCTAACACAGCGGCCATCTTAGATTGTCGTGTTAACCGGTCCATCATCAGTGGTTTGTCGAAAAATGGCAGCTAGAAGGATTGGACAGTATGTTCCAGATTGGATCAAGATTGCTACAAAAGTTCCTCATGAGGCAAGACCGAATATGAGTGCTATGAGAGCGAAATATGAGACTATTAAAACGAGGTAAGTTGTGTTGATCATGATCAAGATATCGGCATGACCCGTTTATGCGCGAAATATGAGCTCAAGAATGAACTTAAGTTGAGTAACAGAGAGAACCTACAACTTTTTATCATTATGTAATCCTTAAATAGTTCTTGAGCGCTTGTCCTAATACAAGACGTATAAGGCCATGCATAGGATGAGTCAAATAAAAACAACGAGTAAAAATATTTTTACGATGACTGCAGAAATTCTCGCGCGTTCATTGGCCGAGTTTCTTTGTCTTTTTTGTGTTTTTGTTTCTGTTTTTGCTTTTTTGGTCAATAAGCGGACAGACGCACGAATTTTATAATTTATGTAATGCAGCAACAAGCGAGAATGGACAACTTGACAATAATTTGTTATCGCATAAAACAAATTGATGTCACTTTTTTATGCATCTGCCCTGTTATTGAAAGTGAATTTTGTCACAACATTGTCAAAGTAGTCTGCGGACCCACTCGGCTATCGCCTTGTGGATCCACAGCTACTTTGACAATGTTATGACGAAATTCATGATCAACAACAGGACAGACACATGAAAAACTGACTTCAATTTGTTAACTGGAGGATATTACATGGCACTGCAGAGATGTGAATTTTATGGATGGAAAGTGTGACTGTCTTGCCTGATGCACACCAATCTGTTAAGTGGGTTTTCTCCTGTACAAATAACTGACTAATATTCTATATCGCTGTACGTTTGTACTCGTTTTGCATGTAATTTGGACAACATTCACTGCGGTTCAAGGCAGCCTGTGCTCTTGACTAGCAGTGCCTGGTTGCCTCAGGTGACCAAGATTTGGTCTTGGACCACAAAAAAAATTCTGGTCGCCAGACCAGGCACTTGGATTTCTTGTGTGCTGCTCAGCACTCTGGTTATGCAGGTGACTTATTGTAGCATTATATTTGTGGTTGAAATTGATAGCGTTACTTCCAGAAAGATATGTTTCCACATAACACACAAATTGATTGTTCACTTTTGAAGTTTTTCTCAATGATGCAGCATGCAAATCTCTACATAAAACGAACTTTTTTGTGTACACAAATTTTTATTCAGCTTAGTCTGCAGATTAACATGAGTAAACTATATTGAACCATGACTTGTTAGCAATTTCATTTTATCAAGATTTGGTGATCACTTAACTTTAAACTACTGGTAAATTTCATTTATTTTTAGACTTATTTTGGTAATCTTGAACAAAAACTTCTAAGTGATGTTGAAATTTAGAAAGTAGTTAATAAATTAATGATTTTTTGTGGTATCACAAGTGCATTAAAATGTAGTGGCTGCTAAAAATAATAACACTCTGCCGTATTGTAAAAGGTTCACGAAAAAAAAAGTTGAAGCATGGCCTTAGTACAGATTGTCATTTGGCTTTAGGAGAATGCTACCTAATTTGTGGAGGTTCCTGTGACCTCCTGGGTGTCTTTGTAAGCACGGCGAAAGCTTTGCAAAATTCTTTGAATGGGTCAACTACCATTTTGGCACCATCTTGAATGACGTAAATCTCATGTGCTATTGCACATGTGTCATGGCAAGAGTAAAAATGCTTGTTTTTGCCGTAAGTGTTTTTGCCCTTACTGTGATGAATTTTGAATTACCGTATTTACCCGCAGATAGGCTGCATCCGCGTATAGGCCGCACGCCAAACTTTCAATTGGCTTTCATGGAAAAAAATTATTGAGGTCGAGGCAAAGCGAAGTCTTAAATCAACAGCAGCTGATGTGTATCAAGTCAAGTTTATTTTTAACCATATATACAAATGTGGAAATGTTCAAACAGTAAACCGAAACTTTTTTGCTGACATTTTATATACAGAGTAAATCAAAGGCAAGTTTGTGCGCCTTATGTACAAACACGAGTGAAATGAATTGTAACGCTGTGGTATATCAAAATTAGAATCCAATAAAATCACTTTCATCAACGTCATTTTTACCAAAAATGTCACGGTATTCCTGTTTGTTAACATCCAAGACTGAAACTTCATTTTCACCAACATAGAACAGTTCACCTCCTTCATCTACAATTGACTCCACTCCGTCATCATCAGCAAAGGGATCAGACTTGTCCATTTCTTGCCAAAGAATATCGTCTTCTGTACCATCAAGTGCGTTTGTGATGCAGCATTTGAGAAATGAACGTCCGATGGTGTCAGGGGAAATGGAATTCCAGCTGTCTAAAATCCACTGACAAATCTGGCTGAGGTCAGGTTTACAAATGCGGCCTGCTGGTGTGAATGTGTGGTTTCCATTAAGCATCCACTTGTTCCAATATTGCCTTCAATTGTCTGTGAAGGGCTTGTTCACGCCTACCTCTAACGGTTGTAAAAGACCTGTCATCCCGCCCGGTATTACGGCCACATCTGTACGTGAATTTTTCAAAACCTGTTTAACATTGTCACACAAGTAAGCTCTAAAGGAGTCCCAGACAAGGAGATTTCTTTTTCATAGAAGTCCGCCAACTTTGGACCAGACCGTGTTTAACCACTCTTTAACCACTAATGATTTGTCCATCCACCCTTTGGCTTGAGCGCGAACATGTATGCCCTGTGGCAGCACTAAATCTTTTGGTAGAGTTTTTCGCTTAAACACACAGAGGAGGGGGGGGGGGGGGAAAGTTTTGTTCCATTTCCTAGGCAGGCTAGCATCACTGTGAAGCGATCATTTTCATGATCAGTTGTCATGATTGACACTGTTTTTTTTTCCTTTTAAGTCCACCGTAGAATTTGCAGGCATGTCAAAAGTAAGAGGAGTTTGATCTGCGTTTCCAATCAGCGAGAGCTCGTATTTGTACTTCTTTCACTCAGCAATAATAAAGGCTTGAAATTTCTGAAGTTTCTCCTCAAAGTTCTCAGGCAGTTTTTGTGAAATTGTCATTCTCCGGCGAATTGACAAGTCATGTCAATCCATGAAGCGATGACACCAATGTACTGAAACTCACTCTCAGCAATGTTTCTGGCTTTTGCCATCGATTTTGCTTTTAGACGGATGACTGTGGTGGAAATTCCAATACCAGCCTTTCTCTTCTCGTCAATCCATTCCTTCAGTTCTTTCTCCAATTCAGGAAATTTTGCTGGGCAATAGCGTGCCGCTCTCTGGTCGCAAGGATGACCTTTCAGTGTTTCTTGTTGCGTTCACCACCTTCTAATGTTCTTCTCGTCAACTTGGAACTGGCGTGCTGCTGCTTGATTTCCTTTCTCTATGGCATAAGTAACAGCGGTAAGTTTGAAGCGTGCTGTATACGATATCCTGGAAGAACCTTTTGGTTTCATGATTTGCTAGAAATGACTTCACATTTTACTTTCACACAATGTAAACATGGCCTTTGAAGTTTGATGTGATCGGACTTGATTGGATGAGAAATTTTGCATTACTATGGTTGCATACATGTAGATTGGCAAGCATGTGCACGTCATCTGTCACGTCGCATTACATGAATCGAATGTGAAAGATCAAGATCATCCTAAATTAGAAGCCACAGTTCACAAATTAAAGAGGAGAAATGAGTGGAGCTACACACACTTATGTAATGGATAGTGAAATCAGAGGTTAGCATGTTTATGGAAGCAGTTGGAAACCCAAAATTGGTGATTTGTTATTGACTGATCAAGAAGCGTCAAACAAAGATGACAAGTTTGCAGTGGCTGTTTATCAAGAACTCAGCATCGATGAGAAGAAAATTGTCGGACATTTGTCAGTGGAATTCAGCAGAATTGCAGCCTATTTTATTGAGAACCGCGATGAAATTTCCTGCAAAGTAACTGGGAAAAGGAAGCACTCTAAAGGCCCACAAGGAGGAATGGCTATTCTGTGCAAGCTGTGTTGGACATCGTCAAACAAAAGACATGTTAAAAAACTTGATGCGCTCATTGCTGCAGAGAGAATCAAGATTCTTCGTAGATATGGACTTAAAGTTTAGCTGTATGTGTTGTGACTAAGGAACAATTTAAAGCGAACATTAAAACACCAATTTAGTGTACCACATTAAGATCTTGTGCATATTAATGAAGTGTCAAAATGCTTGTACCCGTGTTTAAGTCACAACCCTAATTTTGATCCCATTTTTCTGTTAAAAAAGTGCAGCCTATCCGCGGGTAAATACGGTAAGACAATTATTGTTTTTGTTTTTGCCCTGAGTGTTTGTAGTTTCCCGGAAGTAATTTGGATTTGTTTTGAAGTTTATTTCAATTGCCGTGATGAATTTTAATTTGCTGTGACAAATTTTATTTTGCGGTGACGGTTGTGGGCCACTATAGAGTTCTGTTAACACACATGCACTCAATATAAAACTGTGATTATTCTATCTGCCAGTTACATGAATAGAAACACATTTTTTATTTAAAGGTCCTATCAATGCTTTCGCTGACTTTCTGAGAAGTTTAAACTCTCCACAAATAAACAGGTGCAATAAGTTGAACTCTTCATCAAACTAGATGACCTTTTCCTATCAGTAAAGATTTAGAAGTACGTAAACAAGTGAAAATAAGCAATAAGAACCTAGTATGTTTCGGTGTCATTGTGACACCATTGTCAAGGTGATTTTGAAAATATCCTGCAAGTCCTGTTTATGAAGGTGGCTAAATTTGTTAAGGGCCACAAACAGTGTTCATCATCTCATGTCCCTGAGGTTCTTATTAAGCAGTTTTTCATCCTAAAGAAATGTAAGAATAAATGTGATTGTTTGGTGCACAAGATGTTATTTGTAAGACATCTGAAAACAAGTCTTAATGTGCAATCAGACTCCACCTGTGGGAAAGTATTTAAACACAAAAATGTAATTTTCCTTTCTTAATGCAAGTAAATATTTTTGTGGACTTCATAAAAAAGACTTACTTTCCACAATCACCTTGACAGTAATCAAAACATTCAGTAATTATCACTTATTTTCATTAATTTTTGTTAATGGGAGTCACATAGGTTGCTAAAGAAAATTATTAAGAGATGGGTCAAGATCCTGGGATATCGTATGAAATCCTGGACTGTCAGATAAAGAAAAGTCCATGAAAGAAAATAGGAAAAACAAAAAGCATTAGTAGCATGGAATGTAATGTCCACGTGGGTCTTGCAGTAGATGAATTAGCAATGAATTAATTGTTTTGGGTGAGCAACCTGTTGGGCTGGGTAGCCTAGCTGCAATGGTTGAGAGCCTGTAGGGCTCCCTGAAAATTTTCTTAGAACACAGCCGCAGCCTTGGAAGATTTTGCTCACATGCACAGCCCAAGCAACTTTATTGCATTTTCAATCTCCATGTTCTCACATCGTGATTGTATGGTGAACTGTAATGCTATCCATGGGAGAACTGGGCTTAGGAGAGGGACTACCTTGACAATTAGGGCTATAAGGGGGACTTCCCTTAAAGGCCTCACCCTTTACTCTCTCTTCTCTCTCTTTATTCTCTCTCATTATGTTGTGATGAGCATCGCACAAGTTTCAACATAACTGAAGCTCAGAGTCCCTAGTAAAGAATTAAATTTAGCAGAAGTGGGGGCTGCTACAGATTAAGAAAGAATGTTTGCTTGATATTTATTGTTCATTGATACTCGAGCAAGTTGGCTAATTTATGCAGTGCTTATTGGCTTATTTTTATTTTACTTCTTTTCGTTGTGAACACTGAAAGTTGCCCGTTTCAAATACAAGTTAGTAGTGGCTTTTTGTTTAGCAAAATACATGCAAATGCATGTATGAATAACAAAGGATTTCTTCCTCCAATTAAATACATGCATATGTGTGAAATTACACGCAAATTCGTGTAACTACAAGAACAGTGAATTTTACACACACCTTACATGCACTCTACTTGTATACTACCTACATTTTAAGCATGTGGGTGCTGCAATGCCTTTGACCCATGCTGTAATCACACCATATAGTTGTAAGCCTGGCTGTGACAATTGAATATTTTCTACAGCACTGAAGCTTGTGCATGCAACTTATACTTTAAAGCCCTGCTGTATTATGTAACTTCTTCTTTCTTTTTTCTCCCTAGCTTGGATTCAATTTCAGCCAAACCTGAACCTATTAACTGGGACTTTTATGCCAAGAATATATCCAAACCAGGAATGGTTGAAGCTTTCAGGAAAGCTGTAAGTTGAAACATCAATTTATCTATTGTTTTTACCTTGATACAGAGAGCATGTTATCAGAGCCAGTGATAAGCATACTATCTTCTACTTGAAATAAGGTAACTATCAAAGTGGAAAGTAGCATGGCTTACTGCCTAGTGAGTGGAATTCAAGATTGAGTGATCTGGGTTTGAGTACTGGCTGCAGGAGTAGATCTAGGGAGAAGGTGCAGGGGGTGTGCATCCCCCCTGAGATGAAGCCTTCTTCGTATTAGGTTGTATTTGCTTTTAAAATTTGTTTACCTCACCAGTCAATTACACCATTCCTTTGTGGTGCACCCCTCCTAAGAAAAATCCTGGATCTACCAATGGGCTGGGTTTAGTATGTTGTATTCTTGAGCAAAATACTATGCCCCTCTCCTCCCAGGAGTATAAATAGATTTTGTTATAAGGATATAGTGTACACTGCATCTAACAAAAGCTAGGAAGTATTAAAGTACCCATACCGTAATTTTTTATTATTTTCTCATTTGAAAGTCTGCATTAAAGAAGGAAGTTCTCCCAAAACATTTATCTATTTGAACTAAACGTGAATGTTTTCATGATTTTATGGATCCTGCATTTATTTGGTGCACTTTTTCTGCTGATCAGGAAAGCAAGGGCTCACTTTATGACATGGGCGAGTCACATATTCCTTAACCCATATCACCAGTCCTTTACAACTGAGAGAACTGAGAGAAGACTAGTGCAAGTGGTGTACCAAAATGACAGTCAGCTAATTTGAGCATTTTTAAAAAATCATAAACAAAGTCAAAAGAACTTCCATTTTTGATGTAGACGTTCATGTGAGAAAATTAAAAAAATTATGGTATGGGCACTTTAACCAGTGGCATCGTACTTGTATGTATTCAGGAGCAGTAGGAATAAGCACTGGTTACTAGCATTGGTGACTTTGGCGTAACCTCTTTACCGCAGACAGAGTATACCAGACCAAATTTGCTATTGTCATATGTAGAAAGCAATGTGCTCATTCACATTATAGGTCCATGCATTGATCTGCTGAGTGTTACTGAGTAAAGGTGACATTGTATAAGCACATATTTGAAAACAGTAAATCACATTTATAAACTGGTTCTGTTGAATAAGCTATGTCTTATTTGACATCAATAGTTTTTGTTTAATTTGCAGTATGGAGCAGTAACTGTACCTTACCCAAAAGATGTTGAAACACCAAAGATAAATGAGAAAGAGAAGGAACTGGTGAGTTTTGCAAGTAAACATATGTTAAGGAAGTGCAACAGCTCTCATAATGGAAGAATTTGAATTGCGAGATATGAAGTTTTTTGGAAATTCAAATTGCAGGCTGGAGTTCTGTAGGAGATAAAATTATTGGAGTATTAATTTGATTTTAAATGTTAGTCATGCTAGTTTTTTGGGGGAGAGAGTAGGGGGTGGGTGGGGGCTGGTGAGACTGACTTGGTTTTAGGGTGCTGCTAGCCAGTGTACTAATTCAATTCTGGAAGTTCAAGAAAATGCTTTATTGGCGACAGGACTCTTGGGGCTGAATTTCAGCTGTCCTCTCTGGGTACCTATTCTATCAAGAGACCTCTGAGCCAACAAGCTGTTAATGTCATCTGCTGATGCCATTTACTTTAATTCCTCCATAGTGTGAAACGAGATTCTGTCCTTTAATACAGAGTTGTTGTTACTTGTGAATTGACATAAAATGCTTGAGAAATGAAGGGATTGCATGGAATATCCTGAATGGTTCTGATTTGATTTGTACTAGCAGTCAAATTAATTCACAACTTGAACAAAATACACTCTTTATCACTTTCTTTTTGTTTTCAATGAAGTCATTTATTCGATACAAAGGAAGCAAGAAAAGGATAATTTTCTACTCAGGAATTTACTGCCTAACCATCAATACAACAACAAGTTAAAAGATTATCTTCCTGGACACAAAGCATTGAACTTGTCGACAATACAAGTAGTTTTTATTAGGAAAGTCACTGCCTTTGTAGGCCACATACACTGCTAACCTGTTACCAACAGGCTTTCCAGTTTGATTAGAACTGCATTCTTAGGAAAATTGAAAATGATGTAGAAACTGTAGATTTGAGGTATTCATTTTCCTTTTTACAACAGAATTTGTCAGAATTTGAACTCTATACAAGCATTCTATCCAGTGAATTTAAAACTTTTAGAGTCCACCTTGAAATAAACATAAACACAAGCAATAATGGTTATGCAATAATGCAAATAAAATTATAAAAAGCAATCAAAATCACTACCTGGTTTTCAGGTAGTGACATCACCAGACAACATTACCTCACATATTTTCCTCAGGAATAATAAGCCAGAGGACTTGGTTGAAATTTTGGGGCACTTATTTTCTAGTAATTTTTTTTTATCATTTGGCCTTGTCATCTCAGTCAGCACTTGCCCAAACTACAAACAAGAATAGTTTTTGCTTAAAAAGAGCTCAAAACATTAACTGAAATGATAAATGGAGTGTGCATTCACCACTATAAATTCAACTATAATGTCATATATTTTTACAATTCACCTTCACAGGAAGAGCATTCAATAAAAGTGGTCAAGTTAGCAAATGAACAGATTGCAAAGTATGAAGCTGAGGTATGTAATGTAAAAGATTTTCCATAAGCAACATGTACATGTTGTATATTGTTGTGTGGTGACAACTGTTCAGCTGTGAATATTAGAAAATACAGTAGCTAATTAGTCACAAACTAGTAAAAATTTAGACTTGTCTAGCTAGAGAAGGTTTTGTAATTGAACTCTGAGCCAATTGAAATACTAGAGGGTAGATTCTTTAATTTTAGTTAAAGGTACCAGAAGGGGAGAGCAGAGATCTCCTCTGCAGCAAGGAGGTCACCATGACAGCCCAGACACAGCCCACCCCCAGGCACCTGTCAACACAGCACTGTGAAGAAACAGTGTGTGGAAGATATTCTTACCTGAGTGGGAGGGAGGGAGGGAACACCAAATGAGTGAGCAATACACTGCAAGTAAAGCACATGGACAGCTGATTTTGAGCATGTCCTGGTGTAACAGAAGAGAACGCAGGTACCAAAACTGGCGGAGATCCCAAAGGCAAAGTTGAAGATGAGGAGCTTGAAGCTGTTGAGGTCATGTGCATCAAGGGACTCAAACTGTTGGGTTCAACTTTTGTGCATTTTGGTGGCGTAAAAACGAGCACACAAGACGGAAATGATACACAGTCTGTTTTGAAAGAGTTCCAGCGGGAAAAAAAAAATATGAGAAAACCGCCATAAAAAAAATCAAGATAGAACCAAACGAGCAAGAGAGATTGAGGAAGCAGAGGTTGTGTGGCGTGACATACTAACCATCTAAGACAGTGACTCTTCTACAATGTGGGATGATTTGCTGATAATAAATCTGTTTCTCTTTAGTTGCAGGAAATCAGGTCACTGAAACCCTTCGAAGAAATGACAGTAAGCATACTTTTAATTAAATAGATTAAAACCTGCTGCATGTTCTAAAACAGAATATCTCTCGAAACATTGGAACGGTGTTCTTCAATCTTGGCACTGGAAATGTATGTCACAAAAGAATCAAAATTACACCGATTGTGCTATTTACTACACTACTTCTTAGTTATTTTATGTCATTAAATTTCATATCATTGGGGAGCAGGGATGGCGCAGTGGTGAGAGCGCTCGCCTCCCACCAATGTGGCCGGGTTGGATTCCGGCTCCGTACCATATGTGGGTCGAGTTTGTTGTTGGTTCTCGCGTTGCTCCAAAGGTTTACCTCCCTCCACAAAAACCAACATCTCTAAATTCCAATTCAACCAGGATAGAGGACCCGCATGGACACCATCTAAGGATGATGTAGTTTTCTCTCTGAATTATATTGTAATGTATCAGCAACTATTTTAAATTGACTGAGTCACAATCTGATGATTTTTCGATCGGTGGAAAGGGCCCTTTGTTTCATAGCATTTTCCAACTAACTTCTCGTGATCGAGTTTGTCAAGGAGTCGTTTGAAAAGTAGCACAAAATAAAATGGTTTGCCCTTGATTACTTTGGGGGAAGAATAAATAATTTCGTCTTGACTTTGTAATGTACTACTGGGCATTTGAACCGCTTGAACAATTTTTTTTACAGACTAAAAGGCTCGTGCTTGAGGGTTATCCTTGAGGGAGGGGGTGGGGTTGTGGCATTGCTGAGATTGACTAATGCAATAGTCTTCCTTTTCTCTCATGTATAAATGAGGGAGCAAGAGGCCCGGACAAGAGGTTTGTAGCCAATCTAAACGCTTTGTTTTTCTGTACACAAGGTTGATGAGTATGCCGCAGCACATCCAGAATGGAACAAACAGTTAGACGATGAAATCGCTAAAAATAACTGGAACATGGAGCACTAGCTATCTCGTGTGCATATAATTTTTCATTCGTTGACTGAAATTCATAATGTGATGTAATTGAGTTTTGTACTTTTATCATTGGCCACGAATAAAATTAGCTTTGTGGGAGTTCACAATTGGTGTGATCTATTTTGTGTTGAGTTCATTTTTCATGAAGCGAAGCAAGTCAGACAAGTTTGTCGGCCCAACAGCTCATGTCGGATCAAACAGTTGATGTAGAGTTTGCCGTGTTGTTTGTGATGTTGTACGTACAGTCGAATATTAAAACGTCTGGTCCGGAGTGCCTTTCAGGGTACTTGTTAGTCTGACCACCCAAGGTGCTTCGCTGGGTCCGACTGCGGATGTGTTTTTGCTTTAGATGACAGAATCGTTTAAATTTGCCGATTGCGTGAGTAATGACATCTCAAAATCAAGCTCTGTTTGAAGATCGTGGTGGAAACTCCAGCTAGCTGCGTACATGTATCGAACTAATGATACATTTCCGTTTTTCAGTCCACTATTTCGAGTTCCCCTAAACTTCATGGGATTTCCACAGCTCACTAAAAATAGTTTTACTTATCTTAGACAATAATCCAAAGAAAGTAAGTTGAAGTTAATTGCTTACTGTGCCAATCATCAAAACATACATTCTCCTAGCTCGCTCAATCACTTCTCAAGTTTTGTTTTTGTGTGCCAGTGAATTCTGATTTTGTTGTTAATATAGATCTGTGTGTTGAAAGAAAAAAATATCAGATTATTGTATCGATGTCGTGCTAGATTAGCTTGCGTGTAGACACTCAAAGCTCTCCGGTGTGCGAAGCAGGAAGGATGACATATTTTAATAAAACAGGATTTTAAAGTCTACATGCAAACAGTGGTATGAAAGGGCTTTGTTAAAATAAAATTCTTTGCGAGAAGAAAGACTAGAAGGAGACACTTGTAGACAAGGTAGCCCACAAATCTTTTAGTGGTCTTTAGTAATACTCAAGAGAGAGGTAGTCGGCAGAACGTTAGATTGCTTTTTCCTCGCTTCCTCTTTGGGATGTGTGTGCGAAACTGATCAGCCACTTCCGGTTTTTTATTAAAAAGCGAAAACTCGAAAAAGACCTTTTTTATAGTAGGGGGAAGATATAGTATTTTTTTCAAAAAGGTATATCTTATGATTTCTATTTTTCAAGGATTCTTTCGCGCGCTCGCGGAAAATCATGCTTTGTGATTGGTTGTTTTGAAAGTCACGCACCCTAATTTAGTCGGGAGAAGTCGGGAGATGAAGGTAAAGTTCTCGAATCTGAAATATGTGCGAAGAATGTCGAGTATTGGTAATTTTATACTAACGGAAGCAATACGGAAAGGTAGGCTTAGTTATGCCGTAGAAATTACGATGAAGCAAATGGAATTCTTGTCGACTTCACCTTATTGCCTTGTATTAAACTAAACCTTAATTTAAAATACTCGATCGCAAATTAAGGTTTCAATTGCAATTTGACGATACACTCTCGTAATTTTCCTACACGAAAATGCCATTGTTTCTTTCTTCTTTAAATGAACACACATGTCGTAAAGGCATTAATCTTATCGTAAGTTGTTTTAGAGGTGGTAGGGTTATGACGTACATTCATCGTCACAGATCATTTCAATATTTGTCATTTCTACGCGATTTTTACACCAGACTAGTTTAAAAGCGTTGCAGATTTCAATAACTCAAAAAGCACATAGTGATTCCCATGGTAAAGTCATTGATGTCAATCGTTGCAAAATTCAGAAGGTTCTAGTGTGACAATATAATCCAAGTTGCTCCGCAACCATGCATCATTTTGTACTAACCCTACTCTTGCAGGGAAGTCAAAGGTGAATCGACGCAAACCATAACAGACGGCAAACGGTAGTCCTAATTGGAGTATTCAGTTTGATCCTTTTGTGGCGAACCGGCTTGCCCGATAGATAACAGCATGGTGCAAGATCGAGTTGGAAATGCAAAAGCTAAGCTTAGTCATAAAACGAAGAACGGCGAAGTTCGAAAATCCCGGCTCAGCATGTTCGATTCAGTGAGATCGTCCTCCAGCGCTGTATCGGTGTCTCAAAGTTCCTCAGGTGGAGATGATACAGGTAAAGATTCCTGTTATTTCATTTGCTAGCTCCCTTTTGTGACAGACGTAAAAGTGAAATCATTTATTCAAAACAAAGATGAACTTTCTACTGTACTGGAGCGGAGTTAAATTGTTCGCCATGTGAAACCACAATGAAACCAGTCTAATATTTTCTTTCACGGGCGCTTTTCATATTTACCCTACGAACTTTTTCCCAGCTTTGCAAACTTCCAACTTTGTACCTTTGATCGTAGAGTTTGATGTTGACGAAGAATTGCCTGATGATGAGGAAATCGAGCGAAGATTTTCCACTTTATTGGTAAGCTGAATTCAACTTATTTTCAAAATTGTTCAAGAGCTTTGATGGTTATATTTATGCGGCGCACGATAAGTAAACAAGTCATGATTACTCTTTCAACTTTCTTAAAGTTTTACCTGTTTGCAACACAGGAAAAGATGACACTACCACCAGAGAGAGAGGCGGAACTCGCCAAAAGTCCAAAAGCTCATAAATGGAAAATGATTAAAGCAAAGGTATGGAATTGTTTTCACTATTTCTAGTAATTCCTGAATATAATATTGATCAGTCGTAAGCGAGTGGACCGGAATGCTAAATCTTCAATAAATCAAATGTGTGATGTTTATAATACTCCCGGTTTACTTGAAACAGCTTAGCTTACATTTAAGATTGTGTGCAAAATTGAGAGGCTGTTTTTAAATCTTTTTTGGAATGTATTATTTTACACCCATGAAGCGTTTATTCGTATCCATAACATTTACGTCAGTCGACTTTGACAGATAAGTGCTTTTAGCATTAAAGTTTAATTAATCCTTTTGTCAAATCAGAGAATAACAGTACAATAAAAACGTAGCTCGGATAATATTTCTGGCTTTTCCCACGGTCACCTCGTCGTGAATTGGAATTTAACTGCAGAAAACCTACTCAACAGAAAGAGTTTTGCTGAGTTATGTAAACAAGTCTTCACAATTCTAAATGAATGCTTGAAGTTGCTATAAATAAGTTGAGGTTGATTTGAAAGGAAGTCTAATTACCAACGTTACGGGTGGCAACAAATTAAAATTCATTCTTGCGACTAAAAAAGTCACAAGATCTCGATAGATCTTGTCTCAGCAGAAAGAACTGTTTTTAATCTCTTACTGCAAGTTGTAACATCTTAAAATGGAGATGTGATTTCACGCACATTACAGCGAACGAAAGTGGCGGTGAATTCATCAGTTACTCAAATCTTCTTACGCTAAAACGGAAAGACAAACTTAAGCCTCTGACATCCTAGAGAAACAAATTTAACATGTCCGAATCAGATGATGATTCTGGTATTGACAGACAAGAGGATGTTAGTATTGCCTTGCATGCAATGTCGATTTACATTGTAGTTTGACGAGTTGGACCTTTACATAATTATGTGGTGCTTAATTTTGTGAACATTCTTTGGTAGGCTTTGTTCAGGGAACGGAATTTGTGCACCTAGGATTGTAAAATTAAGGCACATTCAAACACATGCTGGTGGATAATAATATGCCAATTACTCTTGCAATTACAAAATTATTGCTCTTCAGGTTATTTTCATGCACAAATGACATACTCAGCAATCAATCAAATAAAATTGAATACACTTTTTTAAAAGTGTTTGAGTAAGAAATGCGTTCACACTCTCTTATAGTGGATTTGTTCTTAAGCACCTGTTGGCATATATATACTTTTTCTATCATATTGCATCTCTACTGTCTATTAAAAACTTACTTCTTGTCATCTCTATAATTTGACAATTTTCTTGTTGTTTTGTGGCTTACTCAGTTTCTCAAAAGAATTACTCTCAACTGTGGCAAATTCTTTTTCTTTTTCTTCTTTTAAATTGTCTTGTCTTTCTTTCTTTTGAGATTGTCAAACATGAATAAACATTTTTCTGTCATGTAATAAATCTCTCATTAACCAAGCTTGTTTCAGGGACCATACAGGTACTGGGAGAATATTGACCTTTGTCTTTTTTGTATGGACCTCGCTTTGTTCAGTCCACAATTTCAACAGCTTGGGGCAATATTCTCCCATAACAGCTCTCCTGCTCGTTTAATAATGTACATATAGTAGTATGTGACGTTTTTGAGTGTTATACTATGGAATAATGCTGGGGGGACTCCCATATGAAAAGGTTGGGGATGCTTGTCAGAAAATTAGAATTAAACCTTTAAAGGAGACCAATCTGGGTGTAGCTCAAGCTTTATTTGACCCATAAAAGATACCATTTAAAATGGAATAGGTTTGATAACCAGTCGCTGTTCAGGAAAGGAGCCCGGGGTAGTGGACTGGACTTGAGTGAGAGGCAGAAATTAAACCTAAAAACAGAAATGAGAGCGTTTTATGATTAACTTATTCTCTTAACTTTGACTGCGTCCTTAAGGATACAGAAAATACTGGCATTTTGTCCTGAACACCCTAATGGAGACCAAAATCCTTGATTTTTACCCCTAAGCGAGAGGACAAGCATCCCTGACCTTTTCAAATGGGAGTCTCCACCCTGTGGGAATAACTCATGAGTCACTTGAACTTTCTTGGTATACACACCAGCCTTTAGGCGAGTGTACATACCAAGAAAATACAAGTGATAAGTCAGATATTCCATGGTGTACCACCAGAGAGTGCCACGTGACTATTTTACAACATGCCATAGAAAATACAATGGCTAACATAAATTATCGAATGTGACATGCATGCAGGGCATGATGGGAAGGTTGGATGTAATACCATCGAATATACAACAGCTTTCATGTATTCTGATGGGATGTATTTTCTATGGCATGGTATAAATATATGTATAGCTAGGCCAGAGTGGGTTCCACAGAATATAGACTATTTGTAACTTTATGAGAAGAAAGAGGATTGTTTATATCTTTCATAACTACTTCTAAGATGGTTACTTTCAATTTCCTGTGGGTTTTTAGATCACAAATGTACCTTTTTGGAGAAACATGTAAATTAAGTATATGCATGGAGCTAATGTTCTTCAATCAAGACTAAAATTACCATACTCTCAAACTCTTTAAATGTTGGCCACCCTACAATTTATAGTCAGTTTTTTCCACACAATTTATCCTCACTCTGATGTTTTTTTACACTTGATATCTGCTTGTGCTGCCCTTCCAAGAAAAGGAAAGACATAATATAGAAAGACCACATTATATTACATGCTTTTTAAACTTAAGATCAGCTTCTCTTATTTAAAAGTATTGCACTCTTAATATTTTTATTTTTGAGACAGCAACATGGCATTATATAGTTACTAACTGGTGAAACAATCTCAGATAGTGCAGAGTGTAATGTACATCTTATAGGGACCACAAAAGAGGAGGAGCCTGACTTTTTCACTTTGGTTGATTTGTTATTGTTCCAGATGACATGAATAATGTATGAATTTTACTACTTGAAAATAACAAAGCAGTGGAGCAGTGAGCCCTAATTGTCTTGGCCAGATTTTATATTCAGCCATAACAACCCTGTATCACTTTAAAATGGTCTTCATGGTCCCTGTCTCAGCCCTGCCTTCAACTCCTGATCCTGGCCCCTTCAGCGTCCCTCCTAAATATCACAGTGTGTTTACTAAAACTGGGGCCACCCAGATAATGAAAACCAATCAGATGGCAGAACTGAGAAATTAGATTCCCACATTTTCAAATTCAACCAATCAAATGTCCAGCACAAAACAATGAAATCTCAACTTGTTTGTTGTGATATTTTCATGGCTACAGTGTCTGTTAATAAATTGCCAAGCTCAAACTGTTAACTAGTACTTTTGCGTGCTGCGGGTTTAAGAAGAATTATATGCTGCACTTTCTATAGGGTCCTTTGTTGCAGGTTTAGAAAATACATGAAAAGAAAAGCTGCTTAAGAGTGTCACTCGCAGGTTGGAAATGAACGAATTGGAAAGGGATTATTTTTGATGTTACTGATAGGAGCTGAAAGCAAATTAACTTCAAGCAGGAGAATTGAAAACTTTACTCAGTCAATACAAACATGGACTTGTGATCTGAATACTTTGTTCAAAATCTTTTCATTTTTCCATTTAGGGGAGGATCCTTTGGTCCACCATCTTTTGTTTTTGCCTGAGTGATTTTACATGTTGAGGCTTTGATAGTATGATGTGGAAAAAATTTGTCAGAATTTTTGATGAAGATTGTATTTCAATACACCCATAACACAGAAAGGGATCTCAAACTTCAAAATGTACAGCTGTTGAGGCAGTGAATGTGGTAGTTTTTCTGAGACCTGGCATGAGTGGTGGATTTCACGGTCGGCTGCATTTACATTTAATGACAACCAAAACCTATGTAAAAAATAGAAACACACACAGACTACAGGGGCAGAATAATTTATTTTGTAAAATTATAAAGGTGTCAAAATCTATTACTCTACAATTTGAAACAACAACCGTAAGGATGATATTTTGTGTGGCCGTACGTTGACAGAGGAAATAGTCAATGTAATGAGTTTATCACCCTTGTAAATGTAAAATTTAAAGTAAAGTAACACAATATTTGCTAATGCGAAAGTACTAAAATGCTTTGAGCTTGAAAATCCATTAACAGACAGACATTTTCATTGTTTTGTACTGGATATTTGATAGGCTGGATTTGAAAATGTTGGATCTATTGTTTCAGTTCTACCATCTGATTGGTTTTCATTGTTTGGGTGACCCGGTTTCAGTAAATGTACTGTAACTCCACCCCTGATACTTTAGTTTTCCTCACAAAGGTATGTAACATGATACCCTTGTTTCCTGGTAAAACACAGGAAGATGTGCTTTAAAGTGCTGGAGATGAAAGAAATTTAGATATCTGATGAAAAAAATGAAGAGGAACAATTTTGTTTATTCAAGACACAAATTTACATTTGACTGATAAACAAGAACTTATTTCAATTTATCATAGAGTCATGGAATAGCACATTCTTTATTCTGATGCCACCTTTGGTGTTTTAAAAATGAAACCACTCAAAATTAATACACGATGATACAGATTAATACAACTCAAGCATTTCCACAAGAAGTAAAGTGAAGGTTTTCAGGCAATGTGCTACTTGACCAAGATTATATCCTACATTGATGATCGTGAACGAGTCCCTGTAAAGACTGTGTAAATTGATTGGCAATTTTAGTAGGTGCCACAGAGTCTGCAGCAATATTTGAGAAGTTTCTTTTGTCACAAATATGATGTTAAATTCAGTTCTTTAATTAGTAGCAACTTAATTACCATACCAAGCATAGATATAGATAGTAATTGTCACTTTTAAAGAAGGCATATTATTTATTTATAATCTACTGTGGTTGCAGACATTGTACATGTACCGCCCCTTGGCTGCTTTATGTTCATTAGAGAAATGGACATATAACTGCTAGGTTTTGCATGCGTGTCTCGTTAGATATATCCAATTAAGATTTTTCTCAGTCAGTTCAGTTTTAGTGTGGACTTCACTGTGTCAACTTCCGCTGGTTACTGGGCCAATTCGTTTCTCTCGATCTACTCTGTTTAGCTCTTCTACCATACTGTCAAGTCAAGTTCAGTGCCTGTGCAAACAAAGTGAGACTATCTATTCTTTGGTTTTAGGCTTAGTTCTTAGTTTTCTATTATTGTTCATTTCAGTTGAGTTTTGTTTTATCAGCCATATATTGAAATATTTAAATAGTTTCTATATCGTTATTAAGTCGTTTAGTAAGTTTTTATGCTCGGGAATGTTATATAATTATCACACTAGATTGGGTTCATGTCTTTATTATACGGTTTATTCATCAAAAACTATTGTCCAAGATTAACACTGTAGAACTTAATCATTTGTTTGTCAGTGTTTTGTAAGATTAGTCAGAATAAGTGCTGATTATTAAACTTCTATGGTACAGTCCATAACTGCGAATACTTGTTAGCAATAATTTTTTTATATATTATTTTATCGTGTTCCCTTCAGTGTATTAGTCATGTCAGTATCTAGCTATTTTCAAAATTGTTTTCCAGTTTGAACCAACATCTGTTTCACGGCATACAGTTTACAGGATAAGTTTATAGCAGGTGGTTCAAATCAACTTTCATCTTTTTGCTTGTGAATCTCCTTAATAATTTGAATGTGTATGCATTGATCCTTGATCTCTGTCAATTAAACTCTGTTTACATCATAGTCAGACGTTTTTGTCAAGTTTATTTTAACGTTACACATATTACTCTACCCATACGATTAAAGTGGATGTTTTGGTCTTTATATTTGATTCTGTCCTTGTAAATTACACTTTTTTGTTTCTTTCAGAGAGGCACTTAAAAGAAAGAAATTAAAAAGCCATTAATTAAGGAAAAGAAATACGCTTCCACTCTTTATTTGAACCCTGGCAAACACACTATAGTGTAGCTGAAAATGGCAGATGACATTTAAGTGAGCTAGCCTTAACTCCAAAAGATACATAATCAATATATCACAGTTACTGTAGCATTCTTTGCGCTAAAAAAGAAAGAAGTGAAGTGAAGAGTTTGGTATTCCATAGCACAGAAAAAAAAAACAGTTACTGTATGGCTCTGGACGGAGATGAGAATGGTGTATCACGCTAATGATGCAAGAATACATGCGTCTTACATGTTGTGTTCTACTACAAGCTAGGAAAAGCATTAAATGTTTAATTTGTGTCTGATCCATTATCATGTAATGTTTTTCTAAACCTAATATATATAAGTCAACAATAACACAAACTAATGTGTGCAATGCATTCAGAAAAAAATGCTTTTACAAGTGCTAAAGAGAATATATAGTACCACAAGGTACATTTATCGCTTTGTGATGTTATCAAAGAAGTAATGTGGGTGTAAGATGTTTTTTGAAGTGTACACAGGTACCTACTCCATCCCACTCCTTGGCAAGGCTAATTAATTGAAAATAATTAATTCATTAAACAAAGAGTAAATTTTGCACGTCATTGCTTTTAGCAGATGGCAGCTCCCTAAACCATCCAAATAGTTTACTCTGCACTGAAAAGAATTTGGATCCAGAGAAAGGAAATATTAAAGAACTCACAACTTTAGTAAAAATATTATTTTATGATTTTCAAAATCATAAACATTTTTTCTCGCCAATGTATGCAGCAAGATACCTTTGTTTCCACGAAAATATAAGAAAGGTGTGTAATTTTTTAACTTACTGCTGGAGATAAATGGAATATAAAAGTTAAATATCTGCCGAAAAGTCAAAGAGGAAGATTTTGTTTTATTCAAAATGTAAATTTTCATTTCACCGATAAACAAGTACTAATCTAATTATCAAATAGTCACATCGAATCACGGAATGGTGCATTCTAATTCTGTTGCCAGCCGAGTTGGTGTGAACAATAAAACCACATCAGACAAATACACAATGCTTTCAAGTAATACAGCTGAGGAGCGTTTCAACAAGAAGTATTGAAGGTAGAGATCTTTACTTGACCGAAATTATATCCCACATCGGTGAGCGGGTCGCCTCATCGACTGATGAAATTAATTGGAGATTTCAGTAAGTGTCACAGAGTCTGCAGCAATAATAACAAAGTTTCTTTTGTCACAAATTTACCAGTTTTACATGTAACTAACACGGGAAAGTTTCGGCTGAATATGATATTTGGGCTCTCTTTCAAAAAAGCTGCTAAGGAGAAGCAATATGTTCCCATTCTCTATTTCAACCCTAACAAACACACAATAGTTATAAAACAGCAGACAACATTTCTTGAATTGAGCTAGGGAAGATTCCAGAAGATACGCAGTCACAGTGGCGTTGTTTGGAGAACTGACATTACCTGAAATGTAACTGCTATACCAGCCAAAACGAGAGTATGATATCACTCATTACAAAAAATAAAAAAAACCGTGCACCTGAACTCGAGAACAGAGTTTATCACACTAGCAATGCTAGAACGCATGCGTCTTATATGTTATGAAATGTCTCTTTCACCTAACATGTAGTCGACTTTGACGCTTACGAACCTGCGCATGCGTTTGGAGCAAACTGCTTTTGTTCTTGAGAGAATGGCACCACAAGGATAGCATAAGATTTGCAAAACCATATATATATTTTTGTCCTGTGATCAAAGAAAGCAATGTAAGTATGACATGTTTTGCGTAATGCACTCGGGTACCTACCGCACCCAACCCCCCTTCCCACAAGGCTGATTGATTCATTGAAATTAATTAATTAAACAAACATTAAAGTTTACACCTTATGGCACTAGTGCTTTAGCAAACAGCAGCCCCCTAAACCATCCCAATAGTACACTCTGCACTAAAAATTAGCTAGCTTATGGTTAAAAAAATATATTTTAACTAGTAGGATAATTCCATGCAATATAAAATAAAAATATGCATTTCTAATGTAAGATCATATCTTGTAAGGAAAATCTCTGTCAACTTTCCTAATATCTTTTGACACTGTTTTGTTATTTAAGCTCACTAAACACATGATACAGGAAATTCATTTATTAAGTTAACTTGGAGGTCACAATATCAACTAAAGACAGAATTCTGTTGTTGTCAAAATTGATGCAGTGCAGCCCAGTCAAGTGATTGTCAGGCTCCTATATTGAGTTTTTCAAAATATTAAAGCAAGCAAAGCACTTAACTCTAACAAAGAAAATATGCAAGTTCCCAGGAGTCTGTTATCGACTAATGACAGAACTGTGTCTGTCTTTGTAGGAACTGATGCAACCCAAGTACTCTTCAGGCTTCTATATTGAACAGTTAAAGACTCACAGGGATATTGCACTCAACAAAACACTAAACAAGAAACTGCTCAAGGGTCTGGAGCCTGTAGAAATGATATTAAGATCCCTGGAGGTTGACCTTCGGACACATCCAAATACCACGTGAGTCAGATTGTTAAAATGCCTACTATATAATATGTATATATGGTAATCTTACTTGTAAGATAGAGTTAACAACGTAAAGTGTTGCATGGATATCACACATGTGTATCATTCCTTTAGTCACGCTATACTGCAACTCAATGTTTGACTAGGTTTAACAACTGTCAACACTTGTGGTTAAGTCATGAAAGACATGTACATAAGCAAACATTGCTCTTTGATGTACGTGAGATAAACATTACTTTGTCCTTGGAACTACAATAACAATTACATTCAACAAGAATAATTGTGATCTATTCTTTTCTTTGCCTCATATGCTTGATCCCGGTTTACGTGTCGGGATGCAGGCAGCCTAAACAAAACTCTGTTATTATGTGTAATGGATACAAGATAAACGATATCAAGTTATCATTTATAATTACTGCTCGCCTGTTCTCATACTGAACAACGCCTTGTGTTGTTGTGACTCTCACCAGTGCAAGTAGCTAGTTTGCGATTTGTCTGTATTTTTCCCGCCTCCCCCGCCCATTATCAATAAACAGCTGGACTACAGGGTTGGGTGCACACCTGCCACTTAGCTTTGCATGTAGCAAGCTGGGTGGGACCCTGATCCCACCTCACGCTTATATCTATCCGGGTGTGGCATGTGCCACACTTGGTGGCTGACATCCCTTATTTCCAGGTGTGGCACGTGCCACACTTGTTGGCTCATCCATCACCTGCAGGGTGTGTTGCTACCACCCCTATTATTATGTAGCTATTTACAGGGTGTGTTGCTGCCACCTTTAGAGTTGCCAGGGAGCACCCAACAACCCTGGTCCCATTCACTGCCAAATGGTTGTCAACTTTATTGTGTACTTTATTGTGTAAGCGTCCGAAGTTGTTGATTGCTGCTTATAATGCTAGTGTTTACACTGTATGCTGATTATCAAGAGGCTTTTTATTGTTCCTAGATCAGTATTCCATACCTCATGGTCATTTTAACTAAAATGATTAATAAGCAGGAAGGCAATTGGTTTTTGCAGGCAGGCAAAACATTTTGAACTGAACTCCTTTATAAGAAAAGTATTTCTCCAAATGGTCAAACAAGGCAGACAAAATCAGCCTCAGCAGGGCAATTTGCCTAGTATCCATCCCTTATTTGAAACCCCCGGCCTGTTCAATTTAAACTAACATAATAAATATACTTATATTCTTTTGCTTAACTCTTTGGAGAGGGGGTGGGGTACTCCCAGAAAAATTGGGTTGGGGTGTGTGGCCCGCTTCCCAAAACCCTAACTCTATGTAACACCAAAATCTGTGATATTCCCTGCACTAATATTAATGACCTGACCAAAAATGTTATACCTTGTTTAAGACCTCAGACCCCTACATCAATACCCTGTTTCATACCTGTCTCATAATTAGTTCCCTTAAGTTCAGACGGATGTTGAAGGAATTGTGAAGGACTTTTTTTGATGGTCTTACTGATAATGATGAAAAAGTATGGAATGTTATCAAGATTTTCTTTAGTAAATACTGACTAAAAAGGCAGTAAACACCTTGCCAGTAATTACCGTCCTATCTCATTAACTGCTGTACCCTGCAAGATCCTGGAAAATATTATTTTTCATGATATAATGACCCAACTGGACTCAAACAATATCCTAGTCAACTCTCAACATGGCTTCCACTGGAAGTTTTCTTGTGAAACCCAGCTCGTAACTGCAATTGAGGAAATTGCCACTTGAGGCCCTTGACAATGGTAAGCAGACAGATCTCATAATTATGGATTTCTCTAAAGCATTTGATGTTGTTCCTCACCAACGTCTTATTCGTAAACTGGATTAATATGACATACATGGTGATCTTAAACATTTGCTAGCAAACTGGCTTACATGCAGGGAACAGTCCATTATAGTTGATGGTGTCTGATCCCACTCAGTTCACGTATCTTCTGGTGTTCTTCAAGGAACGGTCTTAGGACCATTGATGTTCGTTTTATACATAAATGATATTGGTGATCACTGCTCCTCTGCTTTACGCCTATTTGCAGATGATACAATCTTATACAGTGTTATAGAGTTGACCAATGATGCTGAACATCTCCAATCTGATCTATCCACTATTGAATATTGGTCACAGAAATGGCTGATGTAATTTAACCCAAGTAAATGCTTTGTCATGAGGATAACCAGAAAACATGATCCTGTTATTTATGATTATAAATTAATGGGGCACTCCCTTGAATCAGTGTCACAGCATCCATATCTTGGGTTGAGCTATCCTCTAAACTAGACTGGGGCCATCATATTGACAGTAAGGTTACCAAAGCAAACCAAACTCTTGGATTTCTGCAAAGAAATCTTGGCAACTGCCTTGAATCAATTAAAGAATTAGCTTATAAAGCACTAGTGAGACCTCATCTGGAATATACAAGCCTGGTGTGGGATCCCTGGATTGACAAGCATATAAAGCAAATAGAAGATGTCCAATGGCGAGCTGCTTGATTTGTGAAGAACTGTTGGCAGCGAACACCTGGAACTGTTTCCAATTTACTTAACGATTTGGAATGGCCCTCCCTTCAAAACAGAAGGAAATCTGCTCGCCTCACATTACTATTCATGGTGAATCAGCATTAGAAATCCCATGCTATATCAAAAGGCGTAATTGTCAACTTCGATCTTTTCACAAAGACAAGTTCATCGAGCTAACTCCGAACACAGAATGCTATAGGAACTCATTTTATTGTAGAACTATTAGAGAATGGAATGCCTTACCTAATGATGTTTTAGATGTTAAAAAACATCAATTATTCAAGAATGCTCTTAGATTAGAATGATGACGTTTTAATTAGGTTCTAATTTTTTAATCTTACTTAACTTTTCTTAGTAATCTTTTTAAATTATGTACATATTTTATCATATATTTTAAAGGTTTTTTACCCCCCACCCCCCACCCTTTTTTTTATTTATTTTTTTTTTTATTCAATGTCTTGCAGTGATGGGAGCATGCCTCCCTTTGCAAGACCCCCATAATGAAGATGTAGATGTAGTAGCTTCTTCTAAAAAAACAAATTGCTTTCAAGACAAGAATGCAAAAAAAAACATACCCTATTTGAAGCCAAAATGACCAAAATGTATACCCTATTTATGACCAAAATGGCTAAAAAACCATACCCTTTGGTGCCACACATACCTAAGTATATTAAGCCCAAAGAAGGGAGCATCCCCGGGGCTTATTACTTAACTACATGTAGTTCATGTCACGAATCTCTGAAAATATAACTTATTTCCCATTTGTCCATTGCATCACTGTACTTCAGTCAGTATGTCAATCCTTTCAAGACTGTTAAAAATTGAGTGTGAATTAAGATTGTACATTTTTCTTTAAATATGAAAACATAATGATTGTAACATTCTACTTTAAGGTGGTTACGTGAATTTATAGATGATCCATACAGAGGCCACATTGCATTAATAGAATTCCTACAGTACCTTCACTTAAATCAACCTTCATCTGGAGAGGACAATGTTCCAAAGAAGAAAGGAAAACCAGATGTTTTGGCCAGAGACTTTGTAAGTACCTCCACATTATATTTATTTTGTTCTGTATTCTGCTCGTCAAATGTAATTCAACCACAATAGTTATTTATGATAACCTGGAAATGAGCTTGCCTCTTGATTGGTGATGGATGATAGTAGGACTAGTATGTGCTACAGAATGTGAAGTGAGGTGTTAGCTATAAAGGTGATGCTACCTGACCATTTACATCTTAATTTGTTAAGGAACAGCAGAATTATATACAGTGTAACCCCATTAATATGGTCACCAACAGGCCAATAATATGTGACCTTATTTAAAGTGCCACTAACCCCCAAAATTTTTTTTTGTTTAATAAAATCTACTAGTTTCCCTGATTACTTCAGCAAAAAAATTATCTCGATTGATAAAATTCCTGCATTTCTAGAAGCGTTTAAACTATGTTCACGACCACGCAAAGTAGGATCTGGGTCGGGCTACTATTGACGTCACTTCGGGAACGGAGCTAAAACACTTAGGAGACTTTTGACTTAGCTTTGAGGGCAGTCAAAACACTTTCAGGTTATTTGTGATTCATATTTTATCAAAACTGGACAAGAACTTTAAGTGAAAGAACTGTATCATCTAGCATTACAATTCAGAGTCTAGCTATATATATGATTTGGACAGCTGCAAAGTACATATTTTTTTCTATTTCAAAGTGCAGGTCGCCAGTCGAGATCGCCGCATTGCATAATTATGTTTAGGCCGGGATCGACAATTTGCCGGTCCATTTGGGTTATGAAGGTACAAACAATGACTGAAGAGTTAGCTTACAGCTCTTAAAGAGTTATAAAGATATCAATGAACGCGGAGAGTTGGTAATTTGACTTTACGGAACGTGCAAATTTCGGAGTGACAAAACACTTTTACATTCAAATATTAATTTCCCCAGAAATACAAGTTAAAATGCGATGCAGTCATACTCCACTCCTGCCTACTTCTCCAGATCAATGATTGAAAATAGTTTTAACATAAGAGATAAGCAGAGATGTCGGCAAACAATATTCGAAGGTGAGATAACTTTTCGCTTCATTATTGTTGCCTGACCGTAGAATATGCACATTCAATTACTGTGTATGAACTTGAGCTACACAAATTTGCATATTCCGTACTAGTGAAATCATGGAAAATCCTTCGACAAGATCTTGAAAAGAGGTTCAGTAAACTTTCAGTTAAGTGAATACATTTCTACTTCACTGTTATTTTGAATGAAATGTCCATTTTACGCTTGCTAATAACCTGGGAGTCCTCGACTTATTAGTTTGTGTTTCGGTTGACTGACAAGCGCATTCTTCTTTCAGCACAACAATCTCCGTTGGTAGCTATAGGGTCGAATCTTAATCGTTTGTTTCACTTTCCTCATATATTTATAAATGCTTGATCCATTCTAAGTTTGTAATTTAGATGTATTTCGTTCCTCGAAGACGAAACTCCAAGAGCAAAACAATTTTGTATTTGGAATGGCCTTTGAGAAACGCAGCCAGATTACAGGCGACCTCCGGCGTGCGTGTGTTTTTATTAAAATCCACAAATACATAGCTAGTTCACCAGTTCGAAGCCTCAACAATCTTTTTCACGTCGCTGTAGAACATAGGTTTAGTTTACTATTTGTTTAGACAAGTCAAGTCTCTATTTCAAAACGCGATGCGTTTAACTTACCGCGTAATTGCGTCACCTATAGTTTCGTCTGGAACTCGCATCGGAGGATCGTTTGCGCTCAAAATAGTCAGATGGCTCCCAGCTTATCCCAAATTCATGTCTTATGCAGTACCTTGACAATTTCAAGCTCTCCAATATAGATAGAGAAGAATATACAGGCCATGAAAATCTCTAGGTTTTTACAGTAGCGGCAAACCCGAGATCAAAGAAATCCTCAATGGCTCCCCGGCTTTAGCTTCGCACAGAACAGCCCACTTCTTTGGTCTTTTTCTCGTTTCTGGCAGAGTTTCATCGAGATAGAGGTATTGAATGAAGAGGAATACTCTATTCTACGCATCCTGTATTGCTACAGCCTCCAACAACATATCTTCCTTGCATTCTGCAACAATTTTGACACACTATCGCATGTTTGCATACATTCTTCTCAGAAACAAAATATTGTTATTCCCGAAGTGACGTCAAAGGCCAACTCGTCCCATTCTCCGCTATTCCTTGGTCGTGAACATGGAAAAGGGCAAATTTGCAAACTTTAAAAATTCATAAAAAATTAACAACAATAGCTACAACAATAATTTTTTCACAGTGGTGATCAGGGGAAAAAGGAAATTTATATTAGTGAAAAAAAATTTGGCAGTTAGTGGCACTTTAACGGGGTGGCTGTATAACGGGATAGCGTCAAATTTCATAACTGGTCTAAATTGAGTAACATCTTAAAAGAATCTAACAGATATATCACAATTGCACTACTAAACAACTGTTCTTAAATAAGCACCTGGAAAGCCTAAAATTTTTAAAATTGAAACTGTAATCACTACATACAATATTAACAATGGAAAGATGAACATAACTGGTTTGAGTGGTTCAATTAACAGGGCAAAATTAGAAAGGATTATACAGATTGGGATTTCAGAATGTGGCTGTAACGGCTGTATGTAATGGGGTGGCCATATTAATATGGTTTTCTCATTAAAAAATTATAAGAAAATGTTGGGCATTTCGCTGGCACAAAAAAAAAAGTGGCTGTAATAATGAGGTGACCATATTAATAAGGTGACTGTAAGGTGCGCAGGCTTAAATAAAGGGCATGCACAATTCAATTCCACAGTAGTTGTTAAATTTGTTGAAAACTCTTTTTTAATTACATTATTTTTGTACTCTAACAATATCAATGAATTAAGGCTGAACTCAAAATCGTGTAAGACAAATTTTAATTTTATGCACCAGCTTGCACACTTAATTAAGCCCTTCATTACTCAAGGAAAATAGGCGTCAACAGCCATTCTCTGTTGCTTCCAATTCTCTACAAACTTAAGACATGACAGGTTGTAAGATTTAAGGTGGCTTACTACAGTTTTGATGGATTATAACAGCCCAACTTCTAACTCTTTTGAAAAATGTTCCAAGATGTTTTTCCTTTCTCTATTTACTGTTTACTTAAGTCTTTTGCCATTCTATGTGAAACTTGAACAATTAAACGTCAACAAATGGCCAAAATGAATGACCAAGTACCTAAGGAGAGGCTGGGCACTAGTACATTAAATCATGCTTTTCTCAAGATCTACCTGTATGACCCCACCTCAAAATTTCAGGAATAAGAAATTGGCTCTGATTTAACATTTCATGTAAAGTGGAATAAAATCATCTAAAGAAGACCACGACAGCAATCTGAGGAAAGTCCTTGAGCGTATAAGAGAGGTCGGGATCAAGTGGAACGCTGAGAAATTTGTTTCTGGAGCAACCAAGTGAGTTACTTTGGTCATGTGCTATCCGACAAAGGAGTACAGCCAGACCCCAAGAAAGTTGCCGCTATCCAAGAGATGGAACCACCAAGAAACAGACAAGAACTCAAGACCCTACTCAGAATGGTCAACTATCTGGCTAAATTAACACCAAACCTGGCAGAAACCACTGCACCCAAGAGAAACCTGCTAAAGAAAGACTCTGAGTTTGTATGGGATTGTGTACACGACACTGCCTTCAAGCCGTCGAAGGCGGAGTGCTTTTATTGTTTCGAGGTGTTTGGAACCCCTGATGAAAAACAAAGCACGAGTTTTTGAGCTGGCTTCTCAAACTAATGTGAAAATTTAGTAGAATTATTTCCGAAGAATAGGTAATAAGAAGGCGTGCTCAATTGGCTATTGTTTGTTTCTTATTTGTGGTAAATGAAATGAATATTTAATATGCAGCGATGCAGGCAGGTTTTTTGGTAGATTAACATTATGCTGCGTGATGGAGGTCGAGTCCGGATCAGAATGATTTCGCGTTCCTAAAACTTCTTCTCAATAAAATGTTCTGGTGAATGATGCTGTTCCAGCTTCAGCTAAGTATGAAAACAAGTGGGCTGTGAGCATTTTTGCTGAATGGCAGAGGTTAAGATAAAAATTCAACTTTCTTGATCATTGTTTTGATCAGTTTTTGAACTAGTCGAATGTGTCTTGATCGGTATGTTCATTGGGTATCAAAATACATGCACCTGACCCAATTGATGTAAGCTGATTGGGTCATCAGCACATGAATAACTAATGAATTTGAGAACTACAGTTCACAAGCCCCTAGAGGCCATTCTGAGGAAACCCCATTTTGCAGCCCCAGCCTGCCTGCAAAGAATGATGCTATGTCTTCAGAAATATGATTTAACTGTTCGCCACAAGCTGGGTAAAGAAATTCCGGTAGCTGACACGTTGTCGTGTCTGCACCTTAAAGAAACTGATCACACACATGAGGCTTTCGATGCTCAAGTCCATCTAGTTGTGGCAAACCTACCTGTCTCCGACCAAAAGATGTCAGACCTACAAGCTAGTACAGCATCTGACCCTGACATGCAACGGTTAATTGCAGTCATCAAAAAGGGGTGGCCAGATGACAGAAGCAGTTGCACACCATCAGTAAAGCCCTTCTGGAACTACAGGGATGAGCTCTCGGTGATGGAGGGCTTAGTGTTCAAAGGAGAAAGAATAGTCATTCCCAGGAAGGACATGTTGAAGCGAATCCACACAGCACACATGGGCATGGTAAAGTCAAAAAATTGAGCAAAGGAGGTCATGTTTTGGCCCAGCATGAACAGTCAGATAGAAGATGTTGTCTCAAATTGTCCAGCCTGCACGGAACACCAGAGTTCCAATCCCAAGAAACCAATGATTGCACACAAGCTACCTGATTATCCATGGCAAAATGTCGCAACTGATTTGTTTGAACTTGACAATGAACATTATCTGATTGTAGTCGACTACTACAGTAGATATTTTGAATTGGAAAGGATTCCCACCACGACTAGCTCTGCAGTAATCAACAAGATGAAAACCATCTTCGCGTGGCACGGCATCCCTGGGAAAGTGGTGTCCGACAACGGCCCCCAATTTTCCACACAGGAATTTGCGCAGTTCGCGAGTGAGTGGGATTTCAGCCATGTTACAAGCAGTCCCACTTACCCTCAATCAAATGGTCTGGCCGAGAAGGCCGTGCACACTGCAGAACAGCTCCTGAAGAAGGCCAAGTTGGAGATGAGCAGAAATCTGTGCTCTATTAGATCTCCACTACGAGCAACGACCTCAGACCAAGCGTTGTCCATCCTGATCTTGCCAGAGAGAGAATGGAGAAAAAACAGGCCACTCAAAGGCATTACTATAATCAGGGTGCTAGAGAGCTGAAACCCCTTGCAAGTGGTGAACAAGTTCACGTTCAAACAAAGTCAGGAAATTGGAAGCCTGCCACCGTTCTGAGCCAACATAGCACCCTGAGGTCTTATATAGTACCTACCAGCAATGGAAGTAAGTATCGCAGGAACAGATGTCACTTATTGACAACAAGATCCCTATGCGTGAAAGAAAATCGAGGGGGACAATGTGACAAACCAGAAACATCCACAACCACTTTGGAAGGTCACGAAAATATTGAAGACGCCAAATCAGGAGTGATGCTTAACCAGAAACCCACAGCCTACCCACAGACCCAGGATCCTTGCAATGAACCATACGTCACCCGATCTGGTCGAGTTGTAAAGCCACCTGTGAGACTTGACTTACGAACCAATTCCGAAAAACATTCTAAAGCGCAATTAGTTGTGTCAACTGTTTATTCCGTTCATTCTGTAAGAAGAGAGATGTAATGTATGCGTTTCGGTTCCCACCTTCAATAATTATGTGCGCCTCATTTTGGTGTGTGTTTTTTACGGGACCGCCATTTTGAATGTTTAGGTCTTGAGTCATACTACAGAATAGATAAAAGAAGCCATACTAAATTGAAAGAATACTTTACAACCTCTAACCATATCTTTTCACACTGACTTTAGGTTGATGAACATTTGTGTCTTATGTGTATAAGAGTTTTAATGAGGAACAAGGTATGTTTTTTTAACTTTCATCATGAAAACATGAAAAAGAAAACATTGTTGCAAGCCTACTAATCTGAAAAATCAATCCATCAATCATTGATAAATTTTAAATCTTTAATTTGGAACATTTAAACAGTCACGTTACTAGGTGCAACATACAAATCTAGTAGTTTAATTTCTGAATTGTACCAAACTATATTTCAGTAATCCAAACCAAAACCAAACCATGGTGAAATATTATGGTGAACCACATATCACAGTCAGTGGTTAAACCTCTTTATCATATGGCTAGCTCTGTGAGCAGGCAAGATGAATCAAATCTTGTGCCTGAGCGGGCAAGGTGGTACTATCTTGCCCGTGCCTTTATTTACCAAGTTTGTTCGGTTAAGATGACTGGATATTGGTCTCATTCTTTTTTTTGCGAGTTTATGGACCTCAACTCCATCTCAGTCCATAAACATGCAAAAAAAGAACTTGGCCAATATCCAGCCATCTTGACCTCACACTTGGTCAGTAACCCATACATAAATAATGTGTTTATTTTTTGAAGGAGCATACTATTCCTGTATTAGAGGGGCTAAGACATGTGACATAATTTTCCTATGACCTAAGAAGCAAAATATTTTTCCAAGTTATGTGAAAACGTTATTATAAATTATTTTTCATTTCCTTTTCCAGTATGGTTTTCAGTCAATCATGGGTGTGGAAGACTGCCTCAAATCCATTATCCTCTGTCTAAAAATTGACAGTTTAAAAACACGAGCACTGGTTGTTAAGGTATGACTGTGACCGTCATCTACATGTATTATCTAATATTCTTTGCTGCGTCAATCACCTGCCATTAATCTATGCCCATCTGTTATGTTCCAAGAGATGTGTAAGTTATTACTGATTAGAAGGGTGTAAATAGAAAGCATTCAGATCAGGGCTTTTGATTTATAAGAAAGGCATTTGGAGGGCTTTTAACTTAAGAATTGTCCTGTCAATGTCAGACACCAGAAAACTTTTATTCACTTAAGGTTAACTCATCTTTCACAGTTGTGACAACGATACAATGCACTTTTAAAATCGTAATAGTTTTTTCCTTGTGTTTAAATTACTGCAAAGTTTACTTTTAAAAAGTGAATCTTTTATTTATGGGAGACCAAGCTACTTGGAGACTCGTAGCCACATGCCTACATACTAAAATATATGTTTACTATTAACAGACTGACATGTTTAAGCAATAATCAAAAGCTTTACACTTTACTTGATTCTTTCTATACTCCACTCCCCCTCTCTACACAAACATACCTCATAATTAACTTTTTTATTTCTATCCATGGCCAGATGTTAACACAAGCCTGCATCCAGTCAGAATATTATGAAAAAGTTATTGATGCAGTGAGGTTTTACACAAGAACAACAAGAGAGGGCCGCACATTTGAAACACTGGTGAACTTGATGTACAAGAGACCCATCTCACCACAGTTCCAGGTAAAGCAGACTTATTTTCCTTTCCGTGTTGTTGACCTACATGGCCTTCTAATGTCATTTGACATGATGATATGAACATGTTATTTTTTTTAACTCTTCCAGACACTCTGTTTGGCTTTCTTCAATTCCTTGATTGGTATCACACCAACATTTAACAAGAAAGTTTTCCATCAGCAAGAAATTGAAGATGCAGGATTTGATGTGGAACGTTTGGAGAGGGTAATACATGTATATTTTATGCATGTAAACATAGTTATGTATGATTGTACTAGACTGTGCTAGTCCGAAGTCTACAAACAATCGTTGACAATTTTCAAAGATCTGAATAGTCATTGTGAGGACCTTTTGAGAACCCTACTGATTGAGTGTCTTTGCAATGATCCTGAAAGATGATCTGGTATTTCACTGGGGATACAAACCTAGGATAAAAACTAAGTGGAATGGTCTGCTTCAATTTTGTAGACTCTGGAGGGTATGGAGGCTGGATCTGTTCGGGAGGCTCTAAAAACATGGCAGGACAACTATATTCATGTACAAGGAGTTATGGATGAGTTTGTGACTCTCAGAGAAAGAACCAAGTACCTCAGAGATGAGGTACGATTTTACTTTTGTTAATTATCAATTCTTTCCAGTGATACTGTACAGTCATTAGGAGTCCTGTTTTGTGTGCACAGTGACTCTAACATTCTTCTTTAGTTGTCTGTATCAATCGTATTATGTGTTACAGAGATGCCAACTTAAAAAAATTCTCATAATCCAGAGGATAACCAATTGTACCATCTCAACCAAAACAAAACGTTAAAAGTAAAGCTCTCCCCATTTAACAACAAAAATGCATCAAATATCCCAAAATGTCTCCCGGAAATTGTCAAACAAAATAAGTGTACTCCTTTGTATCTGGGAAATTTGGTGACCCAGACGGGAGACTAGGAGATTCAGTCTGTATCCGGAAAACTCTCATATAATGCGGGAGAGTGGGCATAGATGTATAAGCATGGTCAGATGTGTCCAAAACTCAGTTCTATTGTTAAGTTCAAGTTGTCAGTCGAATTGTGAGATGATTAATTTAAATAGTTTGTAAACAAATTAATACTTGATTATTTTTCACCATAGGTTGATCTTTTACAAACAAAACTGGAGGTAGGTGAATGTTTAATTTGTCTTTCTGTTCGGTAATACAGCAGTAGCTGATGATGGTTTTACGTAATGTATAAAACACGAAAGACCGTAATTGATCACATTTCCAAACACCGAGAGGAGAGTTGGAAATACGGTGCATAGCGGAGTTTTTTGATGAACTTCGAGGTGTTTTGAAATGTGGTCGTGTTTGATATATCTTCTCAATCGAAAGTAAAGCTAAAGAGAAAATAGCGAATTAAATCGTAAAAATCTATGCTAATCAAGATCAGATATCCAAACACCGTCACGGTCACGATTTCCTTTGTTTAAACTTGATGAACTATTAGTGAGTTTGAAAAAGGGCATTAAACAGCAATGGCAAAAGTGGTATTAACTGAACAATTTAATAAGACATGACATAAGTCATCTGATTTTATACATTTTGTAATGCTGTGCTTGAATTGTTTCTTATCAGGAATTACAAAAGGAGAACAGTGAACTCAAGAGTAAAAACACAGAGGTGAGAAATTAACAATGTTATTGACTACTTTTTTCTTGTATTTGGAGAAGGTATTGACACCATTGTGGATAATTTGTTTTAAATTCTAACTCTTTGACCTCTCTGATATTCAGCTTGACATGCGGTCTGAAGAATACAGACTGCGTGCTACAGAATTGCAGACAACTTTGGAAAATGTCGTGGTAAGTCTGCTTTTCTTCAAGTACTTCTTTTACTTTTAGGATATTATCTGTCTGCAGAATGAAACGATGTTTAACGTTGTAAAAGCCGTCCACAGCACATTGATTATTGTTGTCGCATAAGGTATCTGTGTTGATTGCTGATTGGCCTTTTCAATTTGTTGTTGTTTCTTAGAAACAAGTGAAGCACGAGGCAGACCAAGCTGAATTGCCAGATGAACTCGTCACCAGTGTAACCGAGGCTGCAGCAGCAGTAGCCCCACCCCCTATCCCTCCACCACCGCCACCGCCCCCTCCCCCGGCCCC